>NW_026585644.1:14891355-14998010 GCF_907164565.1 Psammomys obesus
CAACTAACGGCTCCCACCAACCGCCAAGGTCAGTTTATGTCCCTAACATACAGAAAGATGCTGGCATGTCAGCTACACTGAGGGGTCATGGGTATTTGGAGCCCAAGGGTAGATCCTACGTATAGGAGGAAAGAACCTAGTACCCCTAAAGGTATTAGCAATACCTAAGGTATTGTTTCCTTTCAAAAGTCTCATTTCCTTGGGCCCCTCTCATTGGCATGACCACCCTGCCTTCCATCTGGCTCTTGGTGTAGCCAGGACAGGACTCCTGTCACAGAAGACTACAATCTCTCCTGCATAGTGTTAAATAGTCAACAGCTAAGCTGAGATGAACATGTAAGCAGGACCCAAAGGACTTGTTCCCATTGTTGTAGACATAGCCACCAGCACCTGCCTGCCATACCAGTGTTTTGCTGAATGAAGAAAGAGACCTGGATTCAAATCCATGATAAGATGTTGGTAGCTGTAAGACTATAGAAAAGCTCTGGACATCTGGACATCACATGGAAATGGAAAACATACAGAAGAGGGCTGGTCAGAGCTGAAGAAACATCTGGAAAGATGGAGTGCATAGCAGATGTTAAATCCAGATGCCTATTCCAGAGTAACACATTCATTCCAAGAACCAAGTAAAGGACCACACCAAGGGTAACACAGGACACTATTTACACAAATTCATCCAGCAAATACATATATATCATAAACTTTATTCTCTAACCAAAGGGCAGTAAAACATTAGAGGCAGTTTATCATGAAATTCAGCAACCTTGGCATATGAGTGTGTTCCTTCCATATTTCATTAAAAGCCCAAAGGAATCACTTCACAGTTCCTCTGTAGGATACCCACACATTTGGCATCATTACTGCCAACTTTAGGACCAACATTAAGGAAGGATTTTTTGAACATAACCACTGAGGTGCCTTCACTGTTATGGGATGATGATCAGGAGGGGAAGGTATATAAAGAGAGCACACTGGACAAAGAACTGACAGAAAGATTTCATCCTTCCTTTCAAACAGCCTGAAATGTAAAACTAAGAAATTGTTTACTTCTGGAATTTTCCATATGGCATTTTAGGGAGAAGCTATCATTAAGTAACTGAACCATAGAAGTCAACACTCAGGAAATGAGCTGTAGAAAGTCATGACTGGGCAAACTGCAAATTATGGATGGAGGACTATGACAGACTACAAAGACCGTGGAGAAAGGACCACTACAAACCACAGGGGAAAGGCTGCAGCATACCATGTCTAAGGCAACAAACAGCTTAAGTCAATCTTTAATTGTTCTCTTGATTGTGTACCATGCTATGCATGTAACATAAAAGTTAAACCATCTCTTTCCTCTAGGTTTAGGAAATGTGGGCAGTACTGATGTAAAAAATGGATTCCTACAGCACTAAAGGAAAATAAGGATTGACATAAAGATCTTTTCATTGAGGGTCTTAGGGTATCTTAGGCAGTGACATGATGGAAGCTCTTCCCTAATACCCCAAAACAGATACACATGGATACACACACACTCAAGCAGGCATGCACACACAAGATGGTGGCATTCTGACCCCACCATGTCTGATTCTAGGCAGCCCAAGGTTCTAGGCAGCCAGCTGCAGTGAACACATCCAACACAGAGAGAGCTCTGTAAGACACTGACAAGGGCTGATAACAACAAGGGCCACGTCCAAAATGTCAACTAACAGCTCTGTACCCTGATGTTCCTAAGCTAAAATAGGTCTAACAAATAGCCAGGCCCCAGGTTCTGCCCCAGAATCCCAAAGCTCTTTATGATCCAGGTGTCCAGAATGGATGAGGCCCTAAAGGCAACTCAGTGACCTTCACCTTGAACATGAACTTTCAGAGTGACAGAAGGGGGGGCTAATGGTACCCACCTTTAACCCCAGAATTCTCATCATGCTAGCACTGGAGAGGCTGTGAAGATTAGGTCTCAAGTTCAAGGTGTCCTGGGATACACAGTGAGACCTAAAATCATCAAGGGCTGGTATACTGGTTGATTTAGTGTATCAACTGGATACACGCTAGAGTCATCAGAGAGGGAGAAGCCTCGGTTGAGAAAATGCCTCCTGTGAAATCCAGCTGTAAGGCCTTTTCTCAATTAGCAATGAATCGGGGGAGGGTCCAGCCCATGTGGGTAGTATCATTCTTGGGCTGGTGGTCCTGGGGTCTATGTGAAGCAGGCTGAGAAAGCTGGTGGGGGCGGGCAGCAAGCTAGGAGAAACAAGCCAGTAAGCACTCCATAGCTTCTGCATCAGCTCCTGCCTCCAGGATCCTGCCTTGTTTGAGTTCCTGTCCTGACTTCCTTTGGTGATGAACAGCGATATGGAAGTGGAAGCTGAATAAACCCTTTTCTCCCCAATTTGCTTTTGGTCATGGCGTTTTGTTGCGGCAATAAAAACCCTAACGAGGATAGCTGGGCATGTAGCTCAGTGACAATAGGCAGGAGAACAGAGCCCGGAAGTCTTTGTACAAAGCCTACAAAATCACCATACCTCCAAAAAACAAACTCACTGGCAGATACAAAGACTGGATAACCCCCCTTCCACACACACATATAGCCACCAATATCAGCGCAGCCTTCACTGAGCATGTGCAAGGCTCTGGATTCATCCCCCAATCCTGCAAGATAAATGCATATTTATACACATGTGTGCATCTGTAAAATCCAATAAGACCTTGACCTTCGGGTTTTCCTCAGAAAGGTAGTGGGCACAATGCCTCTGTCCTGATCCATCCAGTACTCAGTCTAAGACCTGTCAGTCCAGGGCCAGGGCAGCCCAGCCCCCAAGAAGGCTCAAATAGAAGCTCTGGTGGCCCCTGCCTGGCTCTTCTCCCCACCTCACTCCTTGAAAATAAATTAAACTCGTCCCATGACTGCATCTGCATCTGGCTTCTTCTCCGAAGATTTTTTTTTCTCTTCCTACCAAAAGGGTTCAAAAGTTTAGAGCTGATTTGTATTCCGAGCACCAGGCAGAGTGCTGCAAACCCAGCTCTGTGGGGGAGGTTGATTGAACAGCCAGCCTGGGGCAGGCACTGCTCTCCAGAACTGGAAGGGCTTCCTGGGTGTCGCTGTAGCTCTCCCCTCCCCGCACCTTAGCGTCTCTAACCCTCCTGTCCCTGCTGGGAGCTGCTGCTCTTTGTGATGATAACAGCTGATCCTCGGGCAGCGGCGGAATGCTGGGGAATCTCCAAGGAATTCCACCAGGGCTCTTTCAAGCACTTCATTTGCATACATTTGTATAAGTTATGCATCGCTATACACTTCTCTTTAACATTGCACCCTAATGAAATCACTCAGATGGGCACATTAGAAATGGGATTTACTCTGGGAAGGCTGACCCTTTGCCTGTTAAATCATTTGAATGATCATTTGAATATATTTGCACCAGTGGCACAAGGAAAGCGCTAGGACTGGTGTTTTCAGAATTAATGAACCAACTTGGCTACCTTGGTGGGGAGGGCATGGAGGATCAGCAAACAGTTTTAGGCATTTGGAATCTGAGGCTAGGATATCCCAGAAGGGCAACTGCCTCTGACCTAACGCGTCCCCAGGAGTCAGAAGCCATCCTAGCATTTCTCACACACAAATGCCTTATAGGAGCTTTTAGAGTATCTCTGCAGAGATGGCTGGGAATCAGGAGAGCTAGAACAAGCCAAACAAGAGGGCACAGACCCGAACGCTGTTGTGCCCTCTATGGAAAAAAGAGCTTCAGGAGACTCTGCTGGACCTTTGATGAGTGGCTGCTGGTTGCTGCCGGGTAAGATCACTGTCCTCAGCTAGGCCTGTACTCACTGGATAGTAGCAGACTAGATGACTAGAGGCTGACTATGCCCCCCGGAAGCCAGCATGGCCAGCAGCTATCCTGAAGAATTTAGGTGCAGCCTCAGCCCTAACTGATGCATCCCCAGGTGAGCTGCTCAGGGTCTCCAAGCCTCTAGGAGCAAAAGGGATTCAAAACTGTGCTGGAGGGGCAGCCTGGCAAAGAAGATACAGGCAGGACAGCCCATGGCAGAGGGTGACGGCAGCCACCTTACTACTTTGTATTTCACAGAGCTTGTCACTTATTCTTCATGGAAACCTCCAGATAGAAACTAAGCCAGAGTGTATGACTTGCTCCAGGGCATTCTGCTTATAGAGGGCTTCACAGAAGTTAACTGTTCAAGTCCCAGAGCCCTGTCCCACATGCCTGCCATGAGTCCATTTGTATTGTAGGGGAGATCTTCTCCCATAGACCTTGCCCAGTCATGGCATTTTTCCCAGGGAGCATTACCTAGCACGTAGAAATGGACTGTAACCCCCTGAAACCACCTGACGTCTGGGAAGGCCCACTCCTCAGCCCCTACCTTAAGGAGAGGCAGCTTTAATCCCAGGGTCCTGTGGTTGCCTCCAAGCTGTCAGTCTAGTAGAGGGTCTATTTTACCCCATATCAGAAGCAAGACAAAGACCAGAAAGCCTACTGTAGCCTGTCTGCCAGGAGTCAGGACATAGCCATGAGGTCCAGGCCAGGTCTCTAACCAGGAGACCATACAGGGCAGACCATACAGAGCCACCAGTCAGACTGGCTTTTGTAGATCAGATGTGATGGGCAGGAGGCCAGCAGCTCTAGCTCTAAGAGAATATAAGAATGTATCCTTTGACCAATAACCTCATTGCTACTTTCTCCCATGCAAAGATGCCTTCTGGGATGGACATTACGTTGTTTTTTTGTTCCTGGGAGCCTGCCAGCACCAGAGATGGTGCAGTTCACAGCCAAGTGAAAGCCTTTATTCTAGCACTCAGGTATTGGAGGTTGGGGGGAGGGGGCTTAGACCAAGAGACTAAACACCACATCCTACTGTCTCACTCTGCAACTGCAGGTGGAGGTTTACACAATCAGGCCATTTAAACAAAGCGAAGACATGGGATTACCTGCTCAGGTTCCTAGAATAGAGGTGGGTAATTTTTCATGGTTTCTCCATCAAGGAGATCCAATTCAATTTAAACCTGAAATGGCCTCAGCAAGAATACAAGATGGAGGAAACTCTGCGCTGTCTTGCTCTGTCACGCTTTGATCTTAGCTAGCCTGTCAGTCGTGACTGCATTTCACCTTACCCTAACACACATACCAATGTCATGTTCAAGAGTTGAAGTCACATGTTCTCCTTCATTATCTGTTTTGTTTTTTTTTTTTTTTTTCGGGGGGGAGAAGGAGGGTTGGAGACAGGGGCTCACTGTGTGGTCCTGACTGGCCTGGAATTTGCCAGCAACATTTCCTGCTGGTGTTTGGAAGCCCCATTAAACTGAGTTCAGATTCTATCAGAGTTAAAGTCTCCTAGCGAGGTCTCAGGCAAGGTTTATTAGTTACTTTTCCATTGCTGTGATAAAAACACTGTGACCAAAAGCAACACAGAGGAGAGAGGGTTTATTTTGGTTTACAACTCCAGCTGAGAGGCAGGCCATCATGGTAGAAAAGGCATGGGGCAGGAATGGGGAAGATGGCTGGCCATTCTGCACTCAGAAAGTGGAGAGTGAGAGCAAGAGACAGAGATAGAGAGGAGAGAACCAAGTGTTCAAATACTTGAGCCTATGGGGACATTCCTCATTCAAAACACCATGCATGTCTTCTTGCTGCACTCACCTGAGGCAGGTGACCTGCCAGTGGCATCAGAGGCCAGGGGCTCTCAGTGTACACAGAGGTAGATGCAGACGTGATCACACGACTCCCCCGGGTTGCTTGACTCCTCTGCAGGTAGGACCTGTGCTTTCAGATCTAGTCTTTGAGGAACCTCCCTGGGCTCACTGCTGGAACACCTCAGCTGTCAGCTAGTACCTGGGCCTCACCTGGAGGGTTACACTCGAAATCATGGATTTTAGTTTGTTACGGTAAAATTTCTCAAGCACGGGAAGATTTCCAGGGTCCCTCTCAGCTCCTACAAGGTTGACACAGTCCTACCATAGCTTTCTCATGGACAAGAATCTTCAGATTAAATTCACATTACCTGGGTAGCCATATTTGACTATGGAAAAGGGGCTTCCAATTAGGAGAGGAAAGGCATTCAAACAAAAGACCTTTGTGAATAGATACAGGATCTGTGCCTCTCTTCATTTCAGGCCTTGGTGTTACACCCTTCTGTACCTGGGGCTCCCTTAAGCTACAGAAGCTAAGAGTGTCATCATTCTGGAGACTGTATGAGGATCAGAGTATAAGCAGATTGGTCCCTTCTGAAGTCTGAGAGAGCTTCCCCTGACAGTCCCCCGATTTTAGATGGCAAATAAGCACTTCCTGTTTTCATAGCACCTTCCTAGTGTGTCTGTTTTCCACTTTGCTCGTTTAATAAAGTTACCAGGCTAGGACTGGCCTTGTCTAAACTAAATCTGCAAAACCATCGTCTACAAATAATGCTGCCTTCTGAGCTCTCAGCATGGGGGGGAGGGGGGATTAGGACTCCAATTTGTGGGGGCATATAAACCTAACGCGCTGGGGAAAACCACTTGTGTATACTTCATTCTAAAGCATCTCTGTCGGTATAAATTGTCATGAATTAACTTAAGTAACTTGCTAGAAAGACATTCCTCCTGGGAAATAATCCCCAATTTTTCTGAAATCCTGAAAAATATCTAAAACTGTGAAGTTTCACTAAATATACGTATAATTGAAAGCTTCACACACACACACACACACACACACACACACACACACACACACACAAATACTTTCTGGTTCCCTAGTGATATTTTTCCAGCCATGTGTTAGACATTGTGGATACTCTTTTACCTTGAGCCCTGAAACCATCCTGTAGCGTAGCTGTTACTGTTTCCTTGTATGTATGCATGTGCGTGCAAATGTATGTGCAAGTTCACATGCAAACATGCGTGGTGGTACGTGTAGAGGCCAGAGGACAACCGTGGATGTTGTTCCTCAAGTGATGCCCTCTTTTCTGACACTGAGTTTCTCAGTGGCCTGGCATTCTCTGAGTCGGCTAGTCTGGCTGGTCAGAAAGCCCCAGGGATATGCCTGTCTCCATTCCCCAGTAATGGGATAGCAAGCAACCACCCAGCTTTTTTTATATGGGCTTTGAGGATTGTACTCTGGCTCTTTGCAACTGAGCCATCCCTCTAGCACCTAGCATGTCCCTTCCACAGGGGTTCAATTTGAAAACTCATCAGTTGACAGCTTGCTAAAAGAGAGGACCTAGTGAGCCATGAATGTGTACCACAAGCCAAAGCCTGCCTTACCCTGCCTTACCCAGTTATGTCTGATGTTTCCATCAACACACAGACACTAAGCATGTCTGTGGTCTCTGATGTGAAGCTCCTGCTCTTCTAGCCATGGCTTCATTCCAAGACTGTCCCTGCCTAGGTCTTTACTATACTGCAGCTGAGGATGGAATCCCATGAAGCCTAAAGGAAGTCCTTTCCCTGCCTTAGTCAAACTATTAGCATCGGCCATAGGCTAGTTGCCAGTTGCTGGTTGCTCTGGAACCAAGAATCACCTTATCACCTTCTGGAAATCCTCATGCCATTAAAAGCTATTTAAAATTTCCAAAAGGCCTGACCCCCCCTCCAGCGTTCAGTTCCCTAGACCCAGCTTTTAGAAGGCTGTGATCTTTATTTCTCATCCCCTGATGAGCAAAGGGGTGTGGGGGGATTTTCATGAAAAGGCAGATATAATGGAGCAACAAAGAAAACACTAGGGAAAGTGCCCTTGGAAGCGTTTTTGCTAATTGTATAGTTTGTTTGGGCCAGTAATTACAGGAATCATTTTCGCAAATTTGCATCCGGAAAGATGACATGAAGAAGGTTCTCAGCACAGACAAATAGAGTCCAAAGATTCAGAGGTGTGGGGTCACATGTCTGCTGTAATTGGCAGGATGTGTTTTGACTTGTTCTCTTGAAATGTGATAATCACGTGCCAGAGAGGTAAATGGGTAATTGCATTTTTCAGCCTTTGGAATCGAGTGTGCAGGTTGTAAAGCCACCTCTCTTTCATCTTTTCAATAACCTACTCTGCTATTGACAACAGACACTTGAACTGTGGCATTTTACTTCTTTTATGGCATAGATCTAAAAGAAAGAGAGGTTTGCCTTGCAAAGGTAACTTCCCAAATGGTCCCTTGCAGGGAAGGGAAAAGCCAAGTGTTCCATTTTGAGGTTTATTTAATTACAAAGAATAATTGGAGAAGGGATGAAAAAAAAAAAAAAACATCAAAACAAAATGCCTGAGGGTAACATCAGAGAGCCTGCTGACCAGAGGCGCCTGGCACACTTTCCTCCACAGCACCTGAACAGAACAGAAAACAACAACAGCTGTGTCCCTGGAGTATTTGAAGAGGGTGCTGAAGTTCATGGGTGATGTGGCAGGCATGCCACGAACACAGATGAGCCATGGCCTTAGAAAGAAGAGTGCGAAGCTCACAGCATCTGCCATCCCACTTCCTGACATCAACCTGAACCACAGGGGACTCCACTCAAAAGGAGAAGCAAGGAGGAGGCCCAATAGCCCCGGCTCAGACCAGAAACATGGAAAATCCTGCCAGGCACAGAGGCCCCGGGCCTATTTGAAGAGTTGCCCATGGAGCATAACACTGCCTTACCCACAGAAAGGACCCAGTGGGCACTGTGCCTCCTCCTAGGCTCCTGATGCCGAGCCTAGCATTGCCCAGAAACACTGCCCACTCAGGGGCATGTGATGGAGCTAAGCAGCCAACAAACCCTGCCCACCCATTCACGGCCCTAAGATACAACCCACCTGAGCAAGTGAACCCCTAGAGGCCCAGTAAGATCACCACAGCAATGCTCAGAGCCTGTCTGCTGCCAAGGGTACTGTGTTACAGACAGCTGGGCTCATAGGGGTGGCATCTCCTACACATGGCCCTTAAATTAACAGATACCTACAACTGCAACTGCTACAGCGTTTGCCACACTGGCTGACCACAGAAATAAATGGTTTCCCTACTTCCAGGCACACTGTACCCAAAGTCATCAACCTACCTAGCAAGGGTGCATTCCAGCTACAGTCAAGTCCCGCCTAGGCCACACAGCCCTCATATCCAGTGCTGACAGAGTATTCAAATACTTACTTCAAAGCAAAGCTGTCATAGCTTCTTCAACCAGCACCTCTGGTTACTCCCAGGAGGTCTGCTACTAAAGCCATTCTGCAAACAGTAGGAGAGTTATCTCTCCAGATGCATGGATATCAATGAAGAGTCTCAGAAAGCATGGTACCATGCTGTCACTAGGCCCTTGGGTCTATAAACTTGATGTTGCACTGTTCAATAAAGAAACAGAAACTGGGTACATTAAAAGAAATTTATTTATAGTTTGTACAAATTGAGCCGGGGCAGGGGGAGGTGTCTAATTTCTGTGGCTATCTTTTAGGACAAATGCAAATTTAACTCTGAAGCAGGGTCATCAGCCCTTTCCTGGAACACAGGAACTAGATCAGAGGTTACTTCACTCTCTGGCATAGAAAATGTTTCTGATTCAAGGCTGGAACTGGGAGAATTCAGTGTTAAAAATCCCCTATTTTTGGAAGGTTTTGGAGGAATGAAAAACCTGGCCCATTCCAGGCCTGGAAGCATCCTTTGATCCTCGATCTCCTCCTCTCACAGGTGAAGAGAAACCTTTTGTGCCTTTTCTTTGAAAGTCAACTTGAAGCTCCAAACTTTGTTGTTCCTGTTAAAACACATCAGTTTTACAAGTGAAAAAAAGTGATAGTCTGCCAACTAAGCACAACGTGTTTCTGTTGAAAATATCTCAGCCGGGCGGTGGTGGCTCAGGCCTTTAATCCCAGCACTCAGGAGACAGAAGCAGGCAGATTTCTGAGTTTGAGGCCCGCCTTGTCTACAAAGTGAGTTCCAGGACCATAAAAGCTATACAGAGAAACCCTGACTCAAAACACAAAAACAAAACAAAAGGCTGGAGAGATGGCTCTGCTGTTAAAAGCACTTGCTGCTCTTCCAAAGGACCTAAGTTTGATTTCCAGCATTTATATCATACAGCACACAACTACCTGTCATCCCAGCTTTAGCCCACTCTGATGAACTGCTCTGATTTCAGTGGATACACACACACAACATATATGCATATACACACACATATACACACGTGGGCTACCCTCACATAAACATACACAGAGACACAGAAATAAAAATAAATCTTTAGCATATTTCCTCTCTCACCAGGGCTTTCCTACAGGATCACAGTTATACTATCTCTAGAGCAGCAATTCTCAATTTGTGGGTCAAGACTCACTGGGCATCAAATAACGGTTTCACAGAGGTCACATATCAGATATACTACATACCAGGTATTTATATTATGATTCACAACAGTAGCAAAATTTCAGCTATAGAGTAGCAACAAAAATAATTTTATGATTGGGGGTCACCATAACATGAGGAACTGTCTTTCAAGGTCACAGCATTAGAAAGGTTGAGAACCACTGCTCTAGAGGACTATGCTAACTCTCTAGAAATTGCAAGAACAAGAACCCAGAATCATGATTATGGGGAAAACCGATGGTAATTCATTCATAGAATTAAACAATATTTGAAAGAGATTATTTTATAATGAGAAATTCATCAAAGAGCTAAGCACAAAAGGAAATCAAATAGAAATATTGGAGCAAATGAATTCAACAAATAAAATAGAAAATCTAGTTCAGAGCCTCCACAGCAGAATAAATTAAACTGGGCAAAGTAGGGACTAACTAGAAGATAAGTCTGGAAATAACGTGGTAAGAGCCAAAGGAGTCAGAAGTACTTAAAAAGGAATGAAGTTTACACAAGTGTTATAGGAAACCATGGCATGGTACCAGGTAAACACTAAATATTAAGTAAATAGTCACGTTATGTGAATTCCAGAAAAGAAAAGAAATTAGAGGGGGGAGGACCTCATAATTACTGAAAGCTTTTCAATCTTGGGAAAGCTATGGCCATCTAGGTCCAGAAAGCTCAAAGGAAGCCTAATAAGCTCAACCACAGAAGCCCTTCCTATGATATTTTACAGCCAGTTTTCTGACAACCCTAATGAATGGTGTGATAAAGTCCTCAAAGAAAAGCCTGCCAACCAAGATTACTATACCCAGCACAGCTACCCTTCAGAAGTGAAGCGCTACAATGCCTTTTCAAGAAGGGCAAAAACATGAAGAATTCATCATCACTGGATCAGCCTTCCAAGAAATGTTCACAGAAATGCTTCACTAACAGTGGATAATATCTACCATCATAAAAAATGTGTCAAATCAGAACACCCACAAACAGCAAATACACAAAAGATAAAGAGACACTGATCTTACCTGTGCAACAAAAAAAAACAAAGATAACAAATAAAAAGAATGGAAAAATCAAGGAGTGTAAAACAGAGATATTAAGGGTATAAGAGTGGGTCTTCATTTCTAATAAAAGCCTTTGAATGTAAGGGTTTAATTCTTCAATTAAATATATATATACCTGACTCTGTTGCTTGCCAATGGATCCCTTTCCTCTAAATGGGAAGAGGGTGTTTAGTCCTGTTGCAATTTGAGGTGCCACGGTGGGTTAGTACCCCTTGGGAGCCTCCCCTACTCTAAGAAAAAGAAGAGGGAAGAATAGGGGAAGAGGCATGAGGGTGTGACTGAGAAGAGCGGGGGAGGGGCTAGCATGAGGCTGTAAAGAGAATAAATAAATTAATTATTTAGTAAATTAATAAATAAATAAATGGAAAAATTATAGGTTAGCTGAACATGTTTTTAAAAAACAAAGCCCAATGACCATGCTGCCTAGTAGAAACTAGCCTCACCAGCAAAGACACACATTACCTAAAAGTAAAGAGACAGAAGAAGGCAATCTATAAAAAAAGAAACAACTGTGGCCAGGAATCATAGTACCAGTCATATCCATGATTGTTAAAAGAGGCGAGAAGGATTACTATAATGAAGGTATAATTTCACCCAAAGAAAATAAATTAGAACAATATGTGCACCAAGGCTGGAACACCCGATTATAAAAGGGAGAGGTAGATCCTAGTGCAGCCTGAATTCAATACATGCCAGGCTCAAAGACAGACTTCTTAGCAGAAATCCAACAAGCCCGCAGAATGGTGTGAAGTAGCAGATTATCAGATTTACACTAAACTACAGAACAAAAGGACCAAGCAAACATTTACCAGACATTTTATCAACAGCTGCAGAATGTACATTTTCCTTATCAAGTCATAGGGCATTCTCCAGGAGGCACCAAATACCAAAGCCAGACAGGGTCCAAAGTAGAACTAACAACCAAGCTCCCAGATAGAGGTCTCAACAAGCAAGTCAAGTCCAACAGTAAAAACAAAATACACAACTCACTTAAGTAGGATTTACCCCAGGGATGTAAGAATGGTTCAACACATGCAAACCAACAGTGCATCACCACCTATCATGAAGAACTAACAGCATATTATCTTTCCAACACACAAAGGAAAGATGCAATGGGATCCAGCATCCTTTCATGATACAAACCCTCAACCCTGGGCACAAAAGGAAGATGCCTCAATGTGATAAAGGCTGGTTGTGAGAAACCTGTGACCAGCATCGTTGTTTTCTGTAAGATCAGAAATAGAATGAGGATGTCTGTTGTGGCATTTTCTAAGAGAATCATCTTAGGAGGGAAATCTTGCCTAAAGGTGGGTGACACCACCCCAGAGATGGAAACCTAAATGTAGTAAGAGGTGGAAAGGAGAAAGCCCCAGTGCTCTTTTGCTCTCCCTCCTCCTCTCTCTCTCCCTCCTCTCTTCCCCTCCTTTTCTTTTCCTCCTCTCTCCCCTCTACTGTCTCTTCCCCTTCTCTCTCACTCATGGATGCTGTGATGTGAGTTATTCCCCATCATGCTCTTCCTCAATGGAATGAAGTGAATTTTCTGAAACCATGGGTCAAAATTAATTCCCCCCCCCAACTTGTTTTCTCAGATATTTGTCACAGGGCTGAAAAGTCTGCCTCACACACCACTCAGCTAAGAAGGGGACAATTATCTAGAACATGTAAGGAACTCAAACAACTCAACAGAAAAAAGAATTATTTCATTAAAAGGAGAGTAAATGACATGAAATGGACATTTCTTAAAAGAAGACATACAAGTGGGCCACACATAAATCGTTATGACCAATATCACCAATCGCCAAGAGACGAAATCAAGGCCATGGTGTGATATGACCTCACCATATGATTCAGCGAATGTGTATCCAACAGAAATGAAGGCAATATTGACACTCACATTCCTTACAGCACTGATACATTGGAAGCAAATCAGGTGTCCACTGACTAATGAGCGGAAAAAGAAAATGCGATATGGTTGTATAAAGATGGATCTACACATACACACATGAAATATAAATGAAAAAATTAAGTGCTGTTGTTTTTAGAAATATGAGAAAGCTAGACCTTATGATGTCGTAATGTATAGAAACTTCAAAGTTCATCTTACAAAAGTTACTACAATGTGGGAAGTATGGAGGCATGGATGGCCCAGAGGTTCAGTTGTATACATAGAAGAATGGCTTCTAGTATGTTCTGGTGTTCACTGGAGCAAACGTAGATCTGTGGCTTCTAAAGAACACTGGTGAAGATTCTTACTACAAGAGGACTGTGTTGAACTATCATGTCTAAGAACAAACAATAAACAAATCTAACCAGATTCTCTTTTAAAACCCAAATAAATCAAATACAAGCAACAAAGTTCTCTGTTCTGGTTTTCTTTTTTTCTTCTGAATCTTACTATTTGTGCAAAAAGAAAAGGACGCACAGGGCTGGAATTCAGAAGGAAAAGCCACAGGACAGGGATAGCTGACAGTATTCAGCTGAGTTCTTCAGACTGATAGATTATGGCTGTTCCCAATATAAAGAAATGATGTGTCTTAAGTGACAGGCATGGCAATGACCCCAATCTGATCATTACACAGGTACATGTACTGACATTTCACACAATAATACATACGTACAGCCAGCACACATCAAATAAAAGATATATTAAAACATAAATATAAGTCATGAATATGTTAGTGATTTTCAATAGATAAAACTGATCCTATGTCCAGGGCATCTTCCTTTCTCAGACCCACTGTGCACACAGAATCATGATGCACAGAGGATGCCATCCTGATCTGTAGCACAGACTGGGCTGTGTCTTCCTTCCCATTGTGGTACCCCGATTTCTTCTTCACGTTGCCATCTGCAACAGCCATCTCAGAGAATCTCCATCTTTACTCACAACAAACCAATCCTACCAGGACTCTTTCACAGAGCAAAAATAAGGCACAATTCAACGTATGGAATTCCGTGTGATAAATTGTGCGTGAGCTTTCGCATGCCGCCAAGCAGTCAACTTCTCTTCCTTCTCCCTTCTGAAGTCCCAGTTGGTACAGAAGGTAGAGGATCCAAAGGATTGAGATTTAGAAGGAGAAGCCTCAGGACAACCTCCCCCCCTCCCAACCACCACCATAGCAAGTGGGTGCCATGGCTCTGAGCTGGGAGAAGCCACAGAACCAGACTGTAGCCTGGCACACACTCCATCCCTCTCCCTCTTTCTGCTGCCGATTGCCCATGATGAGGATGCCCGGGCTGGCAGTAAGTGCTTCTCTGAGAATGTTCCCTGGCTGATCATAACTGATGCAGTGTGCTGTGTCAAATCGCTTCCTGTTTCCTGACTGCGGATGAGAAGGCGTGATCAGAGCAGAGTCTCTGCAACAGCTCAGAGCTCATCACCCTGAACAGGTGCAGCCTCCCTCCGTGCCTCCTGCTCAGCCTGGCTGACGCCCACCCCCACCCAGGCTGATCTTGGCTTACTGTGGAAAAGCTGTGGCCTGGTTCAGGGAGATGAAGATGATGAGATAGACTCCACAGCAAATAGCGTCCCTGGAACAATCTTGTGGGTCGCAGCTTTTACAGGATGCCAGCATAGATTCTTACTGTATAACTCTCCACATTAAGCTATGATGTCTTTAAAAAAAAAAAAAAAAAAAAAAAAAAAAAGCACCACCTTCCACAGACAACCTCAACCTGTCCCTTTCCCCTCGCTACCTTTGCTCATATTCATCATCAATCTTTGTCCAGTTTGGGGACTCCTCATCAAGCAGGCTTTCAGACGTGCTCTTTGCTTTATTCCCATTTTGCCCATAAACAAAATGAGCCTTTGAGAAGTAAATAGTGACGGCCTATGACTGCATCACATCAGGGCTGGTCCTGGACACCAGTGACTTACGCCACATACAGACTGCTCCACAGTGTTTTCCGCTCTGCCTGCTGGCCTCATGTGGTAAAAGCTTCGAAGCTTCAAAGCTAGATAACTCTAAGAAAACATCCCTTGACCTAACTCCCCCCCCTTTTTAGGAAGAGTTTTCTGTCCCTTTCCCAGCAGCCACTGAGTCTCTCACATGTTCGTGGTTGTTACAAGTTCTAAGCTGCAGCAGTAGATTTGAAAAGCAGATCACTATTTCTGTAATCATGCAGCTTACATTCAAATGAATAGAGCTAGACCTAAAGTTTAAAAAAAAAAAAAAAACTAACTAACTAAAGAAGGTGTGTGTGTTTATTTCTGGGTCTTTGATTTGATTCCATTGATCCACCAGTCTGTATCTATGCATGTACCATGCAGTTTTTATTACTATTGCTCTATAGTACAGCTGGAAGTCAGAGATGGAAATACCTCCAGAAGATCTTTTATTATACAAGATTGTTTTTAGCTATTCTGGATTTTGTTTTTCCATAAGAAGTTGAAAATTGTTCCTTAAGGTCTGTAAAGAATTGTGTTGATATTTTGATGGGAATTTCATTCAATTGGTAGATTGCTTTTGATATATGGTCTTTTTTTTTTTTTTTACTATGCTAATCCTACCAATCTATGAGCATGGGAGATCTTTCTATCTTCTGCTATCTTCTAAGTTCAAAACCTCAAATGACAGCTCATGCTGGCCAGGATGTGGAAAAGAGGGAACACTCCTCCATTGCTGGTGGGAGTTCAAACTTGTACAATCACTTTGGAAATCAATCTGGTGCTTTCTCAAAAAATTAGGAATAGCTATACCTCAAGACCCAGCTACACCACTCTGGGGCATATATTGAAAAGATGCTTCACCATATAACAAGGACATTTGCTCGACTCTGTTCAT
Source organism: Psammomys obesus (assembly GCF_907164565.1). Lineage (NCBI taxonomy): Eukaryota > Metazoa > Chordata > Mammalia > Rodentia > Muridae > Psammomys > Psammomys obesus. The sequence continues at coordinate 14,907,473 of NW_026585644.1, forward strand.
AGCACCTTTATTCATAATAGCCAGAAACTGGAAACAACCCAGATGTCCCTTAACCAAAGAATGGATAAAAAACTGTGGTACATTTACACAATGGAATACTACTCAGCTATTTAAAAAAAGGAAATCATGAAATGGATGGAACTAGAAAAGATCATCCTGAGTGAGTTAACCCAAACCCAGAAAGACATACATGATATATACTCACTTATAAGTGGATTTTAGTTATATAATACAGGATAACCATACTACAATCCACAGAACCAAAGAAGCTAAGTAACAAGGGAGGACCAAGAGAGGATGTTTGAATCTCACTCAGAAGGGGAACTAGAATAGACAATGAAAGTGGATAAAGAGAGGGAACAGGGCAAGAGAGGAAGTGTAGAGGGAAATGGGGTTGGGGGTCAGATGTGGGAGAGTGAGGGCAGTGGGTCAGAGGGCTTGGAGAGAGAGAAGAGAAACTGAGGGCAGGGACCTCTTTGACAAGCTGGAGATGTCCAACAGGGTAGGCTCCTGGGAGGATATGGGTGACTCTAGCTAAGACTCCTAGTAGTATGGGTGGTGGAAAGTGAAGAGGCCATCTTCTAGCCAGACAGGACTTCTAGTGGATGGAGGGGAACATCAACCCACCGACAAAAACTTTGACCCCAAATTCACCCTGCCAAGAAGATGTGCAGGGATAAAGATAGAGCAGAGGTTAAGAGTATGTCCAACCAAGGCCTTGCCCAATCTGAGACCCATCTCATCAGAGAGAACCAACCTCTGACACTACTAATGATATTCTGCTATGCTTGTAGACAGGAGCCTAGCATAATTATACTCTGAGAAATCCACCCAGCAACAGATTGAAACACAGCCAAACATTAGACAGAGCATGGGGAGCCCTGTGGAAGAGTTGGGAGAAGAATAGAAGGACCCAGAGGAGACAAGAACTCCACAAGAACACCAACAGAGTCAACTAACCTGGACCCAGGGGTGCTTACAGAGACTGAAGCACCAACTAAGGACCATGCATGGAAGGGACCCAGGCCTCCTAGACATATGAACCTGATGGTCAGCTTGATCTTCATCTGGGGGAGTAAGTGGAGCAGAGGCTGCCTCTGTTGCCTGCTTTTCAATCACTTCCCCAGGCTACAGTGGAAGAGGATGCACTCATTCCTGGGTTGGTAGGGATAAGGGTTTCCCTTTTCTGAGTAGGGGAGAGGGTAGGGAGGAAAAGGAGGGAGAGTGGGATCAGGAGGAGAGGAAAGAGGGGGCTACAATCTGGATTCAAAGTGAATTAAAAAGAAAAAACTAAAGAAGGTGTGTCAGATAAAGGGGCAGTAAGCAAGAAAATGTAGACAGACATCAAGGAAATCACTGCAGATGAGTGAGCCTCCCTAGGAGAGTAGCACGGGGGGAAGCAGATATGGGGAAGATGTCTGAAAGAAGAGTCTTCCAAAGATGTTGTGCCCCCCCCACACACACACACACCATGAAGAGACAGAAGGGACTGAGGAAGACAGGGAGGCTAAACAGCCAAGGAAAGCACTGTAGGTGACAGTGAGCATCAATGAAGACCTCAGGCATTTTCCTGGGTTTGACAGAAAAGAAAAAAGTTTCCAAGCACCAAGATGAGGAGGCTGGATGATATTAGATAAAGAAATGACTTAAATCTTCAGGAGCAGCAGTCTAGACACTTGGAAGGCTGTGCTGAAAGTCCAGGGGAGGGTGATATGACAGGCCAGAGTGGTGGAGGGCCAGTCAGCACTGGGTGCTTTTCAAGGTAGGCATGTGGGAAAGCCCAGAGCTTTGACAGCTTCATGTCACTGGCTTCCATAGAGCAACCACAAGCCCAGTTTAAGAATTTCAGGGATGATGTCATTGCTTTGGAATGAAGTCTTACTTTAATGCAGGAAAGCCTACAGAAGAGGTTCCAAGATGGTGCTATGCACCATCACCACCACTAGGGCCCTGGCAAGGCACGCCACCAGCACTGGGCTTTGAGGCTCTATTTGCTTTGCTTTGGTTTGTTTTATGATCCAAATGATCCAAATCATGCATTTAGGGCATCTCCTCCCTCTGTTTTTGTACTGATTCTGAGTATCACTATTTATATTCATGTTGTACAGTCTATAAGTGGAATTATAGTCTCTGTCTTTCTGCATTTTCTTTTCCCACTCATAATTATCTTGAGATCTATTCATATTGCTTTCTATTGATTTGGTCTCTTGGTTGCCTTGCCGTAAACCACTCATTTTATGTGTAGGCAACAGCCTCTCCATTTCCCTGCTAAAAGACACCCCGGTCATTCCACTAAATCACAAATGTTCTGCAAACATGAGAGGCTACACAGCCTACATGTCCTCACACATTTTGTACCACTTCGTGTCAGTGTTATGAACCAGGAAGTAGAAGTTCCTGTGATATTTCACCCACATCTTTTCAGAGAATTCACTAAAGCAAGGGTTCAGCGGCACCTTCACTGCCTGCTTCCACTATGGCTCCCCTCCCTAAGTATGAGAGCTTCCAACTGGCCATCTCCTTCTTGATAACAATTCTATCACCAGGTTTTTAAATTTTTGTCAATCTAATGATTATAAAATACACCTTGTTTATTTCATTTTTAAAACTCCAAGATTAGGGGCTGGAGAGATGGCTCAACAGTTAAGAGAAGTAAGTGCTTTACCAGAGGACCTGGGTTTGATTCCCACCACCCGCACGGGGGCTCACAACCATTTTTAACTCTAGGGCATCCAACGTAGTCTCCCACCTCCAAGCATACCAGGCATACACATGGTGCACAGTCATGCATGCAGCCGAAACACCCATACAAACAAAATAAAGACAGTGAATTTTAAATTTAAAAAGATATTCAGCTTATTGGAGAAGTTGGATGTGTGATGAGATAAGGATGAATTGCATTGTCCTTAAAATAAACTGACCTTTTGTTTGTTTGTTGTTTGTTTTTTTTGAGGTAGGGTTTCTCTGTGCAATATCCTTGGATGTCCTGGAACTCACTTTGTAGACATGGCTGCCTTGAACTCATTGCCTCCCAAGTAGTGGGATTAGCCAAATGGCACTACACCGAGCTGATAGACTGACTTTTAATACAGCACTTAAAAGTATCGTCTCTGTATATTTTGGATATTAGCCCTCTGTTGAATATGGGATTGATGAGGATCTTTTCTCATTATGTTGGCAGCCATTTTGTCCTACTAACAGTGTCTTTTGCCTTTTCAGTTTCATGAGGTCCTACTTATAAGTTGTTGATCTTAGAGCCTGAGCTGTTGGTGTTCTGTTCAGGAAGTTGTCTTCTATGCCAATGAGTTCAAGGCTGATCCCACTTTCTCTTCCAATAGGCTTATTGTATCTGGTTTTATGTTGAGGTGTTTGATGCACTTGGACTTGAGTTTTATGCAGGGTGATATATTTGGGTCTATTTGCATTTTCCTACATGCAGACATTCAGTTAGACCAGCATCATTTGTTGAAGATGCTTCTTTTTTTTTCATTGTATGGCTTTGGCTTCTTTGTCAAAAATCAAGTGTCCATAGGTGTGTGGGTTTATTTCTGTGTCTTTCATTCAATTCCATTGATCAACCTGTCTGTTTTTTTAATATTCTGCTATACTTGTAGATAGGAGGCTAGTATAACAATCATATGGGTGGCTTCACCAAGCAGATGATGAAAACAGATGCAGAGACCCACAGCCAAACATTACATGGAGTTCAGGGAATTGAGGGGAGGAAGAATTGAAAGATTCAGAGACTTCAAGGACACCACAAGAAAACTTACAAAATCAACTAACCTGGACCCTTAGGAGATTACAGAAACTGAACCACCAACCAGAGAACATCCATGGACAGATCTAGGACCAACACAAATAGGTAACAGATGTACAGCTTGGTCTTCATATGGGACTTCTAATAGCAGGAGCAAAGGCTGTCTCTGACTCTGTTGCCTGCCTTTGGATTCCTTTCCCCTAAATAGACAGCCTTGTCTATCCTCAATAGATAATATGCCCAGTCCTTCTTGACATGCCAAGGTAGGTTGATATCCATGGGAGGTCTCCCCTTCACTGAAAAGAAAGGGAGGGGCATAGGGAGAGGAGAGAAGAGAGAGAAGGAGTGGAGGGAGGGGAATTTCCACCTGGGATGTAAAGTAAATACATAAATTAATTAATGAAAAAAAGAATCATCTCTTTTGGGCCAGTGAAATAGCTAAGTAGATAGAGGTGCTTACCACAAAACCTGACTTACCTGAGTTTGATCCCTGGGACTCAAGGTGTGGAAGAAGAGAAGTGGCTCCCTCAAGTTGTCCTCTGACCACTAAAACATGTCCAATGGCATGTACCCATACACACACACACACACACACACACACATACACACACAAATTAATAATTGCAAAAAATAACTAAATAAATGCAAAATTTTTAACCATCTCTTCCTTCCTAGTGTTTGTAGCTATTTAATTTCTTATATTGTATTGGATAACTTCTCCCGTACAATGACAAATGGAGGTAAAATAACCACTGTCATATTTGCTGCTTTAGTGGGAACACACTGAAGCTGCAACACTGAGTTCTATGTTTGTGATAAGCATGACATTGCTGCCTTTGGTGGTTTTGTCCACAGTAAGCAGGTTTCGTTCTTTCTAGCTGGACAAGTCATTCCATAATTAAGTGGTGTGATATTTCACTGAAGCACTATCTATTACAATAATCAAAACCTAGCACTGGGGAGGTGATTCACTTAGTGTGCACAAGCGTGTAGACCTGAGTTCAAATCCTCAGCATCCATGTAAGACACCCATGGCACTAACCACCTGGAACCCTCTGCTGAGCGAGCAGGGAGAGCACTGTTGCTCACTGGTTGGCCTGCCTAACATATCTGTGAGCTTCCAGTTCAGTGAGAGACCCTGCCTCAAAAACTAGAGGGAGGCGTGATCAAAAAAGATACCTGATGTTGACCTATGGCCTCCACGTGTACACACACGTACATGCACACACACATTCATGTGTACCTCCACACACATGAACACATAACATACACACACACATGCACACAACACAGCACACACACAAAAACACCATATATACAATACCACACATTCATTCTACCACACACACATACACACAACACCACACAAACATACAATATCATACATATGGTACTTCATATACAGACACAAAAAAAATGATCAAAATTGTTTCATTCCTACTGCAAATTGAGTTATTTTCTGATGTTAAATTACCTTTTACTTGTGAAGATAATTGTATCTCATAATGATCACAATTAATTTTTATACACTGCTTAATTCATTTTGCAGCTTAACATATGCTTGGCTCATCTACATCTGTAAGTAAGGTTAGTTTAAAACACTATGTTTCTCACGGACTTTTTCAACTAATGGTAAAGTTTATACATTAACTTCAGAATGTCACTGGTTGCCTTTCTTTTCCCGTTCCATGAAGCTGTTTTTAAGTGACAAAGGTAAAATTGCACAGCCCTGGTAACTATTTTTGAGGCTTTTTTTTTTAAACCATAATTTCAGATTGTTAGTGAACAGTGCCCTCTCCCAAAGCATTAATTACATTAATACTTCTAGACTTTTAATACACATTTATATAGCACATCTTCTGGATTCCTGTTTCAATAAGCATCAACTGTCACCCTGACACAGCAGTCACCTGAGCAGGGGACCCCAGCTGAGGGATAGACCACTTCAGAGTGGCCTGTGGGTGTGGCTTTGGGGAATTGTCTTCATTAAAACTTCCAATTAATATAGTCTAGAAAAAAGCCATATACAAACTCTAGGCTGCCACAAAAGACTTTACTTTGAAACAAAGAAATTGTAGGCCACACATATGTCCCTTGAAACACAAATTACAATCAACTCAGAACAGTATTAAAAAAAAAAAAAAAAAAAAAAACTACATGGATGCAGTCAAAAATGGCTCAGTGGTTAAGGGTACTTGCTGTTCTTGCAAAGGACCCAGGTTCAGTTTCCAGTGTCTACCTGATAGCTCGCAACCATCTGAAACTCTAGTCTGATGCCCTTTGATAACCTTTTCTGGCCTTTTCTGGCTTCACTGGGCACAAGGGAGTCATGTGGTATACATATATACGTGCAGGCAAACACTCATAGACAGAGATATTAATAAATAAATCATAAGCCCTCAAGAATGAAGGCCAGGTACAAAAGAAATAGAATCAGTAAAGTCATAGGACAAGCAGAGGTCAGCAAGCCTCAGAAGGGAATAAGAATAATAAATCGATAATTAAACTATGGATCAGTAACCATATTAACAGTAACCATATTAACAGTTGCAATCTGCCATGATGACGGCATTGACTTGTAACATTGATTAGAAATGTGTTGGGCTTCTCACCTTGGGAACGAACGCCAGGGCGTTTTGGATTTCTAATTCCTTCAGCAATTAGGTTCTCCCTCCAATAATAATGAAACAAGAGGGGTTATAATGCCACAGAGAGCAAGTGTATAATGAAGGCGTGTGTCATAGAGGCTGCCACATGTCCATGTAAACACACATCTCTCATCTCAGAGATTAACAGAGTTTACTCTGAAGGCGAATGAATGACCACAGCCCAGAGACACAGACTACGGTTGCATGAAACACCATGTTCCAGCATAGTAACAATTAAGTTTTTATATAACAGGACAAAGACAGCCATACATCAAGATATTGTTTAGTGTATTGGTGGGCATATCAGGTAGGTGGGGACAGCCAAGCAGGGGAATTTCTGCTGTACACCTCAGATTCTCTCAGATGACAGTCTTGAACTTTGTGTTGGCCTGTTTGCACATTCCGAAAAACGTTGACTAGATAGCTGCAAGGTGTGGGGGGGTGGTTTGAGAGAGAATGGTCCCCATAGTGGGACTGTTGGAGAAAGACTAGAAGGAATAGGACATTCATTCAGCCTTGTTAGAGGAGGTGTGGCCCATGGGAGGAAGGGCTTTGAGATTTCAAAAGTAAATGGTTCAATCTCTCTCTCTCTCTCTCTTCTACATACAGAACATGATGTAAAGCTCCCAGCCCTGGCTCTAGCCCATGCCTGTCTGCTTCTCTCTACAATGATCATGGACTAGCAAGTAATCACCCAATTAAATGCTTCTTTTATAAGAGTTGCTTTGGACATTATGCCTTGGTCTTAACAGCAAAAGAACAGTGACTAAAACAAGTGGGGTAAGGATAAACACCAAGAGGGGCACTGAATGGCTATGAGGAGAGCTAAATAAAGACAGCCCAACATAATTTGTCCTCAACTTGTAACATTCCAGCTCTTCAAAATCATATAAGTTTAGTCAATCAGCCTTTAAGAATATTTAATACAGATATAGCTTTATAATGAAAGAATGAAAAAAAGAGAAAGAAATGTAGGAAAATAATCCTAAATATCACTTAAACTGAAGAGAGGCAGACTGGCTCTATGGACTACTTAAAAATAAACAAGAAGAAACCTACATGTGAGAATTTGAGAAAGATAGCTTAGTCTGTCTCTGTGCTCAGAAGAAATTATAGCTGAAAGTATGTTTATTATCATTCAAAATTAAAATTAACAAAATGCAATTCATAGCAACAAAAATGTGACGTTCTCATCACAGGGTAGACCAGCAGCATTTTATTAATAATTAAGTTGGGGTGTTTGTAAGGAAGCAACCTGTCTTACATTATAGATCTGAAACTGAAAAAAAGGCAAGACCTCTCGAAAGAGAAGTTTGTCAGTAAATAGCCAAAGTTTTTAAACTATAGATTTCCTTTCTGGTGGCCACATTTAAGAATTTCCTCTAACAAAACAAGAATTAAAGTACAGAAGAATCTCTCCCTAAGAATTTTCAGCACAGTATTGTTTATAATAGAAGCATGAAATAGAAGTCATAGGAGGAAGTATGTGACATGGCTCTTCAATAGGAAGGTGTGTTGTCTCATCCCAGGAACACAGCTCCACGCCTGGTGTCAGCCTGGCCCAAGCTAGAGTCATCTGGGAAGAAGGACCTCAACTGAAGGGTTGCCTCCACCAGACTGGCCTGTAGAGAAGTTTGAGGAGGTGTTTTCTTCATTGATAACTGTGGGTAGTACCACCTCTGGGCCATGAGGAACAAGCTAGTAAGCAACGTTCCTCCATGGTCTCGCTTCAGTTTCTAGCTTGAGTTCCAGCCTAGGCTTTCCTCAAGAGTGGAATGTGACTTGTAAGATGAAGTCAAGCCTTTTCCCAACAAGTTCCTTTTAGTCACAGTGTTTGTCACACCAACAAAGCCAGCCAGGATGGTGTGAATCAGAGTCTGCTGAGATGTCCAGGTTCTTGTGTCCAGGAACAAATAATTAGACCAGGACACACAGACAACGAGAGAAACACAGACAGTTTATTAAGAGAAAAAAAAATCACTCCTGAGAGTGGAAAGTGGGCCAGAGAACTGAGTAAAAGCCTGAAGCTCAAAGTTCCTGGACCATGAAGGCCCAGATCTTTTATAGGTCATTTACATAGCCCTACCTTCTCTGTACCTGCCAATCACTAGGAGAGTGATGGCTTCCTCTTCCTCACAACCCACACACATGCTGCTTTTGACATGTAGCTTCTAATTAGAGGGGTTTCTATTCTTGATGCCTCTGGGACCCCTCCCGCTACTTTCCTACCTCAAAAAAGGGGCCCACTCTAAAGCTGAGAAATGTGGCTCTTCCTGGCCCAGAGGAGTGTCCCAAGACAGCCAAGGTCAGACTACCCCCTCCTCTAACCCCACTGTTGCAAAAGGTTCCTCAAGCAGAGGATGTGTGTTTCTATAATTGAAGAGTGGATGGGGAAAGCTTGGGGGCACTAGTATTTCTGAAAGGAAATCCTCTCTAACGTGTTCACCCATCAGTGATACATGAAATAGAGGAAGGCAGTCCTGAAATAGCTTTCTTTCAAACCCACGCGGGCTGTGCAAGCAGAGACCTGCTGGGACTGTAGACAGTGTCTTTCCTGCTCCCAAGAAACACAGGTGTCAGGAATGCTGTCATTTCTCAGAGAAAGGAGCTGCCAGCTCTACTCTTCAACCCACAGAGGAGCCGGCTGCTGATGCAATGTCTTCAAATTGGTTTTTAAGTCTGACTCAGTTGAAGAGGGTAATTTACCCTCTGGGGTGGGGTGCAGTGGTGGAGACATGTCGAGCGGAACCTGTGTCAGCATCCCCTGCTAGTGTAGGACTGTCTTCCCTTCTTGTTTGCAGGAGATCTCCCACTTGTTGGGTTTTGAAGGTCGTTATGAAAAGAGGGGCCTTGAAAGAAGAAGGGAAAGGACAGCTTTGTGAAAAAGCCTTTGTGGGTCCTGTCATTGGGATGTATGTCTCTATGGTGACCAAGGCCAGCTCAAATGCAAGCAGAACAACCATCAGGCACTCCAAGTTAGAGGCAAGTAGGGAACGACTACAGAGAAGGACAAAGGCTTCACAACTCTGCCTGAGGATCTGGGGTCTGTTTGTGCCTCACAGAAGAGAATGTGGTTGTAGCCACAGAACTCAAGCTCTTCAGATGAGAAATCGCAAGCCCCTCCTCAGGTGGCCAGTGAGGTTCTCAGAAGATCAAGGTTATAGAAGCATCTTGCCAAGAGCTGTCAGTGGCAGGGAGATCAAAGACCTGCGCTCATTCAATATTTATTCAACAAATATACAGAATCCAGCTTCAAACTGAGAGCTGAGTTCAGTAAGCCAGAGAGGCATCTAAATAGGTCTCCAAAAATCAAAGTGGAGTCTGAGAGGCAGGTATCAGGCCTTGGTATGCCAACAACCACAGGAGGAGAGAGGCCTGGGAGGGACCACGGCCCAGGACAGAGAGAGCTATGTTCTCCATGGCACACTGCGAAGCCAGTAGAAAAGGTCTGAGAAAAAGAGACAGAAAAGGGAGCAAGCCCAAGAGTGCTCATGACTGGCACTGTGATCCAAGATGTCTTCCAAAGGTAAGGCCAGGAGAGCACAGCCCTGGCCTGGGAAAAAGAGCTACCAAGACTCTAAGCAACTAAAGCTTGCCACAGGAATTACAGGAGAATACAGCAACCTGGCTAGCTTGGAGGAAGAGGGGATTGGGGGGGGGGGTGAGAGGATATGGAGCCTTTCCTCCAGTGGAGTAAGGGACAACCTCATGGTCAGCTGGGAATAGCATGCAGCTCCATTCACCTCACATCCTTCTGATCTTTACACCTCTTCTGCACATGAGAAGTTAAGCTTCAGTTCTACCAATGGCTTTGTTCTACCTGGGTGTGTAGGACACCAGAACCCATGGCTCAACTGTGCCAGCCCTTCCAACCTGATTCCCACCAGCCCTACCTTGTCTTAGCTGCCCCCATTCCAACATGCCAGCTTCTAGGAGACTCAGCTTTGAACACATTGCTCATCAAACAGAATCCTGTTCTTCAGCCTTAGGCTACCTGCTTGTTTTGGCCAAGTTATCTTCAGTTCTCTGACCAACCCCCAGTAAGAGGTCTCTTCAGGGGTGATGCGAGGCCTAGCACAAGTCCCACCCCAACAATGTGCTGCTCACCTCTGCTCAGAAGTGGGTCTCCCCTGGATGGAGTTTCCCTCCCGTAGCTGAAGCTGAGATTATTTTCTGTAACCCCCAGCACCTCACACAGGCCTGGAATACAGTATGTTCTCACTAATCTGTGGTCAAGATCTGGCTACCCTATGAACTGAACCCAATTACTGCAATCACCAGTGAGCTGACAGCTCCAGTCTCCATATGAAGCTAGCACAGATCACACAGGCAGACATCCCAGCTATGTTCTCAATATTCAACAAGCCCAGCCCCTGACTCAGTATGTCTCAGTCTGGGCAGAATGCGTGAAACTCAAGCTGCCATGTTTCCTTCTGATTGCTACATGATGGAGTCATGAAATGGCTCCAACTCAGAAACTCAAAATTATCCTTATCCTCAGGCATTATGTAGAAAGCACAGGAATTCCAGAGAGAGCAAGGAACACAGGTTTCCAGCCCCACCAACTCCTTCTCTTGTTGTATTTTTTAACCACACTGCAGTTGAGAATGGGGGTGGGCCATGGATTTCTGTCTTTCTTTCACTGGAGAACAATTCCTATATACAACCCTGAAGCAACCCTGCGCCGTTCATTGTTGGAGTCAGTAACTACAACACAAAGTCAGGTTTTCTAAGAGCTGATGGAAAGGCACCAACCTCATCTGCTTTAGCGGGAGAGGAGCAGCTTCACGCTTCTTTCCACAAACTGGAAGAAGCACTGTCATCCATGAGAAGCTAGATCATAGGTTTCAAACTCTATGCCCCACAGAACATCAATGCTCTGAGCTTGGAGGGACCCAATAGTGGAAAGAGCAGATTTGTGGTCAGAACAGCCTGGGACTTGCACCCTGACTCTATCTCTCTCTTTAAGGCAAATGGCCCCACCTTTCTGAGACTGAAGCTTCTCAGACAGACAGTAAGAATGGAGTTTCTTCTCAATATTGTAGGAAGAACCACTCATGAAAAAGCAAAAACACATAGTGGCTTCCTGGAAGACAGAAGATGATCAATAAAGTAGACTTAATATAGATTCACTTATGAATTGAGGCCATATTTTAAATGCTATAGCGATGCCTCTTAATGAACACAACATAATGCAATACCTAGAAATATCTGGTTTTAGTTCTTTATCCTGTGACTCATTTGGCTGGGACTCATTTGATGTAAGATGGCATCTGATTTAGCACAAAATTAGTCTAGACATTTCAACTATTGTGTGACAGCATTCTGTCAGTGTTTTTCCTCAAGGAGGGTCCTGAGTTCAAGCTCTCCACTTCCAGGTCAACAGTGAAACCTTCTTATGAGTGGGAAAAGCTCTTAGCAAGATATGGGATAACATACATAGACTTTGCTTTCTGCACTCAGGAAAACCAGCTTAGATATATTTTGTGTGGCACTGGGAGATAAACAATTCTGCATGTATCTGAGGAGTCATACCGTGTGCTGCAGGGACTTCAGGGACAGTCCAGCATTTCTGATTTCTTATGGTCACTCCTGTCCCCACCAACTAAACCATGCATCTATTGTCCATCTCTTCAGACACATCTACCAACCACCACCCTGATACCTTCCTGGATAGTTTCTTTCCTTCTTGCGTTAGTACAGTCAGAATAATGTCTGCTGCAGCAAGTTATCTGAGATGCCTACTTTGTGCATCTGAGCGTTTAGGTTTTGCTCTACACATAGTCATTCTTATCACATTATTGTTCAGCGCTAGACATTCATAAATAAAACAGCCTAATATATGCCCCCTGGAGTCTGGACAAGATAGGGAAGGCTGATGCCCTGAGGAACTTCAGTTTTACAGAGCTGAGAAAATATAGCAAAACTGTCTGAGTCTGTACAAGATGATGCTGTAGACTATGTCCCACCCAGAACCCACTGTGGACACTTCTGGGCCCACCACCTCTATAAAATCATTGCAAAAAGTAACTTAGAAATAACCCTTTTACTTATGGACACCTGACTCTCTGGCCTTTTCTCTGAGCCTCCAAAGAGCTTATAGGGATTGACCTGCCAGGCCCAGTATCCTTCAGGCTGGAGCATTAGTCATGAAACAGCCAAAAAACCTAACTTTGAGGTTTGAGTGAGCATCTAGTGGCACATACTGTAACACACCGGGTGAGGCAGAAGACACTCCAAAATTATATGCTCAGATATAGGAAAATGAGGCATTAAGGAAGAAGGACATTGAAGAAGACTCCCAGCTTCCTCAGAGCCCCTGTGTGGCCTTGGGAAGCTGGGGCATCCCTCACTTCCACTTCCCTACTAAGACAGGCCAACTGACCCCTTCCTGGTGGTTGTAGGAGCTATAAGCATCTGAGAAACTCTGATCTAGACTGTTGCTCCTTGCCATAGGAAAGATTATTAGTTCCTAAAGTCCACATGGAGGCAGTGCTGAAAAGCAACAGAAGCTTTGAGAGCTGGGCCCAATAGGATGTATCTATGTAACTGGGGACAGGCCTCTGAACAAGGACATGAGTCCATTTGTCAACCTCTTTTTCACATCAGTACAATGGCATGGCAGTTTCCTGTGCACAAGTCACTACCATGATACATTGCCAGAGGTCGAAAGCAATAGGGATGACTGACTGTGGATGAAAGCCTGTCCTCTTTGTAATCGGTTGTCCCAAGTACCTTCTCCAGTGGTGGGAAGTTGACAGGCATCATCCTTATCTAAAACTAAGTAACTTCACTGGCTGAGATTGTCTTTCTCTCCCACTGCTGTCTTCCATCTTTGGTAGCTGGCTGTGGCAAAGTTGTTCCTTGCATAGGGTGGGTTCCTAAATTGCTTTCAGTCAAGGTATAAGGTAGTATGGGGACACCAGTTTCCTGGACTCTGGGAAGCTGACAAACATCCAAGGTGGTCCTCTGATGCCCATTGTTCTTAAAGGGCTCAGGTCCTTCCTGCTGGCCCTTTCTCCATCAGTGTTAACTGCCTTTTCCTCCCTCTATTTCCCAAAACTTGACCCTATATTGCTAACCTAAACAATGTCCACCCCTCTGGCTAACGTCCCGGTGACAGAGGTATGAGCCCTCCAAAATTCACTCTGTGGATCCATTGAGTTTACTGGACTTATTTTCAGAGCACAGGTGAAGAATTGCTTACAAAAATGTGAGTGCTTTCTTGCAAAAGGCTGCTCCAGAAATAATTCACCCAGTACAAATAGTGGCTTCCCACCACCATGTAGATGGAGCTCCCATGCCCAGTTCTTCCCAACCACTTCCTCTAGCTTCTCCTCCTACACACCCCCACTCCCTACAATGCCTCCAACCCCAACTCTCCTCCTGTGAGGCTTCCTGCAGTGAGGGGATAATTGCACACAGCTGGCTAGGAGAGGTAGCTGGATATGTAGGCAAGGGTCCAGTGACCCTCCAAGCTTCCTCCTTCTATGCTGGGGTGAGGGGTATTGGGAAAAGAAGCAAAAAGTCCCAGATTTGATGATGATGATAATATGTGTGTGTGTGTGTGTGTGTGTGTGTGTGTGTGAGAGAGAGAGAGAGAGAGAGAGAAAGAAAGAGTGAGTGAGAGAGAGCGATCAAGCTCAGCATAACTCCTGAAGATGGTAACAGTTTAGAAGATAGTTCTATATAACATCCACTGTAGCCAAAGCATTGGACACGGCTTCCCTGTGTGACTGACCCAGTGTAACAGCAAATGGTGATGGCCTTCAAGGGGTGCAGCTGTCTGTGCACTTAAAAATGGCATCTCTCTTGCTTCCAGTAAGTCACCCCACCACTCCTCTTCACAAAAGGGCTGACAGTGAGTGGTGGGCCTAAGTGCTCAGTAAGCCCCTTGCATAGACATCTGCTGTCTATACAGAAAAGCATTCAAATTCCACAAACAGAAACTGCCCTTGTTCTTAGTGTCTGCACAGGTGGCCATCCATCTGCCTCTCTTTGCATCCCTCAGTTCAAAAATGGAGGAGAGACAGTGTGACCCCTGCTAACATGGCTCTAAGGATGCCTCAGCCTATAGTTAAGAATTCTCTGACACACCCTGTTCTTAAGGACAGGACATTGCAAGTCAAAGAGATCTTTTCTAGACAAGATCAGGTCTAGAACTGAGGCATCCTAAGAGCTATGAGGGGGGGTGGGGGGAAGCAGCCTTGCCAGGCCACAGAGGAGGTCAATGCAGCTAGTTCTGATGAGACCTGATAAGTGAGGGTCAGATGGAAGGGGAGAAGGACCTCCCCTATCAGTGGACTTGGAGAGGGACTTGGGAGGAGATGAGGGAGGGAGGGTGGCATTAGGAGGGAATGAGAAAGGGGGCTACAGCTGGGATACAAAGTGAATAAATTGTAATTAATATTAAAATAAATTAAAAACAATTAAAAAAAAGATCAGGGCAAGAATGCCCTGATGGTGGATTTCAAGAGAAAACACAGTGAACAATAGCAAGAAAAACATGGCTCCAGCACAGCACTCTATGACTGCAGTACGATACCTCTGTCTGAAAGAACAGAACATGCAAGTATAGAAGCTGGAGAGGAGGGCAATGGCTGGCCCTCCAGGTCACTGTTCATCAATGATACCAGTGCCTTGTGTGTACTTGAAATTCCAAGAAGGGAAAATTCTTGACCCAGAAGTCTGTGTCTGTAAGGGTTTGTACTCATAGGAAATGGCACTGTGAATGCTGGCTCAAAGCTGTCTCTTTTTTCAAGCTGCCCCAG
Source organism: Psammomys obesus (assembly GCF_907164565.1). Taxonomy (NCBI): domain Eukaryota; kingdom Metazoa; phylum Chordata; class Mammalia; order Rodentia; family Muridae; genus Psammomys; species Psammomys obesus. Next base: position 14,922,652 of record NW_026585644.1, read on the forward strand.
TCCTGTGGCTGCTCAGCACTGAAGAAACAGCGTAGCCACAAGTAGTGGGTCTTCTTGTGACATTATGCTAATGGCTGTCATTCATCAAGCTCTTATTATGTGCCAGGAAGGTAGTTTATATTTAATCCTGTGACTGTCTGATGGAGCAAATATAATCCCAATTTGAGAGATGGGAAAAAGGATTTCATGAATATTCAACAGGTTAGATGAGGTCCCAAGGAGTAAAAGCATGGGGATGGGACTCACAATTCTGTTATGGATGAAGAGACCTCCACCGTTGCTTCCCTGCCTCTGGCATGTTGGTACAAACTTAGTCTGTGATGGCTAACACAATAAACATAGGGAGAAGGACCAAGACTGTGTTCTCCCATTACAGCCACACAGCTTCCACTGAGCAGACCACTAGCCTTCACTTACAAACACCAGACAGCAGGTGCTACAATCTCTGACTGGAGTTTCTAGAAGGAACTTCAGCCCCTGAGCGGTCAACAGCAAAGGTGTGCCTCTTCACCTGCGTGCGTACACCAGCCTACCCATATCTTTCGTGTAGAGTCCCAGTGGGAAACGTGGTATGCTCACAACCCTGTCTCCATGCCTACATCCACACAAGCTTTAAACTCCTTCCAAAGAGGCTGACAGTCACTGATCCTAACACATTCAACAGGGAACTTGCTGGTCAAGGGCAATCTGCTCATGAACTTTGGCCATTCCTAAGGCATGGGCCTTGGCTATTTCCCTGGAGTTGGCTGGATTCTTACAGGCAACTTCTGTGCATAAGACTTCTCGGAGAAGTCTTAATACTCTCCTATCGGGCATCTGGTCTTCCAGGAGGGACACATTCCCCAGCACAAGCCCACTGAATGATGCTCAGGTTGAGTTTGTCTTTAAGGTCAGAGAAGCAGGAAGCATAGGCTGGGTATTTTCTGACCTCTAGGAAAACAGTCAGTGATTTGCAGACCAGAGCAAAATCAACTCATCACATGGTGACTCCTGGACATAGTTTAGCAGACACAGACTCCCTCCTTTGCCTTGGGTCTGACAGGAAGCAGAGAGAGCTGACAACAGAGAAGCTTCAGTGTGAGGGGGTTGAGGAAGGAGGTCAGCTTTCTGTGAGCAGGGGAGACAGGTTATCATGCAAATGAGGTGTATGTTCAAGGTCAAAGAGTGACACTTTGTTCCACTGGACTTAAAAATTAACACTGTAGAGGCAAATAGCTCTAATCTGGCTGTTTAAGGTTACAAAAAAATGGACTAACAAGATGGCTCTGTAGTTAAGAGCTCTGGCTACTCTCTCAGAGAACCAGGGTTCAAGTCTCAGCATCCACGTGGCAATTTACAATTCTTTCTAACTCCAGTCCTAGGGAACAGATACCTGCTTCAGGTCTCCAAGGGCTTTTCATGCATGTAGCACACAGACCTCCATGGAGGCAAAACACACATAAGTAAAATTCCAAGGCTGCAAAAAAAAAAAAAAAAAAAAAAAAAAAAAAAAAAAAAAAAAAAAAAAACTGTAAATGCAGATTATGTTCAGGTCACTATAAACCAAAACAACATGTTGTATAAGATAATGCTGGCAAATTTGAAGGGTCACACAGCAATCAGAGCCTAGTGGGAAGGTCCTATCCTCCAAACTCTGTGCTCATGTTGCTGATACAAGAGATACAGTTTCTTGATGCTTCCATGACCTTGACCCTTAACCCCCCAACCCCTACTTCCAAGGTTCAGGCAAGTGTTCAGGCACTCATGACCCTAGCCCAGAGGCCTCAATAGAAGGAACCAGAGCTGCAGGTTGGCTTCCCGCCTTGATTCTCAGCTCTTCACTGTCTCCCTCCTGTCTTCTGGTTCTGTACTCCACATGTCTGTTCATACTTAGTGTCAGGAATGCACCCCCCACACCCTTAGAGTTGCTCCTCAGAGGGGAAAACACACAGCAAATGTACAAATTCTAAAATCAAAATACCCTTTCTTCCCATTTTACTCCACCTGTGGTAATTTATATCACCACCAGATTCCTGTTAATACTTGAAAAGAGACCAATCAGAAAACAGTGTTTTTAATGTGTATTTAGGTGATCAAATTATTTGTCTTTACTCTTGCCTTCGGTAATTTCAAGCATGCACCTTAACATATCAGGATATTACGCGCTATTATTTTGTACGAGAAAGCTATTGTTGAAGATGATTAAGTACTCTAAGTGAGACTCATGAGCCAAAACATACACAGTCAAACTTGAAAGACAGTGACAAACAGAAGGTCCATGCTTTGGAGACCACCCCAGCCAGCAAGGGAAGGCCAGAGAGACCAATAGTCATGGAAGGTTACAGAAGAATGCACAGCTGGGACAAGCCAGATGGCCTGAGGGCAGGTGGACACAAGGGGGCCTCTGGAGAGGCACTACCTGCCATGGCCACCAGAGAGATTGACAGCAGGAAATGAGCAGTGGGATGAGAGAATGAGGCTGGGGGGCGGGAGGGGGGGAGTGAGGCTGACAGTTACTGAAAGGTACGTTTTGAGCAGCTATGAGATGATTTTAGGTGAAACATAGACAGCAACTCAGGAATGGAGGAATAATCAGGACTCATTCTAGCTGTAGGATGGGTGAGGCTTCCTAACAGAAAAGCTCACAGAGCAGTAACAAGCTTTCTATGAGCTGGCTGTAGCCAGCAAGCACACACCCCATGGGATATCACGGAAGTCTAACTCTGCACTGAGGGTGTGAGGGTGCTCAGGGATACCTCCTTCTAGAAAGAAGCTCAAAGCTACTCTCGAAACTCACTCCTACTAACATGCCATTTAACCCATGCTCTGTTTTGTATGGTTCGTACCAATACAATGAGACAGCATTCCATGTGGGTCTGAAACATACTCCCTGTGTCCTGACAGGGCTGCTTTCATGCCCCCTGGCCTTTCTTCCACCTCTCACTGGCAGACAGCACCCAATCCCTACACTTGACTGAGATGTGTGGGCCACATACCCACCCACAGTCTCACGCTTCACAAAGCAGCTCACATCCTTCCTCCGCTTGGACATTTCCAGCCATTCATTCATTCATTCATTCATTCACTCACTCACTCAAGAAATGTTTCATGAAACCATCCAAGTATCCAGAACCAGGATTCATTATCAGTAAGTTAAAAACAAGCTAGATAAGGTTTGCGTCTTCTTCGAGTCAGCCTGACAGTATGGTTGGATACAAATAAATAAGCAATTAAATGCAGCATAATGAGAGAGGAACTGTGTAATCAGGGCTGTGTAATTAGTTTCATAATAAATCGGGCATTGAGCAGCATTCTGATTTTGCATTCACTTTGGGTGTTTCTAGCTTCGTTGCCCCTGTTAACATGCAGCTTCTAGAGGACAGGGACTATTGTCAAGAGCCAAGCACCATTGCCTGTCAGGCCCATCCACTGCACCACACAGAGATGTGCATGACAGCCTCGTCTTCATTTAGTTCATTTAGTTCTATTGTTTTATTTCTATTGGTATTTTCTACACCATGTTGTGAGGCATATATATGTAGGAAAATGACATGCCACAATTAACAAATTTATATATGATTATTTACCACACTGTGGTGTGTATGTGTGCGCATGCACCTCTGTATATGAAATTTTTGGTACATTTTAAAATTGGGTTGTTTAAGTTTTTGTTACTAAATTATGTGCATTATTTTAATTTAAATTTATATTACAAAATGATAGCAAAATAGATATAAAGACCAACAGAATATAACAGAGAACCCTAAATTAAATCCAACTAAACAGAGTCAAGTAATATTCAACAAACCACTTAAAATATACAATAAAGAACAGAATCCTCAATTAATGGTGAGAGAAAATTAGACATTCACTTGTGAAAGAAGAAAATTGATGGAGAAGAAGCCTATGAATGCAGCTCAATCTGATAAGGAACCTGAACAGAGACCTGCAACTTAAAAATTCCCAGAAGAAAACAGACCAGTAAACTCCCTGGGTATTGTCCAAGGCAATGAGTTGGTGTTTTTATTTGTTTGTTTTTATTATCACACCAACCCCCTCCAGCAACAACAACAAAAAAAGAAACTGGTAGCACTCCCTCAAATTGAAAACTGCACAGCAGAGGAAAGAATTGACAAAGCAAAAAGGCAGCCATCAAATCAAGAAGAAACATTTGCAAACCATAGTTCTAATGAGTGTTTGATACTTATCTATGGATTTTATCTGATGACTTTAAGAAGGCAATTACACAGACACCTTGGGAAATTCAAAATATAAAGAATCATTAAATGAAAGGTTGAGAAGTCTGTGAACTTGCTACTTACCAGGCGCACATCACCTTGAATGATGGCACAGGAGACACAGGCCCTAGACTCATGGGTGACTCTGTCCCAAAGACTGTGTTCACCTGGATGAACCATGGTGTTGCGGAGCAAGGAAAAAGGCTCTGACCTAGCCAGAGTATGCAGCTGATGAGTGGCGTGGTTCCACAGGAGTCAACATCTTAACAACAAATCATGTACGACTCCAGGATTGAGAGCCTGGTGTGCTCAATCGACCCCTGACACCCCCTCCCAACTCCAGGTGCTCTGCCACATAGGTTTTTCAGATAATTTCTATTCAAAAGATACTTTTATCTGCCCACTTATCATAATGAAGCTGATAGAAGGAGGTTGACATGAGCAGAATCCATTCAGCACGTTCCATAGGCAGAAACTTCGTGAACGCCCATTGTGGTATTCAAGGAGGTGTCCATGCCAGTGGTGGGCTGGGATCTAGGACTCCTGATGAGTTCCTCACCCTGGGCTTCATCTCAAATCCAAACTTGGGAATCTGTGGTTCCAAAATTTTCTACATTTTAAAAGGATTTAATTTTATTTATGTGTGTGTATATTTGTGTGATGTGTGCACAGATGCCCACAGAGACCAGAAGACACCAAGTGGCATCTCTAGCACTGGAATTACCTGGGTGCTGGGAACCAAACTGGGGACCTCTGGAAGAACAGGAAGTGCTTTCAACCCTATAACCATCTCTCCAGCCCATCTCGTATCTTTGCTATAGATCTGGACCACCATCTGATCTTGCGCTCCCTTACCATCTACCTGGAAACTCTACTACCATGGCAAGATCCACACACTTTCTGGCCATCCCATGCTGAATCTGCCCTTCACAAGGACACAGAGATCACAACTTGGTGCCTTTATGAGCTGTGTGATGGTGATCTGAAGCATTCTCCATTTTTTTTTTTAAATTGATCCTTGAAATTTGCTAATGGGTTCACCCAGCCCTCAACTATTGATTTATTTAAAAAGGAATATTCTATGTTCTTCCTTTTGGAAAGATGGTACATGCTTTGAAATAGTCAGTTACTGTCTATACTCAGCAATAGCTGAGAAGATTACAATGATAGGTAACTGCAAGGGAAAATGATTCCTGGATATTCTGAGACCTTCTCTAGATACATAGATAAATGTGAATTGTTGACTCTGTGGGACTGATGGCAATGCCAGCCAATTTCAGTCTGTCTATCTATCTATCTATCTATCTATCTATCTATCTATCTATCTATCTATTTTTCTTTGTATCTACCTCTCAATTGCTCACTCACTCCTAATGATGCCCTGGTGTTTGTAAGTAAACATGTACATGACATGTATATTCATGCATATGGAAACCAGAGGTCAACCTTAGGTGTCCTCCCTCAGAAGCCATTCACTTTATTTTTAAAGGATCTTTCACTGATCCGGAACTTGCTAAACAAGCTAGACAGTCTGGCCAGTGAGCCCCAAGGATCATCCTTTCTCTACCTCCCCAAATACTAGGCTTACAAGCATCCACAACCACACTTGACTTTTCCTGTGGGTTCTGTAGTTCAAGCTCAGGTCTTCAAGCTTGTGAATCAAGCACTTTACCCAGCTTTCTCTCCAGCTCCTAAGCAGTTTTCTAAAAATATTATTGTTATTGTTTGATATCCCAAATCATTTTACCAAGACTCACCTCCTGTCTAACAGTAAGCTCAGGATCAGAAATCCACAGACCAGAAATATGGGGCTTCAGGCAATTGGCATCCCTCCAAGAACCTCAGTTTCCTCACTATAAATTCATATGGCCTGCCCAGTGAAGTCTACAGTCAGTTCAAACTCCTTCTGTAAGCTGAAGGCAAAGCACAGAACAGGAGCTGTAAGGGGCAACAAAGCAAGGCTAGGTTCTGAGAGATGCCCAGAGGTCCTGAGCAGACATTCTCTTATGGATGCTAAATATCCTGGGACAGGTGCCAATTTAGGAGAACTTAGAGGAATTTAGAGGACCATTATCTTTATTGCTAACAAGACAGACTGCCTCATAAAGAAAAAAGTAGGTTTAGATGTGTTGGAAGAAGGCTGGGACTTTCAGATGTAAGCCTTAGGGCGAGAAGAAATGTGAGAACCAAACTCCTGGAGAAGAACGAACATCTCCAGGACACAAGTCAGTAGTTGCTTAGGTTGCGTACATTCACCGAGCTCTTATCCTCTGTCAGACAGAGGCCACAAGCTAGAATGTCCAAAAGACAGAAACAGAGTCTCAGGGATCTGAGTAATTTATCAAAAGAGGTTAATGGGCGAATAAACAGAAGTATTCTCTACTGTGAATGGGTGGGCATGGAAACCAGTAAACACCTTCAGGTAGCTTCCTTTATTTCAGTAGGCAACAGTTTCCTAGAGACCAGAGAATCCCATGAGCCAGGAAAGGAAGCTTTGGGCTTTAATTGAGCCTCCCAACCCCACCCCTGGCACGGCCTGCTGTACCCAGGAAAGCTTCACCTCACTGGGAGACAATAAGAAGCCACTGAAGATTTCTGAGCAGAAGTATTGCAGGAGCAAAGTCATTAAGGCAATTAATCTGAGGGCTGTGTCAATGGTAGCTTGGGAGTGGGGCAGAGACATGGCAATAACTCACACAGGAGAAATTCGATGGAGAAAATGAAAGAAAGGTGGATTGAATGCCAGTGTGCTCACATTTGTCATGCTAGACCATCCCACTGTGACACTCCCACAATGCCGCTGGGCATGCTGCGGCCCCCTGCACATTGCTGGGGTGGGTGTTGGGGTGGTCCTCCCACAGGCATTATCACAGCTAAAGGTCTCCAAGATCACACTGCATTTGACATTTCGTTTGTTTTATTAGAGCACAATAAATCCTGTCCACAAGTGCTGCAAAAACACAGTGTATGGGAGCCATTGTTGAGGGTAAGGGAGAAAATTCCAGAAGTGATGGGAAAGAAACACTGCTGTCCGGTTGAGTCTGTTCCTGCTGGTACTGTCCCTTTTCACATCCAATGTCTAAGTACGTATTTCTCTAAACCCACAGACTTTGGGCTTCACCCCCACCACCTCTCTCAGAATGCCCCAGTTGTACCCTGGACAGGTCTGTCAGAGCAGGGACTATTGGCCATACAGTGGGAAGACTCCACTAACCTTTGGGCATCTCCATGACTGCTAACCTCTGTCCGAACTGCCAGTGTCTCCAATTAGGAAAAACATCTGGGAGAGGGTTGAAAACTTCACTTTCTCTTCTAAATCATTAGTAGGTGGGTAGGTATCTTTCCACAGGGTCCTCTAGGAGTTACATTTGTGAGCCCCAAAGTCCTTAGGCCCTTAAATTGGCAAGACAAGGCAACTGGTGAGGAAAGAATCATTTTTGAGTAAGAACTAGAAAGTAACCTAACATCAGCAAATGGCCAGATGTGGTGGCTGATGGTCGTGATCTCGGCACTGAGGAAGCTAAGGTGGAAGGAGCGTTGTGAGTTCAAGACCATCCTGAGCCACACAGTGAGTTCCCAGCCAACATGGTAAAAAAAAAAAAAAAAAACCTTGCCCAAAAAAAAAAAAAAAAAAAAAAAAACCTATGTAGGGCTAGAAACATGGCTCCATAGTTAGTTAAGAGCACATGCTGCTCTGGCAGGGACAAGAGTTTGATTCTCAGCACCAATACCCAGGGAAATCTGATGCTCTGTCCCCACCCACCCAGACAGACAGACAGACAGACAGACACACACACACAGTTAAAAATAATAATAAATAATAAAAAAGCAAAAATAAAGCAGGGTAGTGGTGGTGCATGCCTTTAATCCCAGCACTTGGGAGGCAGAGGCAGACAGGTCTCTGTGAATTCGAAGCCAGCCTGGTCTACAGACAGAGTTCCAGGACAGCCAGGGCTACACAAAGACACCCTGTCTTGAAAACAAAATAATAAAATAAAAAACAATTTTTTTAAATGTTTAAAAATACAATGAGCAAGGAGGAGGAAGGAGAAGGAATGGGAAATGGAATAATTATATTTTAATTAAAAATTATATTTTTAATTTTTCAGTGTTAAAAATTGGAAGACATTGCCCATATTTTGGCCAAGCCTCTTGTTTCAAGTTTTCATCGCCCAAATTTTAGAGAAATGGAATTTATTATGCAGATCAGGCTCTAGGCCTGAAAGAATTACCATACTTCCTGATTCTCAGGTGCAGTCAATTAAAGATGCAACTTCTATTTATTAGCAGCTTTTCAGAGAGAAAAAGAGAGAGAGTGAGAGAGAGATCATGTTAAAAGCATCCATCAATTATGCTCGGCATTCAGCTCTCAGAAATTTTTACAGGTGAAAAATATGCATCGTATCATCAAGAAATATGGTATTTTAACTCAAAGGTCATCATCAATTAATCATTTTAAAGGGCTTAAACAAAATGGGTTCCCTTAGAATGGAGGACATCATAAGGAGGCGACATCCAGGCCATGTGAAAAATAAAGTAGACATCCAAGGAAACTGTCAGGGCTTCCAGTGAAATTCCTGTTTATAAAACAAGAAGTCTCCAGGTAGGCTCTCCACAGAAAAAAGGGGACCATTCTCAGCCCTGGCCTGATCTGAGGTGGACAGTGAGGGTCTGTGGGATGAAGAGGTATTTACTGAGTCCTGCAGTGCCTGACTCATATGGTGACATACAGCCTGAATGCAGGAGGCTCAGGTTCACACTGGTCCACAAGTCTCCTCCAGCACTCCTATCCAGCTGGTAAGCACCCCCCATTGCCCCCAGGCAGCTCTGTACCCAATCCTCCCCACCCCACCCATAGCACAGTCCTGATATTCCAGCCTCCATACACTCCCACAATAGAGACTGGAGCCTGCCTCGCACAGCAAAAGCTACAGACAGCATCTTCTGGCAGGCGAGGTAACCTATGACCACTGGTGGGCCAGGCCACAGAAGGTCCAGTACTATGGACAGGTGGCTGAAAGGAAGGAGCCATCCAGTGGTGGCCAGCCAGTGGGAGGCAGTGGGAGGTATCTGTGTCCGGGTCTTCCTCCCACCACCACCAAGGAGACTTCAGAGGTTGTGAGGGAACACAGAGCAGTGTGGAAAGTTGAGTCACGGTGAAACCTAAGAACCAAGGGAAATGTCTGGCTCCCTGAAGACCCAATCAGAACATACTGCTGGCCTCACCTTCTTGTTCTCTGTTAACATGCTTCTCTGGCCCCAATTGTTTCCCTTCTCCTGAACAACTTCTGCTGGTTTTTGCAATGCAAGTTCACTAGAGACAAATTTCCTCGGTTTCTGCCTCTCTGGGAATGCGCTCTCTTCCCCATTTGAGGAGCAATCTCGCTGAATACACAAGTGACTCTAGAGGGGTTTTTCTTCCAGCTCTTCAGCCTGACACTCACCCAGCTTGCTTGTGCGGGTGCCTGAAGGCAGGCAGGATGTAATTTATTTTCTCACTTCGCCACAGGTATCCTAGATTGGGAGTTTGGTGTCCACCACTGATTTTTGAAATTTTGCAACCTTCACTTGCACATTTTTTTCCCCACTCCTGTCATTACGAACACAGAACATATCGTGCCCTTTGAAAATTAGCTTACACTCCTTGATCTGTTCTGGCTCTCTCTTGCTCCTTTGTTCTTCAGTTTGGGGAGGCTCACGACAGCCTCGGGGCTATATGTTCTCCTCAACCAGATGGATCTGACGATGAGCACGATGAGCACGTGATGTCTGCTTTCTGTTGTTTCTCCACTCCAAGAACTCCCAGTTCTCTGCACTCACTTGAGCTGTTAGTTCAACAGTTTTAGTGGGTTTAATCCCATGCTGGTAGGTGCTGCACCCTTGCTGTATCTGAGTTGGCTCTGGTGGCTGGTCAGCCCCTTGGGACTATGGCTGTCGCCCCTCCAAATGATTTCTGACTTCATGTTTTGATAGCTAATGCAACGTGAATTGTGTATTGTTGCATATTACATGTTTTAAATTCTATTATGCTTAATAATGATCAATATACTTACACAAATACTTTCTTTATATGTGTTATCATATTGCACTAATTATAGTTTGGGTTGTTGCATCTTTAAAAAGATAAAGCAGTGTGATGCATAGGATAACAGAACTTGGATTGAGCTGTGGCGTTGTGTGGCTGGTGGCAATTATGCTGGCCAAGGGTCTGAGTCTGCTTTCTTAACTATGGTATAGAGCCTAGAGTTCTCTGTGACTCCTTGTGTCTATTTAGAGTTAGAGTTAGAGTTCCCTGGGAACACCTTTTTAGACAGAGTCCAAAGTTGGCCACTCTTACAGCTGTTCTTGGGCTCTGTAGGTTGGTCTGTTGGTTGACAATTGGTTTCATTTTGTGGTGCTGGGGATGGGACCCAGGGCCTAGCTCATGCCTAAAAAGTTCTGTACCTCTGAGTCATGCCCTTGGTATCTTTTACTGTACAAGAGCCTTCTTGGTGTGGTATATGATCTCCAGTGAAGAGGGAAATAACAATAAACCCAAACCAATGCTGTCATTTAAAGAGTTAATTAATGCCTCTGGGATATGACCCTCATAGAAACTTTTCAGCCTCTCTTTCCAGCATACCCCACATGAGACCAAAATGGGCTGGGAACGGGCTGGAGTTTCGTTTATTTCAGATAATTCCCCCATCATCAAAAGTAGCACATTCCTCCAAAGAAGTTGCCTCTTTCTACAACTTCTTTTTCCTCTACCACAGCAACAGGAGGACAGGAAGGAAGAACCCTATCTCCACAGCACATTTCCCATCATGCATTTTGCATAACAGCCACCTAGTTGTCTGCAGAGCTATTCCAATTTGCTTCCACTCCTACATGGCTATGAACTTACCTGGGATGCACGGGTCCCAACCAGCTACCCACCAAACTGCCACTGTCCTCCAACAGTAAGATCTGGTACCCTCTACTGTTGCTTTTGATTTATGGGCTTCCCCCATGGCCCCAAATTTAGATGAGTATATCTCCAAGTATGACAGTCCTGAAGAATAGGAGATAACTGGAACCAGAGCTCCACATATGTGCATAGGCAAGGATCTGTGTGTGTACTTACATGTGTGCAATTATGAACAGATGTGCATGAGCCTGTGTACCCCCACATGCATACATGTACATGTGTGCATGCCACAGGGACACCTACACGTGCACCCGTGTCCAAAGAACTCTCACTGCAACTCTAGGGAGTACACATGGACACACAGACATTAGTCTTGGATACAAGGTCACACGGCAGGAAGGATCAGGCAGGATCTGTCCAATGGGGAGGAGGCACTCACTCTACGGTAGAAATACATTGTGCTCACACTAAGCCCAGGGCTCAGTGAGTACTCTGCCTTCCTTCTGCCATTAAGACTAAAATTGCATTTTCTGATTTCATTATATGATGACAAATGTACACGATGACAGGCTTAAATATTTTATTCACCCTGAAAATTCAGTTTTGCACTTGGTTCACTGAAAACAAGCCTAAAAGAAACTCCCCATCCACATCAAAAAGAAAACTCCCAGAAATTGATGCTGTGCAGGCCTCTGTGCACCTTGGGGAAAGGGGGCTCCCAGAGACTAGACCACTCAAGCATCTTCACCTCGAGCCAGCTCCCCCTGCCCTGGCTGTCTGGTGTCTGTCCCTGAAGCCGTCACACTGATGTAGGCTCCCATCTGAACACAGGGTGCTTCTCCAAGAGACAAAATAGGATTGGCTTTCGCTCTGATCACAGATACCCATGGCTTTGGTTTAGCCAGGCTAAGTCTCCTCCGAAGAGGAGGCAGGTAGCCCAGCTGGAGCCCTGCAGACCTGAGACTTACTCTCCCTGCATGTGCCAGGCCATCTTAGCCCCTCATCAAATGGTCCATTCTCCTGTGCCTGGCTAGGGACGTAAGCAGGCTACAGAACTGTGCCCTCAATCACGTTTGACCCAGAAGTTCCTGACTCCACACTACAAGTCCTGAAAGACTTTTTAATTATAGAAATAAGAGGTTAGTGAGCATGAAGGCCAACACAAAATTACTGAATGTCAGGAGATTTATTCCTTAGGCTGCCTAGAATGATTTTGCTATGTGTGCGTGAACAACAAAACCAAGATTACACACACACACACACACACACACACACACACACACTGCTGAAATCTCATACCACAAACTACCTGACACAGTCTTCTGACAGGGCCTTCCCTGTTGAGCTCTTCTCCCTTCTGGGGGCTCTGAGACTACCAGATAGACTTTACCCTATCACCCAGGTCGTTCATGCCTATGAACCTCCCTCATCTGTCACTCGGGCAACCGTGAGCTTTGGGGCTAAATGTGACATTCAAACATACACCCAACTATTAGGTGGGATGCAACCAAGGCCCTAAGAAGCTGCATACCTCAAAGGCATCCTGAGGCTGGAGGCCCCACACACCTTTGTAAGACAGCCTAGCCTTAATGGAAAGTCCCTCTGATCCTGAGGGCACCACAGCTAGGCATAGGCTGCCTATCCCGAGCACAGCGGCCTTGGGTAGGGTCTGTCCTGCTTATCTATGATTTTGAACATCTGCTCTAGAGTCTCTGCAGCCAAGCATGCCAGCTGTGTACATCTAATCTCCTCCGTGGAATGTAAAGCTTTTCACAGCCCAAGCAACACCAACCTCAAATACACTGGCACTTGCAACCCGGTGCCCTCTGTGCATCCCCTCCCCCCAACCTTCAGCTCTATGGGACTCAACCTAATGTAGAGTTTGTCTGACCACCAGTAAGGACATTCAGGGAATGACTGAAACAAAGAAGTTCCTAGATAGAGAGTTGATACTCACTTCATATTGGAAGTTGGATTAAGTTTTGTAAAAACTGTAAAATAAGAATCCTGAACTCACGCCTGTACAAGGAGCTTGAGGAGAAATCTCAGGGAGTTGTTTTGCAATGACTTCATCAAGCTTCTACCATCCTGTGCCCTCATGACATATCCCACAATGCACTCAGCCTTCCTCCTCCGGGCTCTGGACCACTCTATGAAGCATGAGTCTTTCTCTGGCAACCTGGGTTTGGCACAAGCAGGATAAGCAATCCTAGGACTGAGATCCTTAGGCCTGTCGGTTTGAGTGGCTAAGCCATTCTTCCTCATGGCCTACCTCTAAGCACAGTCCTTCTCCTTGATTTCTCTCCAATTATGTCAACCATTGGTCTAGGGATGTACACTCATAAGTTCCTCAAAACCTACAAGGAATGCCTCTGGACAGGGCTGCAGGATGATCACATATCAGAAATGTAAAATCAAGGGTCCAGCACTTTCCAAGGCCCTTTAGCTTGCCACCTGCCTGGGATTCTTTGTAAGCTGTAATGGCTGACTGGACATACAGCCTGTGGTCATCTGACAGAAGAGCTTCAACTGGTGAGTTGCCTCTATCTGATTGACTTGTGGGCATGTCTATCAAGGTTTGTCCTGATTATCCACTGATATAGAAAGCCCACCGCACTATGGACAGTACCACCCTATGCAGGCCCTTGTTGAACAAGAAAGGTATCCAAGCATGAGCCTGGGAGTGAGCCAGACCTTGGATCCGGCAAGCAATGTTCCTCTAATGCCTCCAGGTCCTCTTAGCGATGGACAGAGGCCTACAAGTGGAAGCTGAAATAAACTTTCCAACCCAAGTTGCTTTTGGACAGTGGTTTGTCATAGCAACAGAATGAAACTAGAACGCTGAGAATTTGTTGTAAAGTACAGCAAATCCCCAGACAACAGAACTGAGTGGGCTCTCCGAGCACGTGCCCTAGTCCAGGTAGTCCTGGTGTTCACTGCATTCTCCCAGAGGCTGTGCTGGGAGCCCCTGGTGGTGTCTGATGCCTGTGGTGGGCGTCCTGTGCCTGTGACTCACTCTTCTCCCTCACACAGTGTCGCCTCACATTGTCACAGAGTGGGTACCCAGGTCTCTAGTCCTTTCTGCCTCCTAAGTCCACCATCTTTAACTGTGCCAAGCAGCCTGGCTTGTGCTGCAGATGGAAGGAATTCAGTCTCTGACACATACATGCACATTCACATCATATACAAGAACACATACATGTGTGCACACATGCACACAGACACATGCATTCACATGTATACACATGTACACACAACATTACACATGTGTATACACACAAGCATGCATATGCATATACATACACATGTATACAGGTATACATATGCACATATATTCCCATACAGGCATACATACATATCTGTACACACATGTACACAGACATATGCGTTCATGTATGCATGCATATTCACACACACACACACACACACACACAGACACACACACACACACACAATTTTGCCTCTGTGGACTCTCCTAAAACCAGTGTCCTCAAAATCTTATTGGGCCCTTCTTTCCTCTCTCACCCGTGTTCTGAGGAGTCTCTCGTGGCCTGCTTTGACTTGTCTGTCTTCGTGGGACTCTTAGCATGCATCTCTTGGCACCTGGGCGGTTTCACTGAAGGACTGGTGTAAGACAATAGGCTTCCAGTGCACCTGCTGAACGTGGCTAGCTGTGAGCAAAAGGCCACCTGGCAGCTGGCGGCACAAAGGATGCTTCTTTCATCACATAAACAGTCTGGCATGGCTCTCCAAGGCTGGCGGACTGCCAGGCTCCCTCAAGAGACCAGCTAGCCATGCCTATCCAACCTCCCCCAGATTCTGCCCTCACAGTCCTGAGAGAGTGATGGATGGCTCTTGCAATGTCAAGCTACTTCCTCTATGTGACAGGGGAGGAAGTGGCCCCGATGAGTGGTACTTCTGAAACTTTGTCTTTTATCCAGGAAGGCCATCCGCCTCTCTGCCCAGGCATACATTGCCTTCATCTCGTGCAGAGTTGATCTCTGGAAACAAGGCATTTTGAGAAGAGCTTCACAGTGGCCCAGCCTCTGCAGAATGTTGAACGGAGGAGGAAGAGAAACTTTGGGATAGCCAGTACATCCTGCCTCATCCTTCTGCATGACATCAGTCAACTTCACCTGGGAGCTACCCAGAACCATGTCCTCTGATCCCACCCACCAGGCTGCGGAACACCTAATGTGGGAATCCTTTACTTTCTCACCTCCCCCCATGTCTCACCCAATTCCAAAACCAGAATTAAAGTTCAAGACTCCTCAGTGCTCTCTGGGAGTCCTCTCTCCCAGCTATGAACACAAACTGCCCCATCCCACCACCATAGCCTGGGTTGGCCTCGGGCCTCCCCCCAATGGGTCCTCAAGTGGAAAGCTGTTGTCATCAGATCACCACCCAACTCCAGATCCATTCGGATAGTAACAGCCTCAGCGGTAGCTCAAGAATCCACTGTTGTCTTTGTTGCTGCCTTCCATTCCAAGTTTTCCCTGACACTGTAGAAGAGGAAACTGAGACACACAGCTACCGGTGGCTTTGCAGTGCCATGTGCATGGATGGGGAGAAACTAGAGATTGACAGATGCTCGAGAGGTCTGCCCTCTCTTGTGAACCAGCTGGGAAGAACTCGATTGAAACGGCAGAATGAGCTAATTGCAAGACGAAGTTATAATATATAAACACAGGTTTATTGAAAGCAGCCCTGTCGGCAGCCATGCAGGGAGGGAGGAAGAGAGGGAGGGAGGGAGGGAAAGAGAGAGAGAGAAGTAGGAGAAGGGGAAGAGATACAGAAAGAGAGAAGACAGAAGATGAAAGAGAGAAACCATTATAAATATATATTATATAATTATATAATCATATGAATTATATAGTGAAAAGCTCTAGGAGAGCAAATCCCTGCCCCTGGGCTAGGAAATTCAGGGTAGACGGCAGGATATGCTAGCCATGCCCTGCAGCAGGTAGGGACCACGGGATGCCTGCAACCAAACAGAACTCATCTCAACACACCTTCTGTCATGCATTGGGAGGTGCCAGAAAGACCCTGAAAACTGCATTTTGCTACCACAATACTACTGAACAACCCAAGTTATTTCATTCCAACTCACTTGAGGCTCCATGACAAGGCCTAACAAGGGTGGTCCATTAGGGCCCTGTCACCCACTTTCAGGAACAAAAGCCCTGCTGTCAGTATTAGATTCTTCAGTGTCCTTGTGTATTTTGAGTGAATTTGGGGCTGGGTACAGAGCACCTAAGGCTCTCTCCAAGAACTTGGCCACTGGTTCCAGCACTCCTAAGTATCCTGGGCTTATGAACCCTGTTCCTGCTCCCACCCTCACCCTATCACCAACTCTCAAGGGACTTCTGTACAGGTGTTACATTTTAAGGGGCTGTGGCCTTAAGTGAGCAATGCTGTAACCCCCCCCTTCCTGGCAGTACCAACTGATACATGCTGAGGGCAGCTATGTCTTGCGACCCAGAGCCAGGCCTTGCATATGTCTCTACATTGAGGTTAGGATAATGGGGATCACCTGACCGCTCTGGGTTGGGGCTGGAGACTGTGGATATCTTCAGAACCTGATCAGGACTCAGGGGGTTAGGTGGGCTCCAGCATGTCAGGCCTGACAGAGGAGCCTGTTCCAGGACTGTCTTTCTCCTCAAGCATCCCTGTGTGTCTTACTTTGGTCTTGCTAAGTCAGGCAGAGGCAACAGGGCGGCCATAAAACACAAACCACATGACTACGTGATTCTGCATGTTGTTTGCTTTCTTCCACTTCTTCTACATGCAGGACACAGAGACAAAAGCGAAACCTCATTCTGATCATTGGGGTTTTTAATTTGTCTTTACATGGAACTGTACCCATCAAATAAAACAACACAAGCCAAGGGCACAATCATACAACAACACAGTTTACGTTCCAGTGCCTTTGGGCCTGCTCTGTCTTGCTTTTAAACAAAGATCCTCACAACTTTATTTTGCACATGGCCCTGAAAATGGTGTGTCAGCCCTGCTTCTAAATCTTGCAGGAAACTGTCCAACCATTTCAAACCAAGTCTCTGTGCTAAGGAGAAGGTAAGTACCCCCAGTTGCTGGACACAAGGATTTCTCCCAGCTGGGCATGAAGCTTCTGCCTCTGGGGTACAAACTCTTGATCTCCTGCTGCTTCAGTTCTGAGGCCCCAAAATCTTCAGGTCAGAGAAATGTGGCTCCCAACACCTCAGCATGGAGAAGAACCAGCAGCTCTCAGACGGATTGGCCATGCCCAGCCTGATTAGATTGGCCAAATGCTTTAAACATCAAACGAACTGACCCTTGACATGAGACGGGTTGATTTATTACCCTGCTGCCGCAGCTGACAACAAACACGGAGAGCTTGGCTCTGTCTGGTCATTTTTCAAGCTCTTTGCACAGGAGTGGCACCTATATCCTCTAACACATTACTGCAGACAGCTCTGCTAGAATACTAAGAGGCTCCTATTGAGATTTTTTTTTTTTTGAGAGGCTCAAAAGAAGAGTCTAATTGAGGGAAACTGAAAACGTTTGCTTCGTGTGCCTGTTGGGTAGCAGTGCCGAGTTATTAAACCCCAGCAAGCTGGAGGGAGACACCTGCCCAAGGTCACCTTGCTCCCTGACTCCTGGCCCAGCCTGGGTGCCACTCCAAACTAACCCAGTACCTCAGTGCTGAAAAGAGCGGTAAGTTGCTTCGATGGCATCTCAGTGTGGGAGCCAATTCCATCTTATGTGCTTTGTAAGTATCTAGACACCTAAACAGCTCTAATTCAGGTTCTGTGTAACACAGAGTACATCATCATCTGTCACCTGTGTAAGGAAATCATGAAGATGAGGAAACACATCACTGGTTCACAGCCAGAGCTTTGAGCTATTCACATGTGCTTTGGGACTATGTACTTTCAGGTAATGATGTGACCACTATCTCATACCCCACAGCTTAAAAGCCTGAGCTTGGGGGTAGAGGAAGGTGTCCCCTGAGTGCTGTATAAGCCCTGAGTTCCATGTGGTCATGTTTACCTGACTGTGTTTTAGTAAGCCCAGGCTGTAATGGCAAGAGCCCTAAGATGTTGGTCTCCTTGTGCCTTTTGGATAGAGCTCCTCATGAAGAAAGCCCCTCACCTCCTAGAACCTAAAAGCACAGAGCCAGCTATGTCTGCTGACCCATACACTGTCTGGAGAATCCAGGCAACAAGGGCTGTCAGAGAGCTAAAGGAGACATCTCATCCAGGCAGAAAGCTGGAAATATCCTTTTTCCTGCTGAAAGAGCCACCTCAGGCCTCCCAGCTCTGCAAATCTTTCTCTGTAGCCATTTGCAGTTGTCCATTGTGGCATGGGTGAAACCCTGCCGCTGGCGGAGAATCTCAATCACAAGTATTGGGGGTACAGTCACAGAAGCAGTCCCAAGCTCTCCCACATGCCCTCCTGGAGGACCACAGGAAGGTTTTGTTAAGTGGCCTCTTCATAACTTTTATTCCTTCATAAACCAGAGTGACTATGAGCTCGCATGCAGTCCCAGGCCTTTAAAAGCACAGCAAACAAAAGCCTTTTGCCTGAGATGGAAAGTCTAATAATGCGCACACTCCCGGGAAGTTGATGGGAAAGTCGTAACAAGGACATATTGCAGAGTTTAATTAAAATTTTAGGTCTATTTAGGCATTTTAAATAAGTAGCAATTTCCCAGCTTTAGGAAAGGGGTAATAAAGAAAGAGAGGTTGGGGGGGTGGAGAACAGCAGAAACGCAGTCATAAAGTTCCTTAACATTTAAGTGGTACACCCTGCAACAAGGAGGGTTGCTCAGCATCCAGGAGGCAGCCACACAGGAGGTGAAAGGGTCTCCTCCGGGGACCATGGCACGGCAGAGAGGAAAGAGCAGAGGCTGTCCCCTGGAGGTCCTGTCAAGCCCTCCCAGAACACTCTTGAGTGAAGCCCCTGCTCGGCTGGCTCCGCCCACACGTTCAGAGCTGCAGGGCTGATTGCTGGCCTGTCATTCTTAATCATGAGCAGATGGTCAAGCAACACCAGACATCTGAGAAACACATCTAACAAGGAAGCCAGTGACCAGAACAATCCGATGGGAACAAAAGCAATTTGCAGGAAGCAGAGACTAGACAGGAAAAGGGGAACGTGAGAGGGAGGGCCCACTGAAGAGGCCACAGCCATGTTGCAAGAATGAAACTAACAAAGAATGCTTACAAAGGAAAATAAACATACAGAGAACAGAAGAGCCATTCTGAAATACTGACAAGAACTCAGGAAGGTAGATTTGTGACCACCATGAACCAGAGAAAGCTAGATCTCATTGTGTTCACCCTCACAATGCAGCCAAAGAAGGGAACCTACCACTACAAAAGAAAGCCTGTATTCGGATCCCAAAGAGAGCCCAGGTCACAGTGAAGGTGATTTCCTGAGATCAGAGAGAGGGAGGACGTCTGTGTTCACTTACAGCAGGATGCGCAGACACTGGCAGGAGAAACTCAGATGAAAATCTGAGCTAGTTGTGGGGATCGCAGCCCTTAAAGACAAATCTCACGTGTGTGTGTGTGTTTGTGTGTGTTTGTGTGTGTTACTCACAGTTATATACTCTTGGGACTCTTGGTAGGGCAGTAAACTAAAGTATCTTGTGCCTCTACCATGAGAACCAGTTAGTATAGTTGATGGTGGCAATTGGCTTAGATTCTTTTGCTGTGTGGTTGTCCCAGCACACCACTGATTCCCACAGCTCCTTGGACTCAGGGCAGGGGCTGATGTACTAGAGTATTCGTGTTAGTATTTGGGCTACCCTGAGCACTGGCTCCTCCCTCTGCAACCACCCTTCAGAGAGCACCCATCTTGGCATAAGGAGAACTGGTGTACTGCAGGAGAAGCACAGCATGAGCTTCCACACAGTGCTGAAAGTAACCGTGGATAACATGTTAAGAGCTTATGGAGTCAGCCTCGATGTCCATGAACAGATGAATGGATATGAAAGTGTGTATGTGTGTGTGTGTGTGTGTGTGTGTGTTTCCCCATGTGCATGCACACAGTGGAGTTTTATTCAGCCACAGAGAATAAAATCATGTCATTTGCAGGAAAAAAAAAATGGATAGAACTTGAGAGCATGATGTTAAGTGAAATGAGCCAGACCCAGAAGAGTAAGGACCACACTTCATCTCCTGTGCAGGCATGGGGAGGAGGGTACCGAGAGGTGTGAATATGAGCAAAGGAAATTATCTGCCTGTGTGAAGATATCGCAATGAAACCCATTACTCTGCACAAGTGTTCAAAGTGAGGATTTTCTTTATGGGTGCAGTGTGAGATCCTGACAGCATGCTGGGACTTGCAGGGAATTTCAGGGGAGATGGCGACTCTGAGAAGAAATCAGTTAGAAATATTAAAAATGTTGAAGAGACACAGGAACAAACATAAAGGATGCTCCTGATATGCTCTCCACAGACTGAGAGATGCAGCAGCAAAACGGAACAACACACAACCTGAGACAGTCCATTTGGCCAAAAAAGTGAGGCTGGGGAGAGGAGATAACAGAAGGAAGGGTGTATCTGAAAAATGCCAAGGATTTCTCCAAATCAGTGAAAGACACCAGTGACACAACCCTATCAGCTCAACAACACAAGGAGTGAAAAGCAAACCTGAATAGATCACATGAAAACCGCTCAAACGGTAAAGAAAGGATTGGAGAAAGTGTGAGGGATGGGCATGGCATTCCAAACTCAGAAAGCAGGGACAAAGGACGGCCATTGAGTTCATCTCTGAAACCATGTGAGCTGGAAGACCACAGCTCACAACCTGTGCAGAGTTTGGCGAGAAGAACTTGTAGGCTTCAGCGGTTGTACCACCTGATCACTGCTCAGAACAGCAAACAGTAGTGAATGTTTTAGACAAATAGAAACCAAATCTCAAGGCCTGATGTACTGAAATGAGTTCTTCGGTCAGTGTGAGATCTGTGTAGACATGGAAGGCAACTGAAAGTGTGTGACTGAAAGTCAATACTGTTTTTACTCAGATTTGTACCCACAGATCAACTCTTTGCCAAAGCTTTACCAAAGTAGCTACAGTGGGTTACACTTAATGCAGGAATCCATAACTGGACGAAGTACAGAGACTAAGTGATGGTGGCATGCTTGGCCCCAAATGGGACAGATGTATCACCACCTTCAAGCTCAGAGGACATTGTGGAAGAAGGGACAAAAAGTACAAAAGAGCCAGAATGTAGGGAGATGTTCAGCAAAAAGATGTCTTTGGGATGTGAAACATCCATTACGATCATGAAGTCATGGCAGCTGTAGTTATCTGAATAAGACCTGCCTGAGGTTGGGCCCATCAACCCTTCATCATGGGTAGGAGAGGTCTCGTGAGGCCTCACCCATACCCAAGACGGTATCATTTTCTTCAGTGATATAACCACAATATGTTGCCTTTGCTCCAGCAAATAACCTCCCACTCATGCTTGGGCAAGAAACTAATTAAGTTCAGTGGAAAACACATACACACACACACGCAAAGACATGGAAATAGGAAAGGGGTTTAGTGAGAAGAAGCATTTCAGCAGTGAGGGAGAGAGATAAGGGCTGGGAATGGGGGAGGGTTATAATGACTAAAATTCATTACACAAATGTATGAAACTGCCCTATAGTAATTTTAAAAAATAATACTATTTTTATTTATATTTATCTAGATATCATTGTCCAAAGAAAAAGCATCAGCACCTCATGGGTTTCTGACATAGGTTAAAAACAGAACACAAGACACTAATGCAGAGGTCAGGAAAAGAAAGTGGGACTACATTGTAGGAAGAACCTATGCTCCAGAGCAGCCTGATATAATCCTAGACAGAGCATGAATAAAAATGGAAGGCATGCACTGTTGGCTCTGGGCTGCATACTGATAAAATATTAAAGGAGTCGAAAATGATAGGCTAGGAAGGAACCTCCACTTTTAGCTAAAGTGGGTGTTGTGTCACTTTTCTTGGAGAGATGAGAACAAACACCAATTCACCCTGAAAAAAGCCCCGACAGCAGACTAGAGAAACTATCCACCAAATGCCACTTAATGAGCCAATGGGTTTACTTAAGTCGCTTACAGGAACATAGACAGAGGTTACTTCCAAAGGTGTGAGTGACGAAAATTGCAGCTGCATCACCAAAGAGCCCACCCCAACATGAGTGATAACCATGAAAGCTGCATCCCTGAATTTCCCTGCCCAGCTTGCAGGCATCTTCACTGAAGAGTCTTCACTTCCCTGAAATGGTTCACTTATTTATAAGTGAATAATTATAATATTTATATATTTTACTTCTTGGAGAAGCTTGTGAAGCTTGCATCTTTCTGAGAGTCCCCTGCCTCCTAAGCTCCTGTGTCTTACCAACCCCCTCCTCCTTCAAGGGGCAAATGTTTCCATTTGGAGGAAAGATATTCCTAACACTGAACCAACAAACAGGAACTGGGCTTGCTTCCAGCCTGAAAGAATCACTGCACTGAAAAATACATGGAAAGAAAGTTTCCAAACCACTTGTCCCAATGGCCCTTTACCATAAAATGTGGGTGGCTGCCTTCTGTCCTGAAAATAGCTTTCCAGCCAGTGGTCATAGGTTTGGGGTCCCTCATAACAAGATGGCGCCATATTGCAACGTTCTGTTCAAGAGAGGTAGATCAATGACCCATAGTCTACATTCATCCACAGAGTCTTCTATGCTATCCCTGTCCTCAGAAGATGGGGGACATACCGAGCTGCCTAGAATGGTAGTGCAAAGAAAGAGGGAATGTTATATAACAGTTTCCTGCCAGAGTAAACAAGCAAAGCTGAGTCCCTGTTAGAAAGGAAACCAAACTTCCAAGAAGACCCTTAGACCAGACCAGCTGCCTGAGGGAAGCAGAAACCAACCAAGCCATCTAGAAGAGGTTCAGGCCAACTGAGGCACTGGAAAGGACACTCTCCAACCTGTTGAATTGTCTGCAGGCTATGCAGTGTGCTCCAGGTCCCCCCTTTGTGAGCTGTCACATATGCTGGGGTGGGCTTTGGTGATACAGCTGTCTTTGAGTCTGCTCCGGTAAGTAGCCCTAATACAGCTCATTGGTTCACCAAGTTGGACATTGATGGTATCCGTTACTTTGGTCTGTTGTGGGATTCGCATCTGGGGTGAGTAGGCATGTGTGATGCCTTTCCCCAGAAAAAGTTTTGTCAGACAACAGAATGAATGAAAGATGATAGGCAAGACAAACAGATGGTGATTAACAATAGACGATAGACAGTCAGATAGATAGATGGATAGATAGATAGATAGATAGATAGATAGACAGACAGTAGATGGATAATAAATGGATGATGATAGAGGATAGACAGATGGATGATAGACGGATGATGATAGGTGGATTTGGCTACACAGGATTGAAAGGAGGTTTGTGCTCAATCTAAAAAAAGTTCAAGTCCTCATGCATGCTCAGTTGTTGATTGGTTCTGTGACCTTATGAGAGTTAGGCTGAGAGTTTCCTCATCCATGCTATTAGATTTTAGGTAAGATCCATATGTTTCAAACAAGTGGTAAGGGACAAATGCAATGCATAAAATCTAAGACCCCCACCATGTCCAGCCCAAGAAGTTTGATGCAGTTCTGTGAACAACACTGTTTGGGAACCGACTCCACTCTAAAGCACAGACTAGCTCTGGGACACCCATCTCCCCACACCTTAAAAGCATAGGAAAGAGAGACCTAGGTGGTTAGCTACTGTGGCCCTAGCTACTTCCAGGAGTGGCCACGGGTTTTCATTCATGTCCTTGCGGTATTCAGAGCTGGCAGTGTTGGGTGATCACTGTCTGGTGCATGGACAGCACCTGATAAATACTGAAGACAAGGAAATCCATAAAATGGTTTTGATGGTGATCGTAATAGAAATGTAGTCATTGATCAAATAGCTATACTGAAGACTTGTTACCACCAAGGAGCAGTAGGCAGGTGCCAGAGGTCAAGGTAATTCTCTTTACATAGGGTCCAGTACAATTGTTGTTTGTGACATGTTGTGATGAGTCACAGGCCAAAATGGGAGGCTACAGACACAAGGGGAATTGTCCCCAGGCCTGCACAGGTGCAGAGGAGCCAGGAAGGAGCAAGTGGAAGGGTAGGGTTTACTGCAAGAGGAAGGAACAGAGAAGGGAGGGGAACAGCAGTGAACAAGAGCAGAGGGGCAGAGGGCAGCCCGCTGTTCACGTGTGTCAGAAACACAAGCTCTAGACTTCTGAAGTTTCTGACCTCTGTTGACAGTTCCTGAACGTTGGCAAGCTTAGACAGCCCCAGCACAAGTGTCAGGCTCAGGGTCACCTGCATCAGGCAAGGCCACAGACATCAGGGGCTGGACAGCACTGAGCGAAAGGGAGATGAGTCTGCCCCAGAGGAGGGCCAGTGCCAGGAAGCTGAGCTATGAGGAAAGTAGGTAGAGACAGAGCTGCAGTGTAGAGAGAGCAGCACGTGCAGCAGGGTTAGGAGAATGACCTTACCTTACCAATAATCATTTATTCTGCTTTTTTATAAAATCCTGTTCCAGTGGTTAGGAGTGCTATATATCTGAGGAGTTCCCTAACCAAATATTCTTTCTTGAAGCCTTGATTAAAATCTTTTCTAAACTGAGATGGAAGAATCATCTTTTATTTATCATCCTCAAGTCAAAAAAAAAAAAACTGGCCCCACTCCACCTCTGTCTTTGACAATAATTCTCTTTCTTTCATGCAGATGTAGTATAGCCATGTGGGTCAGAAACCCGGGGTGACACACAAAAAATAAGTGGAAAGAAAATCGAGCTGTCCAGGCCTGTGACTTTCAGTGCTGCCCTCAGGGTGAACTCGGAACGGAGCGCAGAATTCACCAAACCACCGTATGCAACCCAAACTGGCAACTACTGCCACTGTCTCATACCCATCAGCATCTACTGACTCAAACAGGAAAGACTAGACCATTAGAACATGAGACTAAAAACAACCTTTTTTACAAGAAAGTGTGAAACCTAGCAGCCAGGGCAAAGATGGGGAAACAGGGGGGTCACATGGACATTCCAGCACCCTAGTGCCCTCATGGCCTCCCCGCCACAGCAGACAACTTGCCCAACTCAAGTTTCATAACAAATACATCCAGCAGCATGCAGAGTGCAGAACGCCTGTTGGACACACACTCAGATGGAATTATTTCTGCTCTTTCTCTCTGTACTAAACAGGGCCACATGTTCTGAAACGTTTGGGACTCACCACCACACAGGTGGTGTGTGAAACAATCTTGCCGGCTAGACTGAGAAGTGGCCTGAAATCCAGACCTAAACCGTTTTCATCCTCTATTTGACCGGTAGAGATGGCTTTCCATTCCAAAGCAAAGTAGCCACATAATCCAGGCAAAATTGGATTCCTGAACCTTATAAACACACTTTTGATTGGCACAGCACAGCCATGGAATCTCAGCTCAGCTGTGTGGGCCACATTCCGCCATGAAGGGCGCAGTCTGATAGGCCCTCTGGGACATCATACAGCCTCCTGTGACAAATGTCAGTTTCAACACACAAAATAAAGGCTCCATCCCACTTACCTATGAAAATCTTTGCAGAGTAGACCGAGCCCTTTGAAGCCCTCAGCTCAGACAGTTTGAAGTGGTCCAGAATGATTTCTCCTCCTGCATCCAGGAATGCCTTCAAGATCTCAAGGGTAAAGTGGACAGCTTGGTACTAATTATTACTAATTACTATTAAGTACTAATAACTCTGTACTTAAAAAGAAATAATCAACCTTATGTTTATTTTGTGTGTGGGGGGGGGTGTTTTACCTGCATGTATGTCTGTGCATGTAATGTCTGCAATAGGCCAGAAGAGAATGTCAAATTTTCCAGGAACTGGAATTACAGACAATTATGAGCAGCCATGTAGATCCTGGAAGTTAAACATGGCTCCTCTGAGAGCAGCCAATGCTCCTAACTGGGAGCCATTTCTCTAGCCCCAAGAACTCTACTTTTAAAGATAGTGACACAGTACACACTGATGCTGTTCGAATCTCATTGTACATATTCAACTGAGTACCTGGTATGACCACGGAGGAGGTCAGACCTGATAATACAGGAAAAAAAAAAAAAAAAAGCAAATACAACATTGGACTGGGCACAGAGACCTGCAGGGAAGAAAACAGGAACCTGAGCAATAAGTGTTGGTATGTGTGGCCACATACTGAATGTAGAAAGGACACTCTAAGAGGGTAAGAAAGGAAAATTGGCAAAGAACACTGACAGCAGCAGAGCAAGCCACTGACAGCAATGATGTTTTTTCATTATCCTACCACAAATGGGAAACTGAGGACTTGCATAACCTTCTGATGCCAAAGATGACAACTATCAGATCCAAAGCCATCTTTGTCTGGCACTTCTAGACCATGCATGTGACCACAACTCCTCTCTAAGCATCTCCATGATCAAAATTTGCTTGGGCTCAAGACACAGGGGATGGGCCTGAGACGCCGGACCAAGAGCCATTCCCAGAGGTCGGTGTAATACACTGTACTAGGCGGCATTTGTTACCCAAGGCCAGGTAATGCGATGATAGGTCCAGCTGCTCAACTGGAGCTTCACTTTCGCTGTAGATCACAAGCATTTCACTAACCAGGAGCATGTGTTCTCTCACATCCAAATGATCCCATCATCAATTCCTCACAGAACCTGAAGGAAACCTGGAATGGCTTCTTTAGTAAATGGAGACTCACTTGGGTATACCTCCTATATTGTTTTGACTTCCTGCCTGTTCTTAATACACGCCAAGCTCTGGTAGATTTGTCTCATAGAGGACAACATGAAACAAACCAGATATAGCAAAAAACAACCAGAATTTACAAAAGCCACAGCTCTAGAGAGGAGAAGGGAAAAGTCTATGATTGGGACAACATTCTCCACCAGTTTTTCCTTCTCAAGTTTTACATTGAATCATAAAGGTAAAAAAAAAAAAAAAAAAAAAAAAGTATGGTTAAGATCTAGTAGACTCTTCATTACATTAGGAACATAAACTAAGGCCTTTGGGATAAACCAACAGTTAGATACAACAGAATTAAGATACTGGAAATGGAAGACACACAAAGTTGTGAACTGATTTCCTCTTGAGCCACCTGCCCACCTCTTAAACTGAGCATGCCTAGAGGCATTAGCCAGGAACAAAAGCGAAAGGGTCCACCAAGATGGTAAAGCATTACATAGATGTTTCAGAAGGCTTTTGGTACTGGGGAGACTATTGATGTATAAGCCGCAATGGGTTTGCCAGTGAACCTGAGGGACACCCCAGGCTACCCTTGAAGACACTTTAAAGCCATGCTCAAAAGTAAATACATAAGACACACACAGGAAAACACATGAGGCACTATAAGGAGCCCAATAAAGATGAGAAAGGAAAAAAGAAAGGAGAGAAGATATTCCTGACCAGGC
Source organism: Psammomys obesus (assembly GCF_907164565.1). Classification (NCBI taxonomy): domain Eukaryota; kingdom Metazoa; phylum Chordata; class Mammalia; order Rodentia; family Muridae; genus Psammomys; species Psammomys obesus. The sequence continues at coordinate 14,950,197 of NW_026585644.1, forward strand.
ACACTTCCGAAACAAACTCAGCACATGAGAGGTAAAGTCAAGAAGATCAGGAGTTCAGGGTCATCCTCAGTGACAGTGAGTTCAAGGTCAGACTAAGCTATGCAAGACCCTGCCTCAGTAGAACAAAACATAATGAGAAATTAAAATCAGGGCCTGCAATGTGGCCCTAATGATAAAGTGCTTGCCTGAAATGTAGAAGGCCTTAGGATCCATCCCTGTACTATAAAAGAAATAAATAAAAGTTTTCTGTGCCGTGTGACAAATTGACACAAACTTGGGGAAATAAGGCTTTGTGCATATATTTTCTCCAAGATATATTTGGAATGAGGACGTGGGCTAGGAGTCAGTCCGGTTCTATGCTCACCACTCAAGAGTCACAGCCAGGCTGTGGCCCCCAGCTCAGGTTCTCAGCAGAAACCCAGGAACTTCCTCCAAGCTCCTTCAGATTGTCAGAATACAGCCAGGAAGATCCCATTTTTCTCAGCTATGGGCCAGAGACCACTCTAAGCCGTTTCAGACAGCCTGCATCTGTAGCAGTTCCTGGCATGGCTGTACACATATGCGCCAAAGCAAGATGGGAAAACGTCAAGCCCAGCTGTGACGTCTACATCCTGATCTTTTCAATCTCAACTGGTGTAGCATCCAAGCTATACCTTCAGAAACTCTCCTACCGTGGAAGGCAGCTTCCCCAAATGCCCATAACCCACCTGCAATGAAGAAGGGCCTCACAGGCCTGAGGGCCATGGGGAGACATTTTACAACTCTGCCTAAACACAGTAATCTAAAACTTCTGGGGTGGGAGTAGGGGACAAGAAAAAAGAAAATACTAAAAATGGAAGAAATAAAAATGTTTTTTTTAAAGGAAATAACAATACTGATACCACCTTGGTAGCGAGGACCTGGAAACCAGGGACAGAAAAAGGGCAGCTGTAGAATTATCCATACATATATCCAAACAAGAACTGGATTCATAGCAGAAACAGCATTTAAATATGAGAGTGAATAAATGTGCTTTTAAACAAACAGGACTTGAAAATTTGGCATGTGTAGAACAATACTAAAGAATAAAGACACAAAACAGGAGGCTTGCAACAGAGGAAAAATAATCTCAGAAAGGTGTGTGTTGATGCCAGAAGAAATGAAAACTATCAGAAAGGGTTAACATATGGCTGCCTCTAACTGAACATGAATTCATTAAGATAAAAATTTTCCAGGATTTAAAGCATAAGGATAATCAAAATGTAACAATCATTGCCAAGAAAAAATAGAGGTCATGGTGTAAGACGGCCCTTGTATCATCCGGGAAGTGACAGAAGTAATATTTTAACGTACACACCTCTAAACCAAGGACACATGTTTCGGTCTCTACAGCAACCACTGGAGAGTAGAAGTATGGTAACTAGGAAGGTACCAAGGTCAGGTGTAAAACACAGGAAAAGCTCAACTGATCAGAACAAAGGAGAATATCAGAACAAAGAACAGATGGTTGAGATAGGAAATGAGAGTGCAAAATACCCGATTTAAATACAATTATAGAATAGGAAAATGTGGGTAATAAACAGCAAAGATTTTAAAAGTCAAAGTATATGTTTTAGATAGACTGAACATACCAAACAAAAAAATATTTGATACAGCTCAACTCTTTCCAGAAGTAACTGACAAGTCAAAAAGTATTTTTGGAAAAGGAATATTACTAAATAGAAAAAGCATAACTGGAAAGTTACGTTTTAACTTAGTATGTACCTAATAATACAAGTTTAAAATATATAAAAACAGAAACAAAATTTATTAAAAGAAAAAAATATATCAGCCCACACTTACAGAGCGTTTTTTCATATACAAGACTTGTATTTATAGGTTTGATAATCAAACACAAATTTGAGTATTACATACCAAAGCTGATGTTTTTATAAATTATGTCTGAATAATAGCGGACTCAAAACACAGTATAGATTTGAATCAACTTGTATTTTCCTCTCTTTAGATTTTTTTTTTTACATGTTTTAGTATTCTGATCAAATACAACCTAAAATCCTTGTTTCCCTACTGACACCCTGTAGCTTAGATGCTTGAGAAATGGCATTTTAAACACATGACCATATTCCCAGCAGTTGTTGGTGTGTGGATTGTGTGGACTGGGTTGCAATAAATACTGATCCACTCCAATTTGGAAACTGTGTGACATCAAAGAGGCCGCACTAAAGCTTCTCACCAATGCTCTTGCAGACCTTCTCCCTTTGATAAAATGGAGCCCTGATTTGCACCAACATTGTGTTTATAAGGAAATGTATAAACACACACATGAGAAAATAATGTATATCAATGAGCTAGAAGCACACGAATCTCTTTTTGTTGTTGTTTGTTTGTTTGTTTTTGAGACAGGATTTTTCTGTGTAGCCTTTGCTGTCCTGTAACTCACTATGCAGAGAAGGCTGGCCTCAAACTCAGAGATCTGCCCGCCTCTGCCTCCTGAGTGCTAGGATTAAATATGTGTGCCACTACTGCCCAGAAATAAGTCATGTTTCAAAACCGTAAATCATTCAAATAAAAGTAGAAAAGGAGAAATAACTAAGAACAAAAATAAGAATGCAAAGTTCATTGTTTAAGGAAGTGAATGCCATTGATAATCTCCTTGGAGACAAGATGCACAAAACATGACCACAGTAAAGAGCTCAGCAGGACAGACACGGAACTTCACAACCTGAGATAATGCAGTAGCCTCTTCCCAGAGGTGGGAGATGGGGGATGGGAGATGGTTCACTCAGCTGACCTTAGCTGTGACTGTCTGGAATGTTAGCTAACGGGAACAGGGACAGGTAGATGGATCCCTGCCTCTCACTACTAGCTAATCAAACCAATCTGTGATCTGAGTTCAGCAAGAAACCCTGACTTATGTACAGCCATGCTACCTTGATCTTCAGGTCTCCTCTGATCTTGGAAGTTAATCAGGGTCATGCCTGGTTATTTGAATGACAGAGTAGAAGAAATTGAGGAAGACACTCAGAATCAACCTCATCCCCCATCACACACACTCATACACAGACACACTTACATATGCACACAGAAAAGCATGGGAAACAAAAGAAAAAATTAATAACTTGATTTCACCAAAATGAAGAGCTTCCATGTGTCATAGAACCCAAGAAAGACACTTAAAAAGTAACCCCCAAATGAGTTACATTTCTGATAAGGATCTAGTCCTGAGGATATGCAAAAGATTCATATAAATTACAAAATGAAGTCAATCACATCAATGATGGTTGTGTGTTTCAGGAGGTTTTGTCCAACAGGGTATATGAATAGCTAGTGTTACATATCATGTATCAGAAGAACACCATTGACGGAAACCGCAATGACATACCTTCACACCCAAAAGGGTAGATAGAAGCAGAGAACAACCGTTGGGAAGGATTCACAGATAAAACTCTATACATTGACAGTGGGGGCAGGTGATATCACAGCTACTGTGCATAGTTTAGCTATTTCTCAGAAATTTAAATAGAGTAACATTACGATGCAGTAATTCAATTTCTGGGTCTACACACACACACATATGTGCGCGCATGCACGCGCACACACACACACTGGAAACAGACATCCTGTAAGCTGTGCATACTTATAGCAGCATAGCCCATTGGCCAAAATATGGAAGCCAACTAGACAAATATCCATCAGATGATGAATAAACAAATTTTGGAATATTGCTCAGTCATAAGAAGAAAGAAACCACCAAAAAACCTAGAATATGCATGACCCTTGAGATGTTGCAACACGAGAGAGAAGTCAGAGCCAAAAGACTAGGCACTGTAGGACTCTGTGGGCTTTAAATGCCTAGAATAGGAAGGTCCTTATAGACAGAAAGGAGCTAGAGGGAGCCAACAGCTGAGGGAGACGAGGAATCCTAGCTCAATGGGTATATGATGGTGAAATGTTTTTGGGTGTATGAAGTAATGGTTATTTAACACAGCCCACCAGAAGCATCAATGCACATACTTTGAAGCATGTTAAAATGGTAAACTTTGTTATACAATGCTCCAAAGAACCTACATAAGTAGAGAAGACATTTGGTTATAGATTCAGGGTCTCAATATTTGAGAGTTGCTTAACTTTCTCAAATCAATAGACTCAATGTAAGATGAGATCTTTAAGAATATGACCAAGTCCCCCATTTTACAGCTATTATAACACATAATTAATCTAAAGTAGGTTTGGTGTGAGGATACGCAAACTGATCAGTGGAGCAGAACCAAAGCCCGCCCACCCACACACACCTGACTTTTCATAAGGCTGAGACTATGATATGACAGAGTAGTGGTTCTCAACATAGTGGTCACACTTCTTGCATGTCAGATACTTATAATTCATGTATCTGCATGACTTATCTTGCATGTCAGATACTTATAATTCATAACAGTTGCAACATTACAGTTATGATGTAGCAATGAAATAATTTAATGGTTGGGAGGTCACCACAATATGAGAATCTGTATTAAAGGGTCCAGCATTAGGAAGGTTGAGAACCACTGTGATAAAAGAGTAATAGTAATTCCATTAAATCATGATCAAACTTGTATCTATTGCATCAAGATTCGCTAGTTCCATATGTGCATTGGACTTTCACCCAAACCATGTACAAATGACCAATTCCATATCTACTGGAGACCCTACTGACAAAAATCAAAGCATTTTCCTCAAGGGAACCCTTCTCTCTGCAAACAAATATAAAACAATGGAAAACCTAGCCCAAATGCAAGCTCTACCTCATGAAAATGAACTTTTGCACAGCCTGAGGCAATAGGAAGAGGCAAAGCACCACAGAGAGGCAAGTCTTTGGTACACAAATACCATGAAAGGATCTGTACCCATCTTATAATTTCAAAAAATTAACTCTGTAAGTGAAGTCCCAGAAAACATAAGTAGACACAGTCTTGATTAGTTCCCAGCATCCAGGTCAGACAACTCACAACAATCTGTAGCACCAGCTCGAGGGGATCTCAAACCCTCTTCTGGCCTCTGAGGGTACTGTACTCACATGTAGAAACACACAGATCCATACCATCAAAAATAATAAAGATAAAACTCTTTTACAAAGTGCATTAAATACATGAAAAGCTGCCCAACATCCTTACCCACCCTTCATGGAACACAAAATTTTAATTACATTCTACACTGCTTTACACTCATTTGAATGACTAATGTGAATGAAGACCACGTGAAGAACTGTACATAGGAGCCAAAGCTGGGAATTGTGATACACACCTATAATGCCAGCACCCAAAAGGCTAAAGCAAGATGATTCCAAGAAAGCCTGGCACATAATAAGACCTATCTCAAAACAATAATGTATAGTAGCCAGAAATTTCATAAACTTCTGATGCAAAGGCAAATTGGAGAACCAGCTTCCATGCATACCCACCAAGCATGTCAGTGCTGCTCTTAGATACTCTTCCAGCAGAGACATGCATTATAGCACACACACAAAAAAGGATAATACACTAGATTTTCACAGCAACCTCATTATAACATCCAAAACCAACAAGTTCATTAACAGTAGAACACATAAATAAGTAATATCATGCTCAAATCATAAATACTGTATACAAATGAAGAAAGAAAACCACAGTGAGACAGAGGAATCTCACAGACAGGATTATGTTAAAAGGAAGACAGACAGACACAGGATTATGTGTGGCAGTGTTCATTCATACAATCTCACAAAAGACAAGTCTAGTCTCCAATGTCCCACTAAGGGATGGTAAATGGTTAGAGAGAACAGAAGCCTGTAGATAATAACATCCATTTAAGGTCTCATTTGGACCATGCACAAGGCTGCAACCGCATTGTTAAAAATGTTATTACTAATTGGCCTATTCGGTGACTATTTGTGCCTTGTGCTTTAGCCTTTACCATGTGCAAACTTTGTGAAAGAAGGGCCTTAACTTTCACTGGGAAGATGATGTGGCTCTTTCCAAACACCTCCTCATCCAGTCTTCCTAGACTGATCTAACAAACCAACTACACTGGTGACTGAGAGTTATTTATCATATTCTGGAGTTTGGAAGTCCAAGATCAAGGCTCAGGCCAGTGTGGCATCAAGTAAGGGCATCTGAGTTCATGGGAGGTACTGCCTCAGCATCCACACCTCACAGAAGGGTGAGGCAGTATGTTGGGGTCTCTTTTCTAAGGGCACCAATCTCATCATGAGACTGTTGCCTTGAAAACCTCATCACCTCCTGATCACACTGAAAGTCTGGATTTAGGGGACCATGGTGGGGCCTTCCACTTCACAAAGTCACAGTGTTTCAGACAGGGTGGAGAACATAAGTAACTCAAGGGTGAGGCTGAGTATGGTGATGTAGACTATTTGTTGTATATATTTTTAATTTTTTTAATTTTATCATTTATTACAATGTATTCAATTTGTATCCCAGCTGTGTCTCCCCCATCTCCTCCCAATCCTACCCTCCCTCCCTCTTTTTCCTCTATGCGCCCCTACCCCACTGATAAGTGAGGTCTTCCTCCTCTTCTATTTAACCCTAGCCTATCAGGTTTCATCAGGACTGTCTGCATTGTCTTCCTCTGTGGCCTGGAAAGCCTGCATTCCTCAACCCAAGGGCTCAGTTTTCTTGGCTCTGTTGGTCTCCTATTGGAGCTTTTGTCCCCTCCGGGTCTTTCTATCTCCCCCTTCTCTCATAAGATTACCTGCACTCTGCCCAAAGTTTGGCTATGAGTCTCAGCCTCTACTTTGAAACCTCGATCAGTAGAGACTTTCTTTTTTTTTTTTTTTATTTTTAGTTACATTTTGTTAACTCTGTGTCCCAGCTGTGTCCCGCTCCCTCATTCCCTCCCCAACCCCACACTCCCTCCCTGGTCTCCTCCCTGCCCCTTTCCAAGTCCCCTGATAGGGGAGGACCTCCTCCCCTTTCATCTGACCCTGTTTTATCAGGTATCTTCAGGGCTGGCTGCAAAGTCCTCCTCTGTGGCCTAACAGACTGCTCCTCCCCTGGGGGGGGGGGTGTCAAACAGCCTGCCCTTGAGATCCTGTTAGAAATAGTCTGTGTTCCCCTTACTTTGGAAAACTACTTGGTTACTGAGCTACCACAGGCCACATCCGAGCAGAAGTTCTAGGTTATATCCATAGATGGTCCTCGGTTGAGTGTCAGTCTCAGAAAAGACCCTGTGCCCAGATATATTTGGTCCTTGTGGAGCTCCTATCCTTTCCATATCATACTAACTTCCCTTCTTTCATATGATTCCCTGCACTCTGCCGAGGGTTTGGTTATGAGTCTTAGTGTCTGCTTTGAAACACTGCTAGGTAGAGTCTTTCAGATACCTTTTGTGGTAGACTCCTGTCATAAGTTCAATGCACATCCCATTTGTCTTTCTAAATGAGGATTAATCACCTTCGCCTGTGTCCACTTTCTTGATTATCTTCTTTAGGTGTGTAGATTTCATTATTAGAGACTTTCAGAGGCTGACTGTGGTAGGCTCCTGTCCTGTTCCCTGTCTTCCAATGTCTATTGCATTTGTCCTTCTGAATGAGGAATGAGCCTATTATCTAGGGTCCTCCTCCTTGTTTAGGTTCTTTAGGACTATAGATTTTAGTATGTTTATCCTATATTATATGACTAATATCCACTTATGAGTGAGTATATACCATGTGTGTCTTTCCACTTCTGGGATACCTCAATCAAGATGATCTTTTCTAGTTCCCACCATTTGCCTGCAAATTTCATGATTTCCTTGTTTTTAATAGCTGAGTAGTATACCACAATTTCTGTATCCATTCCTTATTTGAGGGACATCTGGGTTATTTCCAGCTTCTGGCTATTACGAATAGAGCTGCTACCATGTTATGTATTTTTTTAACTCTGCTTTTATGTGTATTTTCCATAAAAATTTAAGTTATACCAGTTATTTTAAATAAAAGTTTAAAAAACTTTCTGATAATTAAAGCGAAAAGGTCTAAGGGAATTTGTATGTACACCAACTCTTAGTATCTTCATTGACGCCTCATGGAAGAAGATAAACACAGCAGCCTGCCAAACTCCGTCCACTCAGGAGCCATCTGATCTCCCTGGGCCGAGTTAGCAAGTCTGGAGTGGGTTTCTGAAGCATATGGCCTGGCTCCCCACCGTGTGCCTCACAGCAGTCCTCCAATTGCTGAGTGGGGCTGGCTAGACAGAAAATAACAAAGAGAAACATTACATAGGAGCACCATCCTGGGGACCTAGCATATATCATTGGCACAGTGGGAGAGAGGTTTCCAGGTCCTGGGGTCTTCCAGAGTCTCCTGGAGGTTCCTGGATGTTTTGAACATGGGCTGGCCTTCCCTAGGCCTTTGGGATGCTTTGTGGAAGCCTGACTTCCCCCTGCAGAGTGCAGGGGGCACAATAAGAGAGAGAGAGAGAGGAAAGAGGGTGGGAGAGAGAAAGAGGAAGAGAGAGAGGTGTGTTCATTCATCACATACAAAGCTGGTTCATTCAGATCATCCCAAATCTGAAATTTGAAAGTATAAATAGAGAAGATTAAACAGGCAAAGTGACACTCAGCTGGCTTGGACATTTGTGCTGGAAGCAGGAGGCAGATCTGTGCTTTGGGGGACAGAGAACTAAGATGGCAATCAACGAAGTGATCCCACCCAGGCCATCCCTGTAGCTCTCCCTACCCACATTCATGTCCATTGCCATTTCCCCCGAGGGACTGTCAGACTGCCTTTTCAGGTCTTGTCTGACACAGCCACATAGACTCATGAGGACCAGCCGCTCTGCTCAGGTGTCCTCTGGTGGCGGAGAACTTTCTGGTAATTACTGACGTGTCACATTGTAGCCAGCATCACCTCAAAGCTCTTAGCTCGTTTTTGAATGATTTACTTCTCTTTTTTTTGTACAATGATTTTATTTCCCATCGTAGTTTCAGAGAAGGATGGGAAGAGGCCAGCATGTCTCTAAATGCACATAAAACAAGACCTAGCCCGGAATCTCAGTGTGCTATCAGACATGAAGCTGGAGCCAGGTACCTCAAGTGGAAATATAACTGTTATTGGCACATATCAGAATCACACACGTGCGCTTTCCTTAGTATTTTCATTGTACGTATTACATGATCAACCATGATAACACGACACATGCACTCAATCTGGGCAGTTAAACCCATCTTCTCATACACTTTTAATTTTTATTAACATATAATAATTGTACATATTTTGGCAGAAAGTATGACTCTCCCCATCACCTCATAGGGAGAGTCTGAATCTGCTGGGTATGCTGGCCCCAACTATGAGTACATCCTGACTCTATATATCCCTAATTATGTGACACCAGCATCCCAACATGGAAGTATGGAAGATCTCCACTAAGAACTGAGTCCAGAGTTGGGCAGAGTGCAGGGAATCTCATAGAAGAAGGGTGGGGATAGAAAGACCTGGAGGGGACAGGAGCCCCACAAGGAGACCAACAAAGCTTAAAAAATAATCTGCGCCCAGAGGGCCCTGCAGAGACTGATGTGCTAACCAAGGACCATGCATGGAGAAGACCTCTAGACCTGCTGCTCAGATGTAGCTGATGTGTAGCTCAGTTTCCATGTGGATTCCCAAGTAAGGGGAGCAGAGGCAGTCTCTGTCATGAACTTGATTACCTGCTCTTTGATCACACACCCCCCCCCGGCAATGTGGCCTTGCCAAGCCACAGAAGAGGAGGATCCATGCAGTCCTGATGAGATTTGATAAGCTAGGGTCAGATGGCAAGGGAGGAGAACCCCCCTTTTCAGTGGACTAGGGGAAGGGGATAGAGAAGAAGAGGAAGAGAGAGTGGGACTGGGAGGAGATAAGAGAGGGGGCTACAATTGGGGTATAAAAATGAACAAAATGCTTTAAAAAAAAAAAGAACAGAGCTCAGCAATGTATGGCCCTTTTACCATATATTCCTACCACATGCACACACACACACACACACACACACACACACATCCCTGACATCAGATCAGTAGTTCAAGGCCATTTGAATCATCCCACTGATGCTGAGAGCCACACACAACACCAATCCAAGAGGTCCTATGTAACCACAAGAACTTACCAACTCGTGTTGGCAAAACATGGCAAATGTCAATGAGAGAAGAAGAGGCTTGCATCCGCATCTGGCTGCCTCTCACACTTTCTCTCAGGTGTTGTCCTGCAGATGAGGACAGGGTGTGTGTAGTGTGACAAAGACAGCTCCTGCATATGCAAAGTGTGACCTCTGGTGATGCCACATGGCCCTCTTCTACTCCTGCTCTTTCACAACAGGTTCCCTCTCTCGTTGGGTATTTTTCCACCAATACCCAGTTAAACACATCAGCTGTATATATACTACACTTGGATGTAGTATATATAATCACAGAATTATCCAGTGCCATATAAAGTACAAATGAGACCAAGCACAGATGAAGTTCTCCTCTAGAGCTGATGGGGGGAGGGCCATCTGCCCTACCCCTGGAAGCCAAGCTCCAAGATCTGACCTGGCTGGGTGGACTGGCTCCTCCTTTGTGGCTATTTGAAACTGTGGAGAGAAACGCTGGCATGTGTCAGGGCAGCAAGCATCAGCATCCCTGGAGGACAGGTCCAGCTGTGTGGCCTCATATGCCCCGAAGCATCTGCTGCTCTCACGTCTCCTGTTGCTTTGTGGCTCCCCCACATCATGCTAATGAGTTTCCTCTTTGCTTAATTCATACAGTGTTGATTTGTGCTTCTTGCAATCAAGACACTTTGTCCAGCAGACATTTAAAGAACCTTCAGAAAAGACTATGGGAGTCAAGCTACATCGTTCGCGTGCTGTGTATCCACAGAGAAGTCACTCACCCTCTCTGGGTTTTTAAACCTCCTGGCTGAAAAGCAATGAATGATGAAGTTCTTTATACTCTCCTGCCATCTCCACAAATATGGTATGGTGGTGTAAACTGACAACTTGTCTGATAAAAGCTCCAGAGGCAGAATGTGGAGGAAAAGTACAGAACAATGAGCTTTGTGGTGCTAGGGATGGAATCTAAGGTCTCTGCCCTGGTCTGGATCCGAACCCTGAATTCCATTCCAGTCCCCTTGGTGCTCTGATTGCATTACCCAGGCTGGTCTTGCATTCACTGCTGCCTGGAAAGGCCTTGCACATGGCTAGTCCCCTTCCTCAGCCTATGGAAGAGTCAGGATCACAGGCCTGTGCCACCAGGTCCAGATAGAACAATGGCATGGGTATGAGTGTAGATGAGTGTGTGTGTGTGTGTGTGTGTGTGTGTGTGTGTGTGTGTATGTGGGGGTATAGGTGTAGGTGTGGATGTGGCGGTGTGGGTGAGGCTGTACATGTGGGTATGAGTGTAGATGTGCAGTGCAGATGTGTGGATGTATGTTGTAGGTGCGGGGATGGATGTGGTGGGGTGTGGATATAGACACGGTGTGAGTATAGCTGTGGGTCAAGATACACACAACACATGCATGGAGGTCAGTTCTAGTGTTCCATGTGTGTGCATCAGTTCTCAGGTTCCCCTACCTTTTGTGTGAGGCTGTGTCTCTCACTAGCCTGGAACTTTGCCAGGGAGGCCAGGCCAGCTGGTCCACGAGCTTTCAGGGACTCACCTGTCCCTGCCTCCCTCCCTGCCTCCCTCACTGTCGCTAAGATTACAGGCATGCACTACCCTGAGCAGCTTTGCTTTTTTAAAACATGAGTTCTGGGAATCTGCACTTGGGTCCTCACAGTTGTGAGAGAAGCCCTTAATGACTAACCTCTCCCCAATACCCAGCCCTGATATTTTTATTCTGACTCCTCAGAAGCTGTGAGATCCCAGGGTTCCTTCAGAAGAGATGGTTTCCCCACTGAAATTGGGTCTGTAAATGGGAGAGGGGAATGTGAATGTATCTCATTGCACATGTGTATGAAAATCTCAAGAACAAAGGAAAATTATACTAGCAAAGAGCTAGATGGTCAAAAAAAGAAACTAAATTAAAATATGGCTCTTAATATGAAGGGCTCTATGGACCATTTCTTCGCAACACACATCTTGACTGAGAAATCAAGACACTACAAGGTTGATTCATTTGCCCCGGGGTCATCTGACTCCTGGCTGGCAGATCAACATGAGACCCAAATCTTCTGGCTGCAAATACAGGGGCCTTTGTGACATATGACCATCCCTCAGCCAGGTCCTCTGTGGTAAAGCCCAGCACATCTGTTCTCCCCCGATGCCTGTGGGCAAGGCATGGCTGGCCTCCATGTTTCCTTCTGGTTTTGTTCTTACAAGGCCTAGGTGCTCTCTTGCTCTCTCCTCTCCTCTCTCTTACTGTCTTTCTTTCAAACCACAGAACAGTCCCTTTTGAACAATGTTCTGCTTAATCTACCTGGATTAAAAAGGAGCTAAAACCAATATTTCCTTTCTGGTTTCATACAACCTATTTTATCCATTTTAACAAGAGATTAGGTCATAAAAAAAAGAGGCACGTAAATCCATAAAACAAACAAAGTCACTTTCCTATGGACTCTAGACAAATAACCTGAAAATAATCCTGACAAGATTGTGTTTGCATAGCCAAAAAAGCTCCAAGAAATAAATAAGGAAGTCACAGCCATGTGGCAGCCTCCTGCCTGCTGCCACTCACGTTGGGGGACCTATGACTTCCCCTCCCAGGTCAAAGTAAAATTAATTCATCAGTGGAGCCTATAATTAGTATGAGTAGCTCCTTCTGTGGTCTCCCCTGTGCCTGCCTGGTGGCATCTGCAGTGCATCTGGGTGGCATGCGGGCACCTAATGCCATGAGTAAGGATCATCCAGCTCTGAGAATACCTGACCTGGGATCAGCTCCCGCTGGAGAAATCAGGAGGTCACTGTTGACAGAACAATGACTTTCCCTCTACAAACAACGCAAATAACAAAGTACTTACTTCTAAAGCAAAACATAAACCCTCTGATTTGTAGCCCTCTGATAAAGAATGTGGCATGTTCAAGGAAGGGCATACCTGGGTCTTCATGGAGTCTGAATGTCATTAAACTTACATGGCGAATAAAATAATAATGGTCCTCCGCTTTTGACATAACCACATAACTGTGCATAGAGAAATGCACATAGAGTTCATGATCAATATAAACTAGACCTGAATGCATGTCTTTTACATTAGAATACAAAAAAAAATACAAAACAGTTTCCTATCCAAACCATCGACATGTCAAGTCAGTAGCCAACCTTACATACATGGGCCAATAGTACTTTTCTCTACATAAAATATTTCCATTTGACCATTCATCTATTGTGTTTAAAGAGACCATGTCAGGTGGAAAAGCTACTGTGCTGCCTTGGGAAGCATGCTGTGCTGACATGTTACTGGTGTTGCTCAGGACGCTGGGAACTGGTGGATGAGGGACTGAGATGCAGGGAGCCTGGAGGCAGGAAGGGCAGCTGCAAAGCAAAGACTGGAACTCTAAAAGTAATGGTATCTTTAATGGAACTCACAAAGAAGAGCTTGGAGAGAAGTGGGTGGATTTGAGAGATGCCTTCAAGACTAATTCCTAGGCTTCTGGCAGCACTTCGGAAAGGAAGGAAAATATTCTGAATCAAGAATGATTTTGGAGCCAAGGATGGAGCTCTGTTGGCATCATGCTTGCCTACCAGGTATAAAGCCCTGGGTTCCAGCTCCAACATTATACAAACAGGGCAGGGTGGTACAGGCATCCAAGGGGTGTGGTCAGAATACCTTAGTTTATTTTCTTACGGATGTGATAGAAATATCCTGATAAAAGCAACTTAAGGGAGAGTTTATCTTCGGTCACTGGTTCAAGGTACAGTCCCTCATGGCAGGACATGAAGGCAGCAGAGCCTTGAAGCAGCTGTCACTTCTCATCCATAGTCAGGGAACAGTGAAAAAAGAATGAAAGAAAAATGAATGAATGAATGAATGAATGAATGAATGAATGAATGATGAATGAATGTTATAGTTCAGCTCTTTCCTTTATTTCACACACTCCAGGATCCCCTAGCCAGGGAGTACTCCCACCTACATATAAGATGGATCTCCCTAAATCAACTGATGTAGTCAACATAACTCTCATAGCCCTGCTGAGAGGTCCATGTCCCAGATGATTCTAGCCTAAGTCAAGTTGACAGTTAACACTATCACACAGAAGGATGAGAAGTTCAAGGTCATACTCAGCTACATACAAAAAAATCAGCAAATTGGATAAGGGGAAGAAGTAGTTTACATTTTCTTCTATAATTTTCTGTGATGCTGTCCTGATGTGACAAATGTTCACATATTTGTCAATTTTCTCATTTAAACAGTTTTTTCAGATACATTATTGGTTACATCTTATCACTGACCTAGCAAAAGCTCGCTGTTGTATATATTTGTGAGACACTAAATATTTAGCCACTGTTGATAACATTGTTTAATTTTATCATGGAAGAATGTCAGGTTTTTCAGTTTTATATGATCATGTTGAAATGATCAGATTAATGCCCTTCCTTGTGCAAGCATGGGGAACCTCAGTTTCAGTCTGCATATGGTGAGCCACCTCGGGGATGATTCCCACTTGATCCCACTTGATCATGGGGAATGATCCTTTGAATGTACTGTGATTTCAGAACACATGATCATAAAGAACGGACTCTTCAATGCATGGTGTTATGAAAACTGATTTCTACATGCAGAAAAATGACCTGGAGTCCCATTCACACCATACACAAAGTCAGCTCACGGTGGGTTAAAGGCTTAAGCTGGAATGTAGTTGGCATGTGTAAGGCACTAGGTTTGAGATACAGGTATGGGTGTGTGTATGTGTTCATGTATAAACATGTGTGTATATGTGTATATATGAATACATATATTCCTTAAAGTAGAAACATACATATGTGTGTATATATTTAAAAAAATAATTAAATACAATAGAAAAGCCTTTGGAACCACCAAAATAAAATACAGCAAAGTAGAGCACCATTAATCTAAGCAGTGAATTCTTGGAGATAACCCAAAAATGCATGTAACATAACAAAGCTAGAATGAGGAAACTGCATAAACCCCAAAGGCTCTGCACCATGCAGCAACATCTGTAGAGGAAAGAGATAACCCCAGAACAGGAGGAGGTATTTGCACAGCACACATCTGAGAAGGGACTAATTGTCACAGTATGTAAGAAACCTAAACAATGCAATAGCATGAAAACAAATAACTTGATTTTAAAGTGAACAAAGGACCTGAGTAAACACTTCTCATAAGATACAGAAAAAGCCAATGAGTGCATGAAAAATATTCAATCTCACAAACTACAACAGAAATGCAAATAAAAGATTTTTGGTGGGAGCGTAAATTAGAATAGACATTGTGGAATACAGCATACTTGATAGACCACATAAGTCACACAGAGCTTCTACTGGAAGAACTGAAATCAGTATGTCAGACAAATCTGAACCCTCTTGTCCACTGTAATGCTAGTCACAGTAACCAATACATGGAGTCATAGTACATGCTCATTAATGGGTGAATGATTAAAGAAACTGTGATGTGTGCAGCTGCAATTTTGTCATTATGCCAACATAGATGAAGCTGAAGGATGTGAGACTAAGTAAGTAAAACAAGCCAGGCCTTTAAAGACAAATGCTGCAAAATTTCAGATATATGGGGATTTTATGTGTCTTAAATCCAGAGGAAGAAAGGCGAGAGAGGACATGCTAATTAGTTTAACTCAATCATTTCAGAGTTCATATAAAATAGATGCTGCTGCTTAAGTATATATGACTATTTGTTGCTTAACATCAACTAAAGGCCAATTCTTCATGTATCACTGTCGACTTGTTCTCACACTACCAGAGCTCATGGTGCCTGTAGCCACAAAGGTCAATGAGGAGACAGGATTTGAATGTATAGGCAGAAGAGTGGAGCCCAAGGCATCCAAAGCTCAGTGTCCTTGTTCTTCTCAGGTGGCTGGCTGTGTTTCTGAGATGGGGGTGACCGTAGCCCTCTCCTTATCATCCATTATTCTCTTCCTCATTCTGTGCTGTCTGGGCTCAGGCACACCTTAAAACTTTCAGTGTACTTAGTGTCAGCACTGAACTCCTCCAGAGGCATCTGGACCAGGAGGGATTAACTCAGAACAAAACAAGCCATTAACCATGTGTACACTCCCAGCTAGTAGTAACACCTCTGTGTTTATTCCTTCCTATAATATGGACTACAAAGGCGACTTAATAATTCAGAGTACGAAGGTGCCCCTAACTATATTCCCTGGTCCGCAGTCAGTCCTAGAACTGGCCACCCCAAGAAGCACATAATTCGGAAAATTGGAGAGACAGCAGAAGAAGCCACTCACTAAACCACCAGTTATTCCTGGACTCCTTCCCCAGTGGCCACTGGAGGACTGAGGTCATGCTGAACACAGAACCCACACTTCCCCAAGGTAGCAGGTAGAGCAGAAAGAACACAGATTCTGATTGGACAGTGCCAGCTCTGCAGTTGGGGAAGGTCGACTTGTGCTCTGACCCTCGGGTTGCCTGGAAGATGGACACATCATCAGCAACCTCTGATTTCTTTACAGATCAGTTATAGCCATGAAAAAGAATCATCTTGCTGTGTGACTTCTCCTAGAAAAAAAAAATGTGAAAAAATGTCTGTCTACCCCAGACAGGACACCCCAAAGGGTAGATTCCCCAGACATTAGCTTGATGAACCAGTGGGTCTACTGGGGTAATGGACATGTGCAGGGGGTGGTGATTTACAAGAGCAGAGCTGATTCAGAGGAAGCTGCATTCCTGAAAAGCTCACGCCAGCATGGGTGAAGGCTGCATTCCTGGAGTTCCCTGCTTAACCTGAGGCATCTCCCCAACAACTGACACTAATGAGCAAACCTCAGGATGGAGGCTTGTGACACTTGTGTCAGGAGCCTTAAGACTTGTGAGTTTTGTTTAATTTCTTGGTCTTGTTTCATTTATCTCCTGAGCAAGTCTCAAGGAGCCTCCCTCTAGGGGGAGATGTTTCAACTCAGCAGAAATTGCTATTCAACAGTCCTTAGCACACAATAACATACAATAACCATAAGCTGGTCAAGAAAATGGTACCCAATAAACTATTTCAAACTTAATTCTACAACACAGAAACCACTGAGCATCACTCCTGAGGAGGCCCTCTGGGTCAGTGGTCTTCCTGATGGCTATGTTGTCTGATTCCAAGTGATGAACCACAATCTTGGTTCTGTGTGCATGTCTCTTGGCACACATCTCCTGGAGTAACAGATGTACACAGGCCTCCCTGACTCAGAACTACGGCATGATTGGGACACTGTTGCTATTGACTAAGCCTAAAGGCTAGCCCACAGTTCCACACAGGGAAACTCCATCATTGGATAGCAACATGAGTGACTTCATTCCAGGCTTGAGCATGACACAGAGCAAAGGATGCGTTCACTAAAGAGCAGCCAGTGTCCATCCAAGACCAGCTCTGTTAGGAGCTGCCCTCTCCCTCACCTCTGACTATTGCAGACTCAGACAGGGCATTGTCTATTCCCTCCTTCAGACTCTTATGTCTGCACCAAGAGTACGAGGTAGAAATGACCTTGAAGGAAGAGACACTGGTTAACTGTGAACCTGGACCCAGAATGCTAGTTCTTTTTGATCCTGACATTAAAACAAAAAAAGATCACAGGCTATTTTGTGCTTAGAGATTATTCTTCATCTCTGTTCTCTAACCCAATCAATTGACTTTAAAAAGGTGCCTGTTAAGTCACTTTATCTCCATCTAAAGAAAAGTTTATTTAGAAGCCTCTCAAATTAAGGCAATGGTGTGACCTAAGAAAACACAGCAGAGATTCTAGAATGGTGATATTCAGAAACTGACAAAATGTCACAGAGAAGGAGAAAGCTTGAAGCCAGACAGACTGTGGTCTGCTTTTAGAATGAGTGGGTATCAATGGAGGACCACGAATGGAGAGAACATAGACCCCCTATTCAGATGTGGCCAATTGGCAGCTCAGTCTCCATGTGCCTCTCTGAGCGAGGGGAGCAGGGGCTGCCTCTATCATGAACTCAGTTGACTGCTTTTTGATCACTCATTCATGATGATGCAGCCTTGCCAGGCCACCAAGGAAGAGGATCCAAGCAGTCCTGATGAGACTTAACAAGCTATGGGCAGATGGCAATACTGGAGAACTAACTGCCTCTTTCAGTGGACTAGGGAAAGGGGATGGGGGGAGAGGAAGGGAGAGCTGGACTAGGGGAGTTGAGGGAAGGGCTTTCAATTGGGATATATAATGAATAAATTGTGAAGAAAAAAATTAAAATTGGAAAAAAAAGAAAAGCACCGAGAGAGAGAGAGAGAGAGAGAGAGAGAGAGAGAGAGAGAGAGAGAATCCATTTGGACAAATGACTTTCTCTCCCTGAGTAATAGAATTCTAGAAAATATGGCATAAGTCATTGGCCACCTATTGCTGCAGCACTTTTGTCTAACCCTCTTTCCAGCCAGGAAGGGAGCTCTAGGTCACAAGTCTAGACAGTGACATGACAAAAAGTTGGCTGATCAATTAGGGTTGTGCATTCTCAAAAATGGGGGGCGGGCATCTACTGGAATGCCCCCTGTGGTCCCTGTAGTACCCTCTTATTTCCTCCTGGAGTACAGACAATATGGCTGAGGTCACAGCAACTGAATTAGGACAATGAGGTGGTAACAGGAGCCGGTACACATGATGATAGCTCAAGGGTTGGTCCACAAAGCACTTGCATGGCCATCCTCCTCCACTGTGACTTGACTTGTTCTCAGGTCCATGGCAGAGCATCTCTGTACACCACTTCCCTGGCTGCTGTGTACAGCTGCACCCCTTCCTAAACAGAAGTAATGGCTATGATGCAAGGACATTTATGTGACGGTTCCCATTTGCCTTCAGTGGCTATGCTTTAATACCCTGACCCAAACGGCTTAGGGGACAAAGAGTCTTGTTTTTCACTTGTGATTCCTGGTTACAACCTTCATATGCAGCAAGTCATAGTGTAAGGAGCTTGAAGCATCTAGTCACATCAAATTTAGGGTCTAGATCAGTGAGAAGTGACACATATGTGCTTACTTGCTTGCTTGCACTCAACTCAGTTTCTCCACATTTATATAATTAGGGGCCCATCCTAGGCAATGGTACCACCCACAGTGGGCTGGATCCTCCTGCATCAATTAAAAACCAAGATGTTCCCCTGGAGGCATGCCCAAGGGACAAGCTGATGAAAACAGCCCCCCTTGAGCCTCTCCTCCCAAGTGATTCTCTGTTACTTCAAGTCAATGATTAATGCTCACTGTCACCAGAAATAATCAGCTTGCAGATCATTGTGTCCTTGAGAAGTATTTTATTCTAAATTTTAATATTTTTGTTGAAATGCATGAATTAAGTTCCATTTATGACCTTTGATGGTTTCCAGTGAAAACAACTGTGTCATTGTCAATGATTATGGCCAATTAGCACTTGCTTGTGCCTTCTCAGATAACTCAGAAAGGCTCCAAAGGTTTGAGTAGGTGCCCTGTAGGAACCCCTGTGCTCCAGGCATAACTGACAGGGCAGGAAGAAAAGCCACCTAGCTGAGTTGCCTAAGGAAACCACCCCAGCCATGGGACACTGCTTCAGGGTACATACTTGCAGTCATGTGTTGCTTAGCAACAGGCTCATTCTGAGAAATGCCTTGTGCAAATACCACAGGAAGAGTTCCATGAACCTGAAGGGACAGGTAGTCGCTTGACAAGGCCTCTTGAGGCCTAAGGCCACTGCCAATGCAGCAAATGGTTTGCAAGAGGCTTTTTTCATAAACACCAGGAACACACACTAAAAGGGCAATAAAAACATACTGTAGTAAAAGCATGAACCAATCACTTAGTCAATCATCATTATACAGCGTTGTATACTCTGCGTGGTTGTCTGTGCTGCACTTTGCCTACACAGCCAGCGAGCTTGCACACATTAGCTTCAATCCACATGAGAGTGATGGTCAGCTCTAGCACATGGCTGAGACTTGCATCCCTGGATGGTAAGGATGTCTCCACTCCATCATAATCTTAAGGGCTCACTAAAATGTGTACAAATTGCCCATACATGATTGTGTGTGCGTGTGTGTGTTTGCATAACAGAAGACATGAAATGGAGAAGAGTAGTTGGGGATGGATATGATCAAACTATATTGTGTACATGTGTCAAAGAATAAATTTAATGAAAACATTTAAATCTAAAATCAAACTTCTTATCTTATGCTGAAACTCAACCCTAAGTGCAAGGCACCAATTATCCTGAAAATAAAGATGAAATTACTTCACCGTTTTTAAACCTTCATCAAGACTATATTGTTGACCTTGCAGCATCTACTAATAGGACACTGAACAAATGTGAAGCTTTTGCAGACATCAGAAACCTTCATAATGTTACACCCACAGCATTAAAACAGAGAAGAATTGAGGGGCTGGCAGCAAGCGCTATGATTTCCTCTCACAGGCAGAAGGGGATAAAATCTAAAATTAAATGCAGAGCTAAAAGCATGATAAGGCCAGTTTCTGATGAATGCTTCATGATTCTTATCTTTATAAGATCTGAGATGTTAAGCAGTGCTATGGCTATCATTTTGGACTCATCTGTGTTGTTTTACTGTTTTTATTATGTTTATGTATGATTTATATAAAATGGCAACATTATTAAGATCCTTTAAAACAGAAGTTAACACTTCTGAATTAGTTTGGGTTCTGCACAGAAGCATATTAATAAGAGATCGAAGAAAGGAAGGGAGGAATGTTAAACTATGAGAATTGACTCCTGAGCTCATGGAGGCCATGAAGGCCAGAACAAATGTCGCTAAACCAAAGTCTATGGAAAGACAGTGATGGAAGTTCAGTGCAGAAGAAAATGTCACCATTAGAAGCTACAGGCCAGAAGAAAGTTCCACCCAGGCCTGCATGTTGGATGACAGCCACTCACATTAGGAAGGTCACTCTCCTGCTTGACTCAATATGTCTACTCAAACACTAACATCCCCACCCCTAGAAAATCCCCAAGCCCAGTTTACCCTTTGACTTGTGACCTTGGCACATGAACTTAACTGTCATAACTCTGCCAACGGCAGCATTCTCATCTCTGTGGGTTAACAAATGACAAGAGAGAGTACTCCATGTCTGCCTCTACGAGATGTTTATCCAAACCCCTAGAGAACACCTGGGCCTAGTCCTGGGGGACACTAACCTTACGAAGCAAGACCTGAGCGTGATGTTGCCTACTCTGCATGCATGTTCTTAGGTATTACCCTGAAACCCGCTTCCCAAGGACCAAGATGCAAGTGGCTTTGCCTTTAATATGGTTTAGGAGCTTGGATTGAGTAAACACTGATCATCCCAACACCATGGTTGCAGGAGGGGGCAGGCGGCCTCCCTGACAACAACCTGAGGTAAGTTCTCCTGAGCTCCCTCCCATCAGCTGCCAGGACACCACGTTGGTTCCCCTGCCTCTAAATGCCTCGTGCTGACTAACAGGACCTGGTCACCTACCTAACGCACAGATTAGTCCAGCTAGCCCTCCAACTAACACAATGAACCTAGAACATAGCTTGATTTATGCACCGTCCTTACCAAGGCTGCAGATGACTGCTGCCACCATCACCAGAAACAAACTCAACTCTGAAGTGGTAGTGCCTACTAAGCCTTCTAGTCTGCCCACCCCAACATTGGCCCCCTGCAGCCTGCCAGATCCCACCCCAGCCCCACCTCTGCAGGTACTAGATAGCTATCATACATATACACCATGATGGTTCTTAGGGCTTGTGCTCAGCCTAGAAGCCCTGCCCCTGATTCTTCACTCATTGAAATAATTCTCCTGCACTGGACAGCCATCTGATGTCCTTTCCCCTTAAAACTGCCCCATTCCCTTATCATAACCAACCACCCTAAAGCTCATTGATGAAGATATCCTAATATGTGGGTTCTCCCCTGAGCCCCAAGGCACCTTAAGGGCAGAGACAGCAGCATAGCTGCAACTGAGGTTCACATCGCCACACTCCTTGGCACGGACCAGCCCATCAAAGAATTTTCGTTTTCTGACTTCAGTTTGAGGAGGAAGTATTTTATCTGTCCCACTGTCATCTACACAGGAGTCTATAAGAGTCTCAACCATTCTTATCCCTGTCTTTGAGTTCATTGACAGCCCTTGCCATTTCATCCTTTAAGGTAAATATAAATCAGAGTCCTTTTGTCAATAAATCTCAAAACTATGATCATGGAGTCAACTGATTTTCCCACAATAACCGGCAAAGCCCTGCAAACTTAAGGATAACATCCATTTCTTTTTCATTTTTACAGTAATAAACTTCCTAATTTGGGGTGAGTGGGCAGAGGTACCTAGGCCTCTTCTTCATATTCGTCTATGTGAGGAAGGGTAGAAACAGAGCTCTGCCCGCAGAGGCGCTTCAATGCCCACTCCAAGCCCCTCTCCACAGTGTGCTGGGAGGGAGCCTCACTCTAATTGCAGCCGTATCAATCAAAGGGACTGCAGACGGCAGACAGCCTTCCCTGGCTGGAGTTAATTAGAACACTGGCATTTCCCAGACTGTCAGCATAATGAATGCCTAGGAAGATGTGCACGTACGTCCAATGGGTAAATACAGGCTGTCAGACTCCTTCACAAAGCTTTCCCAGCCCTGGCAGGCTCTGTCACCTCACATGACCAAGAAGTGACTCATAACCTCTCGATATGCAGACATGCCCTGAGAGTCACCCTGCCTTCCATCTGAAATAGGGTCAACCGGCAGGTTCACCTACACAGTCAGCCATGTTTTGTACAACTCTATTCACAGTAAACATGTGTGCTGACCTTCTCTAATGTGTAACTCCAAACTCAATAACCATACATGTTAACTACGAGAGCTCTGAATTAGTACTGTCCGCTTGGTTGGAACCCCACCACTGGCATAGTATTAAACTACTTGCCACTCTTACCTATCCCACAAGGAAAGAATGCAGTCAATGAAAATTTGAATACTAGAGTTAATATCATCACTTTAGAATTGAGAGCTTGACTGCAGCCTTCTAATTTTTCAACCTTTCTTTTAAAAGCATCAGAACAGCTTTTTTTTTTTTTAACTACCAATGAGACCAGTTAACAACAGGATAAAATGCTTTATTCTATAGAAGAAAAAGGAGAAAGAAAACCAAATGTATTTCTTTGCAGAGTCCCTATGTAGGCAGAGATAAAAATGCATTTTGCTGGAAAAATCATCTTCCAAGTCCAAAGGAAGCATCGGGGAACAGGACAGCCACCAACAATAGAAAAGTTATCCTCACAGTGGCTGGCCCTGCCTTACACATAGCACTTAAAACTCATCAGATGGTGCCCAGGGGAAAGTCACAGCATTCTCTACAAGGCTTCTGGCCTCACTGAAGGGCATAAAAAAATAAAGAAAGAAATATGAAAGGAAAAGAAGCGTGTA
Organism: Psammomys obesus; assembly: GCF_907164565.1. Taxonomy (NCBI): domain Eukaryota; kingdom Metazoa; phylum Chordata; class Mammalia; order Rodentia; family Muridae; genus Psammomys; species Psammomys obesus. Next base: position 14,973,625 of record NW_026585644.1, read on the forward strand.
CAATCTGAACCTGAGGTAAGCAGAGATGGAAGACACACTGAGGTGCAAGCCTACAGGAGAGCGAGATTCCGGATGGGAGTGAAAACAGATGAGAAAGGTGCTGTAGCATGGATGGTTCTGGATACAGGGAACACAAACTAGCAGCACCAGAGAGTTGATCACTCACAAGAGGGAAGAATGTGAGTGAGGAAGTAGAAGAAAACATGATGCAGAAGGAGACGGGGGTAGTTCAAAAGCACCGAGGAAGAACTGGAGACCCTGGATGGCTTTAAGCAAGAGAAGCTGTAGGGTCGGATTTTCATTCCAAAAATACCCTGAACTAAACTGAACATATTTTCACCTCCAGCTCTAGTTTTGCAGACTAGATTATCTTGTCTTTTATCCTGAAAATAACTTACTGGGATGCAGCTGAGATTCCGCACTCTATCCATTAAAATGGTGTGATCTAATCAATGGGGACATAAGAGCTAGCACAAGTACAGCAAGGATGTCCACTGTTGCCACTCTACCAAGATCAGTCACACTAAACAGGAAAGGTTCTCATGAGGTGACTATTAAAACTAATAAACAAATTCACTGCATTTGTAGGATATGAATTTGACATGCAAAGATCAGTTGTATTTTTATATCACTGACAATTTATCCCCAAAAAGAAACTAAGAATATAATACTATTTCTAAAATAATCAAAAAGAAAAAAAATCCCAAGAATAAGTTAAACCAAGAAAGTCAAAGACATGTGCACTGAAAACTACAAAACACTGTTAAAGGACTGGAGAGATGGCTCAGTGGTTATGAGCATGGCTGCTGTTCCAGGGGACATGGGCTCAATTCCCAGCACCCATGTGGCCGCTTATAACCATCTATAACTCCAGTTCCAATGAATGCAACACCCTCTTCTGGCCTCTATGGGCAACAAACACATATACTCAGTGCATACTTATATACTAGCAAAACACTCACATAAAATACAAATCTTTAAAAAGGATATGAGAAGAAAGCTGGAGGGAAGAGAGGCCGGACACACAGAGACAAGCAGCATAGCCCAGGAGCTCCACTCATCCTTTCTAGCCTCAGGGTCACTCATGCGAGGCCAGGAGCCCAACCCCTCCTCCAGGAACCAGCTATCACTGTGAGGAGTATGAAGGAAGAACAAACCTTGTCACCTGTTCTTCCATTCATCTACCTTGTACTCTTCCCCTGTGTCCTCCAGCTGTTCCTACATATTTTTCAAAGAAAGACTAATAATCAAATCAGCTTCAAAAGTTCTGGGTGACATGAGCTAAGTGGGTCACCTGTCTACTTCTCAGATACTGGCTCTCACTAACACATAGGAAGGGAACTTTGTCACATTTGACTATGGGACCCTTTGTTTCAGGATATTTATTAATACATATGCTCTTTGAAACATTTTTGAAAAAACATTTGTCCCCATTCAACTGACTACTCAACAGCCTGACTACCTTACAGGATTTGCCATATTTCTATGGATTCTAGAATTTCTTAACAATCAGAGACCATTTCTCAAGCCTTCACACCTCTCTCACAAACTTGATCTAACCTCATAATCCAGGTGTCTCAATAAGAAGGTTGAATATTGAAAAAAAACAAAACTATGACCATCTTGTGAGGTGCTGAAATGGCACTTGACAAAATTCAGCACCCCTTCGTTTTAAAAGTCTTGGAAAGACAAGAAATACACAGCACGTATCTAAACAGAATAAAGGCAATATACACCAAGCCCATAGTCAATATCAAATTAAATGAAAAGAACTTACAGCAATCCCACTGAAATCAGGGACAAGACAAGGCTACCCACTATCTCTATATCTCTTCAATATAGTACTTGAAGTCCTAGCCAGAGCAATAAGACAACTAAAGGAATCGAGAGAACATAAACTGGAAAGAAAGAATTTAAAGCATCCCTATTAACAGATGATATGATAATATACAGAAGTGACCCCAAAAATTCTACCCAAGAACTCCTACAGTTAATAAACACCTTCAGCAAAGCAGCTGGATACAAAATTAACTAAAAAAACAAAACAAAACAAAACTCAGAAGCCCTCCTTTATAAAAACAATAAACAAGCTGAAAAAGAAATATAGCCACAAATATATAAAGTATCTTGGTGTAACTCTAAACAAGCAAGTCACAGACTTATATAATTAGAACTTCAAGTCTCTGAAGAATAAAATTGAAGAAAATATCAGAAGATGGAAAGATCTCCCATGCTCATGGATCTGTAGAATTAACATAGTAATCCTGACAAAAGCAATCTACAGATTCAATGCAATTTCCATCAAAATACTAACACAATTCTTTACAGACCTTGAAAGAACAATCCTAAACTTTATATGGAAAAACAGAAAACTCAGAATAGCTAAAACAATCCTATACAATAAAAGATCTTTTGGAGGTATCTCTATCCCTGATTTTAAGTTGTACTGCAGAGCAATAATAACAAAAACTGCATGGTACTGGCATAGAAATAGACTGGTGGATCAATGGAATTAAATCAAAGACCCAGAAATAAACCCACACACCTGTGAACACTTGGTTTTTGACAAAGGAGCCAAAATCATGCAATGAAAAAAAGAAAGCATCTCCAACAAATGGTGCTGCTCTAACTGGATGCCTGCCTGTAGAAAAAATGCAAATAGATCCATATTTATCACTCTGTACAAAACTCAAGTCCAAGTGGATCAAAGACCTCAAAATAACTCAAAAACACTAAATCTAATAGAAGAGAAAGTTGGGAATAGCCTTGAAAGCATTGGTACAAAATACAACTTCCTGAATAGAACACCAACAGCTCAGGCACTACATATAGCAATTAATAAATGGGACCTCATGAAACTGAAAAGCTTCTGTAAGGAAAAGGGCACTATCAGTAGAACAAAATGAAAGCCTATGGATATGGAAAATATCTTTACAAACCCTACATCTGACAAAGGGCTAATATCCAAAATATATAAAGAACTCAAGAAATTAAATACCAAAAAAAAAAAATCCAGTTAAAAATGGAGTACAGAGCTAAACAGAGAATTCTCAACAGAGGAATCTCAAATGGCTGAGAAACACTTAAAGAAATGCTCAACATCCTTAGTCATCAGGGAAATGCAAATCAAAATAACCGAGATTCCATTTCACACCCATCAGAATGGCAAAGATAAAAAAAAAAAAAAACTCAAGGGATAGCATATGCTGGACGGAACCTAGGTCCCCTGCACAAAAATGTAGCCAATAGGCAGCTCAGCCTTCATGTTGGTTCCCTGGTAAGAGGAACTTGGGCTATCTCTGACATGGACTCTGTTGCCTGCTTGAATCTGGTTGTCCTTGTTGAACCTATAGGCTGTTCAACAATGTCTAATGCAACGACATCTGGTTAAGAATCACCTTGGCTCTACTGTGGGAAAAACCAAATCTCACACCTGAAGATGCTCTGTCTCAGGGTTTCATCTCCTCTTTCAAAGGAAACCCACTCACTCAGAAGTCTTCCTGTAGAAATAAAATGTGGACTCCTGATATATGTAAAGAGCAGATAACATACATGTATAACTTCTCTCCCATGACCTCATCTCTAAAATTTCAAAGGAATAAATCCACAAAGCCAAATATGAGGGAAGGATATCAGTAGAAAAGCACTTTGAGCCAGCATTTGATGGGCTGCAGCCTAGAGAACAACTTAGCAGAAAGGAGACAGTTACAGAGTGAAACACTTGCAGTGAGAGAGAGAGACAGGTCTCCCCAAGAGATGCATGGGAAGGATATAGAGATGGGATAAACATGCATTGAACTATGTGGTCATCAGGGACATAGCTGAAAACCCAAGCCTCTCTTTGGCACTGACCCCTGTCCTCATTCTCTGTAAGAGCATGGCATTTGACAGGCAAAGTTCACAGGAGATGGACATAGAAAAACTGATGGCTTGCAGAGTGAAGCAATGCACACACACACACACACACACACACACAGAGAGAGAGAGAGAGAGAGAGAGTACTCCTTCATGGATACCCAGAAAGATGTCATAGTTACCTGCTGGAGAAAATGAACCAGCTTAGAGGACAGCAATGAACCACCTCAGAGGAAAGCACTTAATGAGGTTACTAGCTCACAGACTGTCAAAACAGAGTGAACCTCATGCAGGGTGACACCTGGGCACACACAGAAGTATATGAGTAGGTAAGTAGTTGGATAGATTGAATCAATCATCAAAATCATGATTAGTAATTATATATCTGGTGTAACATGTAGGAAAGTCAGAGGCTTAGTTCAAGGAGGGCCAACGGCATAGACGGGTCTGAAAGCCTGCTGACCAGACCTTGCAAGAACAGATGAAGATCAATGCCTCACTCCAGCAGTCGGGCCAGGGAATCCTTCCTCCCTCCACCTTTTTATTCTATCCTTTGAGGGGTTGAAGAGCACTTGCTGCATGAGGGAGGTGAGCAACTCTTGTTAGTTATAGATAGATCTAAGTGCAAACCTCATTCAGAAACACATCACCATCCGGACCAAGAATAATGCAAACCAGATGATCTGGGCATCCCATGGTCTAGCCACGCCCTCATAAATCATTAATCATGGTGTGATGGATAAAGGAGGGAGGGAGGAACAAAAGGAGGTGGGTGGGCACATGAATGCAAGCCTGAGTGGATGGATGGGTGGACGGACGGACGGGTGGGTAGACAGAGGCTTGGCACGCCAGGTTTCCAATGTGGGAGGAAAGACAAAACAAGGATGGAGATACAGTATAGAGAGCAGGGAAGCCCCGTCCCCAAGATAAGTCATTCTTCATATGCAAATACTTCATAACTGTTTTAAAATCCCAAACTCTTCTGGTTTGAGCATTTCGGATAAGATATCTACTCAAGCTGTATTTTGTTTTCTAACCTATGTGCAAACTACTTTAACAAAATGTTGAATTTTAAAATGGTGTGTGTTTGAAAAGCCTTTGTAGCCATTTCAGGCCAGAACTATCATCAGGGTGAGGTGTGGCACACTTGCATTTACTTATCTATACACTGCCTCCCTGTTTACAAAGTTATTTCATATCTACTTCTTCAATTTTTCTCAGCAATCCTGCAAGGCATGGGCCATTCTCTTGCTCATGTTGAAGGAAACCACACTCAAAAGACATGAAGAGCACATCTGAGGTTTGTGACTGGGCTGTGCTTGGATCTCAAACCTCCCACTTGAATACAGCTTCCTGAGACAGACACACCCAAGTTCACTCAGCTGGACTCAAGGTATGAGGCTGGAGAATGCCTTACAAAGCCACAACATAGGCGCTGACAACATTCTTCAGACTAACCACCTAACCCAATCATGTTTCCTGCCACTGCACCCAATTTGTTCCCTGGGTCACTTCACAGTTTGTCTGCAGCTTTCATGAGACCACACACAGTCACAGTCAGGACAGCTGAGTCTCTCCCACTGCTTACCTGGTATTTGCTCGCCCACCTTGAGTGACTCCCTGTGGCCATTTCCTTCCCAGCCACTCAGATGTGCTCCGTTTCCTCTGCATTCCCCTTTCTCAGGCTCTCTATGTTTCTCCAATAGCCAAGGATTCAAAATGTTACACATACATAGTTAAATATCTATCAGATTTCCAGAACTACCTCCTTTTTCGTCTCACATTGCCAAATTAGTCGTCTTTTCTGTAGGCATCATTTGTAATTTGATGAGAGCAGCAAGTATAGGCTGGAGCTAAGGACCAGCAGAGACCTACATCCTTCATAGGGACATGTGGCCTAACAAAAGCCACAGCAGGCAATTAATGGCAGCCAGAGTCTTTCGGACATTCACAGAGTTCTGGTCCACTTGAGCGACTGTGTTGGGAAGCTGGTCATTCTCTGGGGACTAACAAGCCATTTTCTGTCAAAATGTAAACTGTGGGCTTGAAGACAAGAGCCACAAAGGACCTCAGTTCCTGGAGGATTTCTCAAATGAACGCTTCCTTCTACATATTGAGAAGGAAGTTTGAGAATGCCAGCACCAGCCAAGAACATTCTCACACATTTTTTCCCCCACAAATGAAAAGGCAACCAGAGACCAGCTTTAACAGACAGACATCCAGGCTCCGCATGGCCAGTCACAGTCAGCCAGGCAGCATGGCGGGGCTCTGAGGGGAACGGCAGGCAGCTGGCCAGGCTCAGGTCATCTGCATTAGTCACAACTCACTGACTTAAGCTGTCTTGCTATCTTTCCTAAATGTCTCTGAGTCAGTGTCCTCTTCAAAGAACAAGGATTTGTAAAGTTAGAGGGACATGAGAGCTCCAATTATGGGCATGGACACTGTTCCACTAGATGGAAATATCTCCCATGCTCCTGGCTTGGCAGGATTAACATAGTAAAAATGGCCATCTTACCAAAAGCAATCTACAGATTCAATGCAATTCCCATCAAATTACCAACACAATTCTTTACAGACCTGGAAAGAAAAATTCTCAACTTCATATGGAATAACAAGAAACCCAGAATTGCTAAAACAATCCTCTACAATAAAAGATCTTCTGGAGGTATCTCCATCCCTGATCTTAAGCTGTACTATAGAGCAACAGTAATAAAAACTGCATGGTACTGGCAAAGAAACAGAATGGTGGAAAAATGGAACCGAACAGAGGACCCAGAGATAAACCCACACACTTACGGATACCTGATCTTTGACAAAGATGCCAAAACCATACAATGGAGAAAAGACAGCATCTTCAACAAATGGTGCTGGTCCAACTAGATGTCTACATGTAGAAAAATGAAAATAGATCCATACTTATCACCTTGCACAAAACTAAAGTCCAAGTGGATCAAAGACCTCAACATAAAGCCAGACACATTAAATCGGTTAGAAAAAAAAAAGTGGGAAAGAGCCTTGAACTCGTTGGCACATGAGAAAACTTCCTGAACAGAACACCAACAGCACAGGCTCTAAGAGCAACAATCAATAAATGGGACCTTGTGAAGCTCAAAAACTTCTGTAAAGCAAAGAACACCATCATCAAAACAAAACAAATGCCTACAGATTGGGAAAGAATCTTCACCAACCCTCTATCTGTTAGAGGATTAATATCCAGTATATATAAAGAACTAAAGAAGCTGAAAAGCAGCAAACCAAGTAATCCAGTTGAAAAATGGGGAACAGAGCTAAACAGAGAATTCTCTGTAGAGGAATATCGAATGGCAGAGAAATACTTAAAGAAATGCTCAACGTCATTAGCCATTAGGGAAATGCAAATCAAAACGACCCTGAGATTTCACCTTACACCCATCAGAATGGCCAAGATCAAAAACTCAAGTGACAACACATGCTGGAGAGGTTGTGGAGAAAGGGGAACCCTCCTCCATTGCTGGTGGGAATGTAAACTTGTACAACCACTCTGGAAATCAATCTGGCGCTTTCTCGGACAACTAGGAATAGCACTTCCTCAAGATCCAGCCATACCACTCCTAGGCATATATCCAAAAGGGGCTCAAGTACACAATGAGGACATTTGCTCAACCATGTTTGTAGCAGCTTTATTTGTAATAGCCAGAAGCTGGAAACAGTCCACTAGAAACCGAAACTAAAGCTTTCGTTGTATAAAAAGCTTTCACAACAAAGAAAATGTGAAATTGAGCCAGGCGTGGTAGTGCATGCCTGCAATCCCAGCACGCAGGGAGGCAGAGGCAGGCACATCTCTATGAGTTCAAGAGCAGCCTGGTCTACAAAGCCAATCCAAGACAGCTAAGGCTACGCAGAGAAACCCTGGCTCGAAAAACAAAACAAACAAAAAGCAAACAAGAAAATGTGAAATTGTATACACAAATAAAAATACTCCTACCTACAACAATTAGCTAAAAATTGTTTTCTACCCTACCCCAGTACAAGCATATTTACCAAGAAAATAAAACAGAATAAACCAAAATTAGTATTTTTATTTTAATTGTGTCAGGACACACTAAAAAGCCAGGCAAACTTGCCAGCCACCTGTACTCCCAACGCTCAGGAGGCAGACACAGGAAATGCCCCGGGTAAGGTGCTGTGCAGACTGGCCACCAAACTGATGAGCACCAAGTTCGGAAAGATACTGTGCCTCAATATATGCAGTGGAGAGTGAGCAGGGAAGACACCTAAGGTCACACTCACAGGTAGACAGGGCCATCAGTGCCCACATGTACATATTTCACACAGTGGGGGGCGGGGGAGGTATCCAACTTTACGGAGAAATCAGAGATGTTTGGGAATGAGGATGACATATGCTAGCCCACATGACCATAAGAAACACCGCAGCTGAAGACCACTTCCCCTCTGTGCTATGCCAGGTCTCACCAGCAGAGAAGAAAGCAGTCTCTGCCCAAAGACACCAGCACACACATTATTTGTGTACACATATCTGCAGACTGCAGTCAAGGACACAAATCTGAAATAGACAGTTAGAAATGAGTGTAATTTTCTAAAGCACATTTGCAATAAAAGGCAGTACCTAGAAAACTTAACATGAGTTTGATACATCCTACTTTGAACACAGGAACCAACAGAGACAAAGGCCACCTGGGAGAAAGGCTAGAGCAAGGCACCTGACTTTGTCAGCCAGAAATTTGTGGGGATGATAGACAGGACTCTTCCAGAGATGCTCCAAAGCCTGGGCTGGGTCCAGCCTCAAAACCTACAGTCTCATCCACACACCTAGGTCAGGTCCAGCCTCACAGCCCACACACTCATCCACACACCTGGCTTGTCAACAGTCATTCCCTTTAGGATGCTACAACGTCATAGCTGAGTGATTAGGTCCATGGTTTTCTGCCTCTCAAAAGTGTTTGTTCTGTTGTAAAAATGGTGACATTTCATCTTTCCCTCTACTCCAGGCATTCTGTCTCTTCTTCAAAACCACAGCCACGTCTGACCTTGACAGAGAGAACAAAACTACTAACCGTTGAATAAAACAAATGCAAAGATGAAGGCTGAATTTGTTAATTTTCTTGTTGCTCTCACAAAATACATGACAGCAACTTCTGGATCACAGTTTGAGGGCACAGTCCATTGTGGCAGGGAAGGCCTGGTGGCAGGAGCACAAGGCAGATGACCTCATGGCATCTGCTCGTGGGCAACAGAGACATGAACACTGCTTCTCAGCTGACTTTCCCCTTTTGGTCAGCCCCAAACCTGAGCCCATGGAACAGTGCTGCCCCTGTTCAAGATGGGTCTTCCCTCCTGAGTTAAAACAATCTAGAAACTCCCTCACAGACAGGCCCAGAGGTTTGCCTCCTAGGTATGTCTGGACCCTGTCACATTGACAGAATTAATAACCACAGTGCCCCATTTTCCCTTTGATGGATAGTACCCATTACTCTCTACCCACTGGGTGTAAACCAGCGGCCTCCTCCTTCCAGCAGAAAGCTGTGTAGTCTCAGAGGTATCTCCCGTCATGGCAGCAGCCAGAGTTGTCTCCATGCCTTCTATTTTGTTCTCCTGACACTTTGTTGGGTCTCTAAGACACTCTCATTGTGTCAGGATAGGACACCCATCCTTCTGGATAAGTGTGCAAATGGCACTGGTCAGTACCTTTCTAAATGGAGTCACTTTCCTCTGCTGTAGACAGGCTGGGAAGGCACACCTGCTTCTATAGGTGGAAGGGATCATTTAGGTCCAGAAGTTAATCAAAGTATATAACAAACCCCTACACCATGCCAGGCCCTAGCTCACTCAAGGGCCTTTCTCACGGTTCCTGTACGTGTTAAAAATGTCAGAAGGGCAGGTGGCCTAAATGTACAGAGCACAAGGCTTCTCCCAGTGACTGCAGAGCATGTCTATGGTGGTTAGACACAATCATCCACTTGATAGAATACAGAATCCCCTGGGCTTCTGGGCATACTTGTGGGGGATTACCTTGACTGCAATAATTAGACTGGAAACACCTGCCCACTGCAGGCGGCATCATTCCCTGCCTGGGGTCCTGGACAGTGTAACTGTAAGGGAACTGAGCGGAAGTATCTATCCTTCCCTGATTCATGACTGAGGATGTGATGTGACCAACTGTGTCAAACTCCTGCTGCTTTGACTTCCCCCCTCGCCCATGATGAAGCAGATCAAACCCATTCTCCATGAAGCTGCTTTTGTTAGTGTTTGGTTATAGTAACAGGAAAAGAAGCTTCAATAATGACTAGACAATGATAAGACATTGAAAAGGTATCAGCTGAACAGCAGATCTTCACAAACTGCTCTGTGTCCTTAGAGTAGGGCTCCTAGAATCCATTGTAATATCCAAACCCGAGGCTCTCAAGTTGCCTATAAGATGGCACAATATTTGCCATTAACCTGCAATTACCTAAAATGCCTAATACAATGTGAATGTTACACCAACAGCTTGCTGTATTGTTAGTGTACTGACCCCAAACATCTGTGAATGTTCAGGACAAGTACAATTAATTTTTTATTGGTTTTTTTTTTTAATTCGCTGTTGTCTGAACATAACACATCTGACACGTAGGATTGACAGTACACCACAGTCAAGACAGAGTTAAAGCAAAAAGAAAGAAAGAGAGAGAGAGAGAAAGAAAGAAAGAAAGAAAGAAAGAGAGAAAAAGAGAGAGAAAAAAGCTGTCACATCCTTAATTCTTAAAAGTTGGCTGTTCGTTTGCTTGTGCCGTGTGACAAATACCGCAAGCTCAGCAGCTTAAACTAGCATATATTTACTCTCCTGGTGTAGCTGTTACTTGAAACTAGTCACTGGAGTGGGGTGCTCCACTCAGGACCCCCAGAAGGCTGAAATCAAGGCACCCATCAAACAGGTCCTCATCTGGACCCTCAGCTAGGAAAGTTCTACCTCCAGCCTCTTCTCGATTCTGATAGATTGACCACTCATGGCTGAATGATAAGGTCGGTCATCACTTTCCTGGCTAGCAATTGGGGTCCCTCAGCTTCTGCAGATGATGACTCTGTGGCTGGCTGGAGGCTAAGGAGCAACGATGCAAGCATGTGCTTCCTTCCAAGTTCACAAGGTTGCCCTGCAACACTATTCAGTCACAGAAATATTCACATTGTCATCATGTGACATGATCTATCCAGGAAGTAACTGTCCATCCTCACAGCCCCATCCACACATAAGGAATGTGTCATATGGGGGCATCTTCCCAATTGAGAACATCTTCCCAACTGAGAACGTTTTCACCTATGTAGGGAGAAGAGCCCACAGTCTCCACTCCCCAGTTGTTTGGAGGCCAAGTTTCTATGTCAGGCCTCTGTCTGTACACCAGGCTGATATTTACAAATACACACTTTTGTTTCCTTACAGAGGGATATCATGCTGTTGCTTCAGAAGGAACATTTCCCCTTTGGAAGGAGACAGGGCTCAAGGTGAAATGAGTACATGGCTCTGAGGATTGATGTCATGAAAGCTAGCCCTGATTAGAGGGGAGGGAAGAGGTATGCTACAGAATACTGCAACTTTCAACCAAATTGAATTTGTGTTGCTATTGATGTTTTTAAACTTAAAATAGTCTACAAAGAAACTGAGGGATAAACAGTATAGATCAGAGAGGAGGGAAAGAATGCACTGCCTGCTGACGGAAGGTGGGTGTTTCCTTTGGAGTTTTGACTCAACAGAGACCAGAGGCTTAGAACAACATTCTTGCAGGGATTCCAGCCTAGAGTTTTGGCAGGGAGTTCAGCAAGGGGAGCTCCATGAAAAATGAACATGCAAAAAAGAAGAGAACATTTTTGAAAAAAATTAAAATAAATAACTATCTGGAAAGCAGTCATAAATTATTATTAACCTCTTGTTTGCATGTAGCCAGCTCTTCCTTAATTCGGATTTTTCCACAGATATCATTCATTCATTCCTCCAGACCAATTTTTTTTTTCCTTCAGGATCATGTAAGTGATCTTGACTTCACATACAACTAAGACAGACATTTCTGGTTTCTCTTTCCTTCCTCCTTCCCTCCCTTCTCTCTGCCCATAGATGATATGGCTCTTTCTCAAGTACTGCCCATGTCCACGCTAGCTGCCTATCCAAAGACTCTAGCTTTGCTCCCAATTCTTTGTTTTTGCATCAAATTTAATTAACCAGTTGAATACTGACAGGCCACAAATCAATAGTAGACTGAAATTCTTAAAATATTCATGTGCTAGCTCCCTCTCGGGACAGGCATTCACCGGGATGGATCAGAGGCCTGCCAGGATGCGTGGAGATATGTCGGCTTCTGTTTCTGGCTTTTTCTCTCCCTCTCACGTCTCCTCCTTGACCCCTTAGTGTGCTCACCTAGCTGACTGATTCTGAGTAGGACCGGCACAAATAGGGAATCTTAAATTAGATTAATTCACAAATCTGGTGATGAAGCAGGACAACGCCCTAGAATCACAACCGCTGCATCTGAAAACTACTCCCAGAGTCTATGCACAACTGTTCCAACAAAACCACCCAAGAGCCACCTCGGCGGTCCACACATGCGCAGGGAGGGCCACCGCAACAATCTGCGCATGCGCTTGCCTTGGCCAGACCGGCAGATCAAATCCAGCTCCGTCCACAATCCGTGTGGTTGATAAGCCCTTGTCCCCTGAGGAAATGGGCACTGTTTAGCCAGCCCATGGTGCTTGACATCAGGGCACGTGGGCACCACGCCAACCAAGGAAGCCTGTGGTCCTTCAGTTCCCTTTGATATCCATCAGTTTGCAGTTTCCTGCAGGAGTGACTTGCGTACTTCTGTGTTGGTGTGTGTTTTCTCTTTCGTACTGGAATCAATGGTTTTGTTTAAATTTTTGGAAGAACTAATTTTAAACACTCTCTGTTAACCTTTTACTTTGTACTTTATTAACTTTAGTGTTGTATGTATTTTGTTTGCCTTACACTTTATTTGAAATTATTCATTCATTTGCTTTCTAAGTTTTCAAATATAAGAGCTGATTGAATTATTGTTGTTTTTTAAATTTCCCAGTCCTCCCCCACTGATATCCCACATTGATCCCCACCCCCGTTCCCCTCCTACCCCTTCTCCCACACGGTTCCCTTCCTCCATCTACTTCAGATGTCTATTTTATTTCCTTTTCTGAATGAGACCTAAGCATCCTCCCTACGTCTTCAGACTACCCCAGCTGGAGACCCACCCACGGAAGAGAGCCAACCCCTGACACTGTTAATGACACTCTGCTATACCCGCAGCCAGAGCCTAACATAACTGTCTTCTGAGAGGCTTCACCCAGCAGCTGATGGAAACAGATGCAGAGACCCTCAGCCAAACAAGAGGCCAAACTCAGGGAGTCTTGTGGAAGAGCTGGAAGAAGGATAGAGGGGGCCGGATGGGTCAAGGACGACACACACGCACGCACACACACACACACACACAAACCTCAGAGTAAGCTAACCTGGGCTCATGGGGATCCGTCGCAGAGGCTGAACCACCAACCAAAGAGCATGCACGTGTTGGACCTAGACCGCTCCACATAGGCAGCAGATGTTCAGCATGGTCACCACGTGGGTCTCCTAACAATGGGAGCAGGGGCTGTCGCTGACTCTGTTGCCGGCCTTTGTAGCTTTTTCCCTTAGCTAGGCTGCTTTATCAGGCCTCAGTAGAAGTGGATATGTTTAGTCCTGCTTCAACTTGAAGTGCCAGGGTGGGTTGGCATTCCTTGGAAATTGGCGATGGGGGCATCTTTGGGACAGGGGAGGCTCCACAGAGTCTTTTGGGGTCACCCTAGCTGAGACTCCTGGGGCAGGGGCACTTAAGGAGCCTGTAGTCAAGTAGGACTTCCAGGGAAGGTAGGGGGACACCAACCCACCCGTAAAGCCTTCTACCCAAAATTTGCCTTACCTACAAGAAGTGTAGGGGTAGAGATGGAGCAGAGATTGAGGTAATGGCCAACCAGGCCCTTCCTCTAACATGGGTTCTAGGGGCTGAACTCAGATCCTGTGGCTGAGAAAGAAGCACCTGACCAGCTGAACCACCTCCCTGGGCCAGGTGCTCACGTTTTAACATGCTGTTTTAGATGCCGAGCTGTCCTTAGCTACTATTATGCATGGGTTGTTCTTAACTACGAAATGTGTTTGCCTTTTTTATTTCTATTTAAAATATAAATAGTTTGCGGTCTTTGTCACCACACCAAAAAAAAAAAAAAATTGTAGTTTTGTGCTGTGAGGTACGAATATAGTTAGATGCACATGTGTGAGGCTGTATTTATACCAGATATCAACCATGAATCCTGGAAAGGCAATAACCAAATCAAAACACACTGAAAAGTGAAAACAACTAAATTTACCAACAAAAAGTGATCACTTACAACTACTGATGCTTCATATGACCTTCATCTGACCAGTGACATAATATTGTGAGTGTCACCATTCTGAGATAAATGCGATTCTGATTTTCAGAGGTGTGATTTGGAATGGCAAATATACTTTTGCAAACATAATTTTATTGAGCTAGTGCAGCAAAGTTGTTTCTTTTTTTTTCTTCCATAGTAGAAAAAAAAATGAGATTTATTCAACGGAGCCACACTGACAAGAGGAAAAAGGAGGCCCAAGAGTCCCCACTTCCAAAATCCCACCTTCTAAGGTATTTTCTTTATAAATATCTTTCTGTGAATTCATTTTGACCTGTTAATAAATAATATTTTGAACTTATCATGAATGAGTATGTTCATTTTCTAGCTGTTTCTATCATGTTTTGGGGTGTGATCAAGGTTGATTGTTTTATTCACATCATCTCTGACTTTACCACAATTTGTCAACCTCATCCATCAGCCTCTGAGAAAACTCAGTAGCAACTCCCACTATGACTATTGATCCTTTAATTTCTGCTTGTAATTCTTTTCAGCTTTGTCACAGATTTTACAAGAGGACAAAAATGGATGTGAGGCAGTCATTGTACTAAGTTACTGAGAGATTGTTTATTTCATTTTTCCTGTGTTTGTTTGGATCACTATTGCTGTGATAAAATACTATAACAATGACGACAACAACAACAACAACAACAACAAACATAGGGAGGAAAGATTTACTTGGCTTACATGTCCACATCACTGTTCATCATCAAAGGAAGTCAGGACAGGAACTCAAAACAGGGCAGGAACCTGGAGGCAGGAGCTGATGCAGAGGCCATGGAGGGGTGCTGCTTACTGGCTTGGTTCCCATGGCTTGCTCAACCTGCTTTCTTATAGAACCCAGGACCAAGAGCCCAGGGATGGCCCTACCCACAATGGGCTGGGCCTTTCGCTATTAATCACTAACTAAGAAGATGCCCCACCTGAAATTCCAGCACTCAGGGAGGCAGAGGCAGGAAGATCATTGTGAGTTCGAGTGCAGCCAGTCTATACCTACAAAGTGAGTCCAGGCCAGCCAAGGCTACACAGAAAAACCTTATAAAAACAACAAACAAACAAACAAAAAACAAGTCCTACAGCCTGATTTTATGGAGACATTTTCTCAGTTGAGGCTCCCTCCTTGCTGATGACTCTAGCCTGTGTCAAATTGACATAAAACTAGCCAGCACAGTCCCCTCTTATCCATAATATTTCTCATTAAGATATGTTTATCCATAGAAGTCTCCTTCACATCAGTTAAAACAGCTACATTAATTTTAATTAATGCCTTCCTGGAACACACTCTTCCATAATTTTATCTTCAACCGTTAATGTGAGTATGTTCTGAGTGTGTCTCAAAAATTGCACACAGCATTTTCTCAGTACACACTTTTGTGTCTTTCAAGAAGTAGATTAATCGGTGTTCATTTGTTGTGTTTACTTATATGTATTTTGACACTTTTTCTCTATTTAGCAATTCTATTTTATTTTTCCTTTCCTGCCTCTTGTTAACTGTTGTCTTTTCAATCCCTCTCTGCTATGTACTTAAGATTCCTATTTTCCATTCAATTCTTTTAGTGATAATGTTTTTTCTCACACCTTTTGTAGTTTGTTAACAAAGTACATAGCCAGACAATTTCCATAATACTCCCTTCTAAGTAAAAGCCTGAGCCCTGTTCTTCTGACAGCTCCCTTGGCCAAATCTACATTGTTATTGTCCAGAACTTTTAATCTATCAGGTTTTAACATTATTTAGAAATATTTTTTATATCAACATGATTTACTTTTTACAAATATCCATCCTTGTTTCTTTTTGACAATTTGTCCCATCCAGGTTTACTTCCCTTCCTGTGAAAGTATGTCCTTCAGTAAGAGTGTGTGTGTGTGTGTGTGTGTGTGTGTGTATGTGTGTGTGAATGTATGTGTATGTACATGTGTGCATGCCTGTGTGTGTGCATGGGTATGTGCCTGCATGCGTATGTGTGTGCACACGTATGCATGCTTGTGTGCATATGTGCACAGGTGTGTGTGTGTGTGTGTGTGTGTGTGTGTGTGTGTGTGTGTGTGTTGTATAGTGAGGGCTTCTTAAGTTGCCTCACTTTGGATGACTGTCAGCAGAGAGTGCTCTTCTCAGCTTCCACTGACAGCTTCTCTCCCCTCCACTAAGATTTCTTCTTCCCTTGTCATGGAGACTCTTCTAGTTTCATCACACAGACACACACTTGCACTCCTATGCATTCACACAAGGACACAGGCACACAACCGTATATGTTTACACACATACATGCACACACTTAGGAATACATACATACACATGTGTACACACTCATGCACATGTACATGAACATACATCTATTTGCACACACATAAACACATGTACACATGAGCACATACAATCCATTTTCTTACTAGAGCCATTTCGTTTTTCCTAACAGCTGAATAAAATCTCATTATGTATCTATGCCATGTTACCTTAATAGTTAAAGATAGGATTTTTTTTTATTATGTCTAGCTCCTCTCTGAAACCTTCCCAGAAGGAGATGCCAGAGCCCAGCATCTGAACCTACTGCTGCTGGCCTTGCAGGACACTAAATATATCAGAGACTTAGTTAGACGTGTCATTACCGAAGTGGATTGTGTCCCTAAGAGCAGAAGTACCTGGATTCTGACTGGGGTCAGGAATAGATTAGCTAGAGTAGAGAGAGGGGCAGGTACTTGGCTTTCCTGTGTGTGCGTGATCATGGTGAATGGTAGTAAGTACTCAGAAAGAGGAGACTGAAGGCCCCTTGACCACTTCAATCCAAGCCTTTCCCCCGAGGACCTTCAACTACAGAACATTTCTTACTGAGTCTCTTTCCCCGAGGGAGGAAAAGAGGGCAGCTTGATTTATGCCTCTTAGCAGCTAACCCAGCAATGACCTCTGGCTCCTCTCAGAGCCTGGCAGGATGGGATGAAATATTTAAATGCAGCTTTGCCCAGAAAGCGAAGAGAGGTCTGCCAAAGGCATGGCTGTTTCAGCTCACACTGCAAGACAAGTCACTTTGAATCTAAGGCTCTACACTGATGAGATTAAGCAGAGTTCACACAGGCATGCCATGCGTGCACTGGACAAGTTCTGCGGTGGGACAGACATGAAGGAGCAAGGTGTGAGGCTCTGCTGAGTTTTACGTGAGGCGTATACTTGAATCTCAAACCTTCTACAAACCAAACACAAGAGAACAGCCTGACGCAGCAAGAGCTCTGCAAATCACTGTAACTGAAGCCCACCATAGCGGTCTAGCTGTAAAACCGGCAGCACTGGGATCCCAGGTTAGGACAGAAGTAGATGGGTTTTCCTCTTAGACAATGTCCTGAGAAACATACTTGCCCAGGAGCTCAGAGTCGGTGCTCTGCATCTTATTTCTGCGCTTTAATTCCCTTATCAGAAAATGGGATCTTGGGGTCTTGGGGCTAAGTGACTTCTCTGCCCCGCCCTGCAGTGCTATGCACAGACAGTCTGCCGATTAGTCTTTCCAGAGACCGTAGGCCATCAAGTTCTCACCAAGGAGCTGAAATAGAAATCTCTTTTGGTTGAGAACCCCTGTCTCCCTGCCGTTCATGGATGGCACACGCACTTCATCGCTGACAGCTGCAGTGATTGCGGCAATGATCTCTGACAACACCGTGCTCCATACAGCGTACAACGTGACCAGGATGGCAGTGCAATCCTCCTGCTTGCTCTACACATGTGTCTGCCAACGTTCTGTCCCAGCTCTAAATGCTGTGACCAGTGCGGAACAGGGCCGTGGCCTGGCCCTCTCCCTAAACAGCTTATCCCCGGTGCCCTGCTGATCGAGACTAAGTGCTGTCCCCTGCCCACAGTGTCTGAATTCAAACACTAGCAGAGATTGGTTTTACCATGAAGGAACTCATAAGTGTTAAGATGATGATTCTAACAACTGGTGCAAAGCTTGCACCGGAATCACCACGGGAGGACACAGAGAAGGTGCAGCATATGGATGAATCAGAAAAGCTTCATGACATGGGGTCGGGCAAGCACTAGAACACTGTGTCAGGAAGAATCAGGTAGCAGAGGCAGGAAGGGACCAAATGTGAGTCCTGAGGCTGGAGCTGCCTTCAGGTACACCAGCGCACACAGTAATTTCTAGCTGAAGAGAGGTACGGAATATATACCACTCACACCAGACAAGGGAACCATGTCACCAATATTTCCAGGAACCTGGCATGTTAAAACATTAACAAGAGGTAAATTCGATCAAATGCAGCCATCTACAGTGGGTGCTGGGAGTTTTGGAATCAGAAGCAGCTGAGAGCTGAGGGAGCCGAGCTTAGAGAACTCCCACTGTCCCCACTGCCCTGGGGCCTTGGCAGCTGCAGGGAAGCAGGGCAGGCTGCACTCCAAGTCTTCATCTATGCAGGTGGGTGCATTTGACTTTCATGGGCACAAAGCTCTCATATCCCAAGAGACTTTGTTTCTTTTTTCATTTTCTCATTCACCCCACACCCCAGTCTTCTGGGAATTATGACACTTCCATTTTCTAACATTCATCTCAGACTTGAAGCATGGCATAGCATTAACTATGTGTGCGATTACCATGAATTGCAATTAACTTTGTTTTGAAAACTTCCAGAGTCCCTAGGGAAACTCAAGGCATGGCAGGTTCAGGATTCACTTCTCTAGACCCCCTCGCTCTAATTCACAAGAAGGCGTGATATATACCAGACTTCAGCTACAATCACCTCTGCACCAGGGGCCTGGGAAAACACCCTGGCAGAGCTCTTAAGGAGGTGTCAGAGGGCACAGGGTCCCCGTGGGAGTAGTGAAGGTGGAGGGGGATGGAAAAACACATCAAGGAGAAGAAACTACAAGACAGGTGATGAAAGAAGCCGGATGATTTTAGCCTAGGGCAGAAGGAAGAAAGGACCAGTTTCTCACCACACGATTGCATCATTTATCCCTGAATTGAACAGTTTCACTAAGCATGCAAATAAGGAGAAACAGTTAACATGAAACTCTAATGAAGAATTGTTGAGCGGCCTCTTCATGCCAGACACTGTCAGGTAGCAGAATGAGAAGAAATACTGGTGGAAATAGAAAATAAATAAGTCACGACCCTTATCCTAAGGGGGTCCTTTGCAGTGTACATGCATAATTCACAGCAAATGGGCCAAAGCTTGGAGAGGAAGGAGTGCTTGCATCTGGGTTGCAAGGCAGCAAAGAGAGTCAGGCATTTCATCAGCAGCTTGCAATAAGGAAGAAAATTCCAACTCCCAGCTAGATGAAGAAAACAGTGGCTACAGAGGAAAAAAAAAGTCATTTTCAATCAGAGCACAAGAGGAAAGGCTAGGGGTTGGGGTTCACTCTGGGACCATGGCAGAGCTGGAGAGCAAGTGGGGCTGGGAGAATGAGGCTGGCTTGTTGCAGCCCCAGAACTGCATATGCATTCTTTCTTTCTACCTCCCATACTCTCTCCCCCACCCACCCTTCTCCCACTACTGTACTTGTTACTGAACTTTGGGTCACATTCCGTACCCCAAAAGCAATATTTGTCCTTTCATCTTCAAGAAGCCAAAGGCGGTGCACACCTTTAATCCCAGTACTCAGGAGGCAGAAGCAGGTGGATCACTGTGAGTTTGAGGCCAGCCTGGTCTACAAATTGAGTCTAGGACAGCCAAGGCTACATACACACACACACACACACACACACACACACACACACACACATACACACACACAAAACTGTCACAAAAAAACCAAAACAAACAAACACACAAAAAGAATATAAAAATTCTGCCTCAAGGCCCAGCTATAACACTCCTGGGCATACATCCAAAAGTTGTTCCACCATACCACAAGGATGCTTGCTCAACTCTATTCATACAACCTTTTTTTTGTAATAGCCAGAAACTGGCAACAGCCTAGATGTCCCTCAACTGAAGGACAGATAAAGAAAATATGGTATATTTTCACAATAGAATACTAATCAGCTATTTAAAACAAGGACATCATGAAATTTGCAGGCAAATGGATGGAACTACAAAAGATCATCCTGAATGAGAGAACACAGACCCAGAAATACACACATGGTATATATTAACTTATAAGTGGATATTAGTCATAAACTACAGAATAGCCATCCTATAATCCACAGACCCAAAGAAGCTAAGTAACAAGGAGGGCCCAAGGGAGAATCCTTAACTCTTACTCAGAAGAGGAACTAAAACAGAGATCTAAAGCAGATGGAAAGAGGGGTGGGGAGGGGAATGGGGGTGAGGATCAGGTATTAGGGAGAGGCAAAGGAGGGCTGGGAGAGAGAATGAAAATTGGTATGAGGTGGGGAAGGGGCATCTCTGGGACAGGGGAGGTTCCTGGGAGTCTAGGAAGACTCCTGGTAGCAGCAGAGGGTATGGAGCCTGAAGTGGCCACCTCCTGTAGCCAGGCAGTACTTCCAGTATAGGGATGGGACCACCAACCCCCCCCCACACACACACAAAGTCTTCAACCAGCCAACCAATATCTAGCTCAACTTAAATTGCATGCCATGAGAGAGAGCCCACCATTGACACAATAATATTATGCTATTCTTGAAGACTAACATAACAAGCGGACATAACATTGCAAGCTAGCATTAACAGTCATCTGAGCGGCTTCACCAAGCAGATGATGAAAACAGAGGCAAGAGACCCACAGCCAAACATTAGGCAGAGCTTGGGGAATGTTCTGAAAGAGGGAGAAGAAGGGTTTAAAGAGCCAGAGAGGTCAAGGACACCACAAGAAAACCTACAAAAGCAACTAACCTGGACCCATAGGGGCTCACAGAGACTGAACCACCAACCAGAGAGCATCCATGGGATGGTTCTAGGCACCTGCCACAGACGTAACAGATTTACAGCTTGGTCCTTATGTGGGACCTCTAACAGCAGGAGCAGAAGCTCCATTTCCCCTAACTGGACAGCCTTTTCTAGCTTCAGCAGAAGAAGATATGTCCAGTCCTACCTGACATGCTAAGGCTGGTTAATATCCATGGGAGGTCTCCCCTTCTCTGAGAAAAAGGGAAGGGGGCATAGCAGGAGAGGAGGGAGATGAGAAGGGGCTAGGAGGAGGGGAAGGGAGATGGAGGAAATGGGAGGAAAGAAGAAAGGGAAGTTTCTACTGGGGTATAAAGTAAATAAATTAATTAATGGGAAAAAAAAGAATATGACCATTTAAATAGTACCAGTCAAGGTGTGGTCCCACCCATCACTGACCCTTCAATGTCTGGGCTTCAGTCTCATCCTGCAAGATGGTCTGACAAGTTGTCAGAATTGTGTGAAATCTTCTCCAAGAGACAGGTTCCCCCTCTGGTTAGCGCCAGGCTTCCAGCACGAGATTCCTATGGAAATTCCCATTTCTTGGGTTCATTGTTTCAATAGTCTGAAAGCCAGATTGAGGGACACAAGTATCTCTTTTGAATATATGACTGCCAGGCTAGTTACACACTTACAGGCACACTCCTTCCTTACCACTACACACATATGCACACTCCCTAACACTGCATTCACATACACTCACACATGTACACAGACATGTACACAGAGGAGTCCCACACACCCAAGTACCCAGGTTCACATTTGCACACATGCCTGCCTTTACACATGCACACACAATGCATACCAGTGTGCAGACATGCTTATATTTTCACAGGTTGGTATGGGCATAGATGAAAAGATTCACAAATATGCAAACTTTCTCATAGAGGTGAAAACACACACAGGCACCCATGCATGACACGTCTATGGCTGGGAAGCACATGTGACCAGAGGAGTCACCACATGGCCCTTTTTTAATATACATATAACATAGCCTGGTGTAGAGACATGCAGACGCTGCTGGCAAGATTTGAAGTTACCATCCCACACCCTGAAACTGCTCTCCGGGAGGAGCATGAGCTGCGTTCCTCTGGTTGGTATACAAGAAAGTGTCAGCTGCTAGCCTGCAAGCCCTCTACAGAAACATCTCTTCTGCCTCACAAAGGTTCTCTGAGCACGCCTCCATCCATAGAGATGGAGACAGGAGCTCTCAGCCTGTGGTAGATCTGTGTGTGACAGGACACTGGAGCCAGAGGGCGGCACCTGTCTAAAAGAGTGCTATCAGGCCAGCTTCTGGATGCCATGTAGGCCAGGTGACACTATGGGGCCAGGCCATCATCCCGTGGCTTATCTTCTGCCTATGTGGCTCTGTGTGGCTTGGAATTAGGATCCTTGTGGACAGTTAGGTTGCCAATCTACTGCAAACCCTCGATGCTTGACAGCTAATGCGCCTCAGCTAAGAAAAGAATGTATTTTAAACTCCCCCCCCCCCTTTGCCTGGCAGCTGCAAGACAGATCATGGGAGGCATGCTTTTCCACAAGCTTAAGAACAGAATGCACAAACTGCTAAAATTAAATTATTTCAGAGAACCAGAAAAAGAATCTAAGAAAGGCTAGGCATGTGTAAAGTCAAAAAGGCTAAAAATGTCAAACTAAATGCAGAAGTTACAGAAAGATATCAAATAAGGCTCATGCCCCTAAGTGTAAATATGGTTCTCACTTTCAAAACATTATTGTAAGTTACCAAATTATCATATCTGAAAGGATTTGCAATTATTTCAAATGCAAGACAGATTTGGTAAGCTTCAAAACCCATTAGAACTTCTAAAAAATAATTATTTAAAAAATAATTAGGGGAGGTCTCTCTTAATGGGAGAAAGTATACCAATCAATAATGCAGAACAAACTTATCTGTGGAAACTTCACCATTGGGGGGTAGGCAATCATATTTCTTAACTCATATGGGGTACTTTATACAGAAGGTTATGGACAGCTCGTTAGCAAGAGAAACAAACAGATGATGGAGAAGAATGAAATTAGCTATCATTAGAACACACAGTATGACCTGATGCAGAAACTCAAAAGAGCTTATAGACACCAGAGGCACTGGGTACCAAGCCAGGCCATGTAGCAAGCAGGGCCACACCCACATCACACAGAAAAAGGCCTTGTTGAAAATCAGTGATTACTTGTCAGAAACCAATTTGAATACGTGGGGACTGAAGCCATTGCACAGGGTCTTGTTGAAGAAATTGAAGCAATTTGAACATCAAAATGCATAACAAAGGATAGAGGGTGAATCTTTAAATTAAAAAGAAGAATCTATTAATCTATTCTGGGATCATAATTACCTGAGAGTGGGAAAGGTCAGTCATCAAGACAGAGGAATGCTGTCAAGTGAGGACAGAATGATTGAAATGAAAATCACTGTCTCACTGAGCACAGGACAGCTGAGACTTTGTGATGGGCACTAAAACCACCAGGCAGAAAAGCTCAGGGACATGATGTTCAAAGACTCTTGGGAATCACACCACAGAGCCATCATTTCTTTTAAGGGTAAAAGTTGCCTTTCCACAGAAAAATTCAGCAAACCTCTCTGAGCCAAATGATTGAGCTGAATGAACATCCCAGCAACAGGACAAGGCAGCATCCTACAGCAGGAGGAATGTTTATACCTGCTCAACTTCCTGTGTCAAGTGAATCAAATAGTGAGTGAGCATAGAAAGAGATACAAACTGAGGGATCAACAAAGGTCACTCAGACTCTTAAAAACTAAACATGATGAGGAAAAATGTCCACTTCCAGAATAGATGGATTAAAGTCCAAGGTCACACAGCAGTTCAGTAAAATACGTAATCCTTAGTTGGGTCCTGAGGCAGACAAAGAGGGCAATCTAATTTAACATTATTAACAGTCAATGGGCAACATTAGAACATAGATTGTGTATGGAACAATGTTATATCAGAGCTAAATTTCCTGAATGTGATAATTATATTACTGCATGAGTAGTATTTTTGCTCTTTGCTAAAAGAAGCTAAAGGATTATGATATTGTCAATCAAATATATGTCTAGATAGGCAGACAGGTGGGCTGACCTGTAAAATGATAAGTGTGTGTATAGATAGGAAGATAAGATAGGTGATGGATGGACAGATGATAGATAAATATTGTGTAAATGATGCATTGATAGATAGATGATTGATAAATAATAGATAATAAAGATAGATAGATAGATAGATAGATAGATAGATAGATAGATAGATAGA
>NW_026585644.1:14998020-15058764 GCF_907164565.1 Psammomys obesus
AGATAGATAGATAGATAGATAGATAGATAGATAGATAGATAGATAGATGATACATATATGTTAGGTATTAAATGATAGATTGATAGATGATAACCATCTAGATAGATAGGTTGATGATAGATGATAATGATAAAAATAGATAAGTAGATGATAGATGGTAGAGAGGATAGAGATACAATATATTGTTAGATGAAGCAAATGTGTATTAAAAAAGATGTTAATAACTAAAAAATTTTCCTAGATGGAGTCATGTCCTATTCATTATGTGATTCTAGAAACTTCTGTAGTGTTTGAAAATTTCAAGATATAATCCTATTTGAACAATGAAAAGAAATAAGATATAGTAGAAAGGAAATGAGTTTCAAGGACAGTCTATAGAAACTGTAAAGCATTATCAAAGAATGTAAAGAAGAGTCAAACATAGGTACATGTTAACTTAGTCACTGTTCTATTGCTATGAAGAGACACTGTGACTGCAGCAACTCATAAAAAGCAAGCGTTTAACTGGGGGCTTGCTTATAATTTCAGAGGCTTAGTCCATTATCCTCACGGAAGGAGCATGGTGGCAGGTGTGGCGGGCATGGTACTAGAGAAGTAGTTGAGAGATACAGTTGATCTGCAGGCAGTCGGGGGGAGCTGGGCTTGGCATGAGCTTTTGGAATCCCAAAGCCCACCCCCACTGACATACTCCCTTCAACAAGGCCACACTTCCTAATCCTTCTAATTCTTTCGAACAGTTTCACTCCCTGGTGACTAAGCATTCAAATATATGAGCCTATGGGGGCCATTCTAATTCAAAGCCACATGTGTGCATATATAATATGTTTAAGAATCAAACTTAGGAACATCTGTATACAGACAGAATGTGTTTATGAAGAGTCAGTAACAGTACCACAGACAGTAAAACTCTAAAATTAGCTATAAACTCATACTGAAGTCCTATAGAAGCTACTGTGAAATCCAAGACCCCAATTTTATATGCAGCATGAAAGATTCAAGGATTAGCAAGAAAATTTGAGTTTACAAATTAATAAAAGCAGAATGTAGGGGAGAGAAAAGGGAGTACTCACCCCTCCAGAGAAAAGAGTAATATATCAGAAAGATATGGGCATTAAGACAGTGGTGCTGGGGCCACTGAAGTATCTCAGTAGGGGAAAAGGCCTTGTCATAAAGTCTGGTGATCTGAGCTTGATTCCTGAAACCCACATGGTGGAGGAAGAAAACCTACTCTGATCTCCACATGCATGCCATGGAACACATATAAACACTACACACATACACAAACACACACACATACAAACATACACATACACACATATACACACAAACACATACACACATATACACACATAAGCACACACACACTTATACACATACACATCATATACACACACAAACATACACAAGCACAACATGCATACACACAAACACACTGACATACACACATGCACATATACAAACATACATACACATACAAACACATACATATACACATACACAAACATACATACATACACACACACACCAAATAAATGTCAGAGAAACAATAGTATTAGAGATAGATGACACCTACAGAACAGGAAAGCTAGCAACAGTCTGAAACATGAAGACAGCTTAATAAACAACAGAAACAGCATTAAAGTCAGCAGTGAGATGATGGGCTGCTCCATGAACGATAAGACTATTTTTCATATACTTAGGAAAAATATAAATTAGGTTCTTGCTTCATAACCTTTATAATTCTTAAAAATTGATTAGGCTCCCAAGTGAAAAGCAAAATGACACATATTCTACAAGGAGAACTCCATTATGGCATCAGAGTAGAAAATGATTTCTTGAAAAAAAGCAAAGACCATGCCACCAAGAAAAACTGATAAATGTAACTGCATTAAAATTAAGATTTTTTTTCTTCATCAGAATATCATGAGAGGAATGAAGATGCAATGCACAGATCAGGGGAAAGATCTAGCAAGCATAGCTAAAAGAGATCAGAACTTGTATCTTATAAAGAGCTTCTAAGAGTCAGAAGGACAAAGAGAACCCATGAAGGACAAACAGAAAGACTGAGCAGAATACATGAGCAAGATTTTCAAAGATGTAGGAATAGACATGATCGGAAAGAGCACAACTGTATTAGCAATTTGGAAAAACAAAACCAAGTGTGATATGCTAAAGTCTGGCAAAACCTGGTGTGCTGGCTACCTTTATGTCAACTTCACACAAGTCATCAGACAGGAGGGAGCCCCAGTTGAGAAAAAATGCCTTCATAATATCCAGCTATAGAGCATTTTCTTAATTAGGATTGGTCTGAGAGGGCTACCTATTCTAGGTGGTGCATTCCTGGGCTGGCAGTCCTGAGTTCTATGAAAAAGAAGGCTAAGAGAGCAATGGGGAGCAGGCCAGCAGGCAATAGCCCTCTATGGCCTCTGCATCAGCTCCTGCCTCCAGGTTTCTTCTTGCTGAGTTCCAGGCCTGACCTCCTTTGATAATGACAAGTAATATAGAAGTGTAAACCAAATAAACCCTTTTCTCCCCAAGGTGCTTTTTGTTGTGGTGTTTCATCACAGCAGTAGTACCTTAACAATGACACCCAGCATGGAGAGGGAAATATACTGATCAGCTTTAGTTATAGTAACAAGGAACCCCAATAATCATCATTTCTTCTTCTCTTATACATTAGTTTTAGGGATTGCCTCTACACACTTCATCTCCATGTATGCTCTTTGCAAGATGCAAGAGAAACTACATTACAAGATCTATGAACACACAGGGCCAGAATACTGCCGCTCTGATGATACCCATTGGCTCCACAGGCCCTAGAGCAGGACGCACCCTTCAAGAGGGGAGCTCTGTAGTAAGCTAGGGGCTGGATACGCAGCATCCACCCGCAACACCCGTGAAGCAGTCGGACCTCACATTCTGTGGTGGCACCATCTATGACATACCACTTTAGAGAAACCACGCAGGACTTGCTGAGAGGCAATTTGCTCTCCCCACAAGTTAACTGTGACTCCAGCCAGAACAGATCCCTAAAAAAAAAACACCAGGTCATAAGAAACAAGAGACAAGCGTGCTGAGAATGTCTCCCCACTGATAAGAGCACTTGCATGGGTTCGATTCCCGGAACTGCCAAAGGGAACGGAAGAACAAAGAGCAGGGATGACAGTAACAATGCCATCCGCAGGAGAGGGAAAAGCTGGTGAGCCGGCGTGCTGAGAGGGTGGGAAGGCGCCCAACACTACTGCCAAAAACAATGAGGTCCAGCCACAGACAACGTGGATGGGTCAGCACTGCGCGCACTTGGCGTTCACTGTAGTCATCATTCAAATGAAATAACATTAATCAAAATTGGAGGTTATTCGTTGAAAACACCAGTGATGACAGTGAGACAGAAGAAGGGACTAGCGGGTCCTTCAAAAAATAGAGGGAATGTTCTAGACCTTTAAACTGGGCAGAGAACATGGCCGGGCTTCCATGTATGTCAGACAGACAGACAGTGAAGCAGAGGTACTGCCCACCAGAGATGCAGCCGCTGGTAGTGACCAGCAAGGGAGGCCGAGAGAGCAAGGCAAATGTCAGCACACCAGACCAAGGCTTTAGAGTCATGGCTTCTCCAGCCTGTGCCTTCCCCAGGACATGAACATTGCAGATGTGGTGTCCAGTGCTACGCACACCCATACCCCGATGCGCTTGCATGCACACTTCATCCTTTCACGAGCCCAGCACTAGTGTCTTTGTCTTTAGGATGAGTGAGGCTGGAGAGATGGCTCAGTGTGTCAGAGAGTGTGCTGTTCTCTCAGAGGACCAAGGTTCAGTTCCCAGCACCATTCCAGCTCCATGGTCATCTTCTGAAGTTCTCAGGCATTGCACGCACGCACACACACACACACACACACACACACACACACACACACCCCTTAAATCACTAATAAAACTAAGGGAAAATGAACAATGATGGCAGAGAGGTCATCTAATCCTCCCATGAGCCAGCCAGAATTGGTACAGCTCCGGCCCATGGCATCAGTTGTTCCTAGTGTGCAAACAGCAAGGATCCATGAAAGCAGGGGTGGGGAAGAGCAACACTGGGAAACTGCTGAAATCTACATGTACCAAA
Organism: Psammomys obesus; assembly: GCF_907164565.1. NCBI lineage: Eukaryota > Metazoa > Chordata > Mammalia > Rodentia > Muridae > Psammomys > Psammomys obesus. The sequence continues at coordinate 15,002,135 of NW_026585644.1, forward strand.
GCAACACACCCTCACCATCCAGGATGGCATCTTAGCCCTGATACCCAATCCCCCAACCCGGGGGGAGACAACAGGCAGAGGGGGTGGAGGCTGTATGATAACCTCTGTGACATCATGTCTTTGTGGTATCAAGTCTTCATCCCTTCGACATTTATGCACAAGTCTGCATAGAAAAGGGGTTCTGCAGTGTGAATGAGTTAAGGACCTAGAACTAGGGAGCCCACCCTGGGTTATCCAGGCAGGAAGGTGCTAAATGAGAACCCAGTGTCCCTGTGGAGTGAGCCGGAGGAAGATCTGTCATGTGGAAAGTAAGGAGGGTGAAGGTGTGAGAGTGGGGTCCCTACAGGTGTCAGACAGGGAAGGGAGCCATGCAAAGAGATGAGAATGAAAACCCGATTCGGGTTGACTTCATCAACCTAGATCAGACTTCCTTCCAGGAGTCTAACACCAGGCAAGTTCATCGGCAGCCTATTTAAAAATAGTACAATTTGAGAAAAGGTTTCCAGGCAACTATCATTCCAAGTCTAGATGCACAGTAAAGCTCAAGGTGTGACTACATAGAAACCCCTTATAAAGTACATGTAACCATGTGTGGGTTCTATAGCTAAAAGGTCTAGAATCTAGTGTGGTCTCTGACCAAAACATCTCCCTGTAATGGTCTAGGAAGGAAAGAGTCTGGGATAATCATCTTCGGGAATTTGGATGAGGCCTGCCTCTATAGCAAAAGATGGGCGAGGTCTGTTTCCACAGATAGCTAAAAGGTCACCAGGTCATTTACAAAATCCGCTCCCATCCTTCAGGGCAGGAAAGGGGGTATTTCCTCTCCAGCATTAAAAAGATGACCCTATATTTTTCACATTATTGGTTTCCCTAGTGATCTGTGGGTGCGTGCAAAGACCTTTGTGCCCCACCCCTCAACAAAGATGGGGCAGAGAGAGATTTCTAGATGCTGTCTGTGAAGATTATAGGGATAGAGCTGCCACCAAAGCTGTGGGAAGCCAGGGAGGACCCTCCCTAGAGCCTCAATAGGAACCTGGTTCTGTTAACTTCTTAATTTGGGGGTTTCTGGCTTTCAGAATTGTGAGAGAACAGAGAAGATATTCTTGTTGGCCTGCACTGTGGTCCCATGTTAGAATAGATGCTATTCAGGAAATATAGTACCAGGACCGCCCAGAGGGAGGGAGGTCAGCATGACCATATAAGGCACCAAATCAGGGCCAAGGACAATAACTTGGTCACCAGCTCTGCCACACTGGACACACAAGCACCAAAGCGGGGGTGTGCCCTCAAACATGTGCACAGCACACAGTAGAGTCGCAGGGCTTTATGGGAGGTCATTAGAGATTTCCTCTCCCAGAACTTTTCACAAGAAACCTCAGGGACAGAAGCCCTTTGGAATATTCCCAGACACTTGGGCAACCCAAGCCAGCTGCCAATACCCCAAGGATCTTAGGGACTCCTTTGTGATGATACAGAGACAATGCCAAAAGGCCCCAAGTTTGCCAAGATAAATGCCACCAATATCAGCAGTTTTCATATTCAGGAGAAGCCAGAGCAGAGCTGAGATGTGGGAGCTCACACAGGGCAGCGTGAGGTAGGCAGTAATGGTGTCGGGCCTATACCGAGCCGTCACCCTGGAAAGCTCTAGGCAGCAGAGAGTGTTTGAGAGTTGATAGAAGTCCCTATCCCTGGGCATGGGAGCTGGGTGTGATAGTGAAAATCAGATTTCTGGCCATGCAATAGGGGCATAGAAATCAGTTTTCAAGCCAGAGGGAAATGTTATCACAACTCAGCGACCACTCAATTGTTAGCAAACAAGTCAGATTTCACGTGTATGCGGCTGATGGTGTGCAAGGAATACCAACGTGCCACCCTGAAGCTGGTGTACAGTGAGCAAAGCCAAAAAACAAAACAAATAAACAAACAAAAACCATGAGGATTGATAGACCTGAAACTTGGGGCCCAAAGGAAGAGACTGAACCTGGCCTTGAGTTTATCCTGGACTGGGCCCCTTACAGGTCCAAGTGCATGTTTTCAGTACAGAAGTTTAGATGCAAAATTTTGCTTTTCTCATTTCTGACCTTATACAGCTTCTCCAAGTAGAGCGCTAGAGCCGAAGCTCCTGGAACTCAGGGTAGTATGAGACTTTGAATCAGGGCCTCAAGGATCCTGGATGTCCTCTGAGATGTCCCCATTGCATCCCTATACCTCGAGGGCTTGTGACAGACAGGAAGAGGTATCATGTCACAAGGGTACTCAGGAAGCTCCTGACTTGGGAAGCATGTTGCCCTGCCTGTTCAAAGCACTGTCCAGAATAAATGGCATGCTTCCTCCCTCCCTGGAGGCCATATCTCTGCACCCTCCCACTTTTACATTTTCTCTGATTAAATCTCACTCTCTCTATACTATATACATCCCAGAATCTATAATATCCCATTTCTTTAACCCTTTCCAAAGATAAGCTATAGAAAACCCATTGGTCTTCCTGACACACACTGACACACCCTCCTTGCAGCCATATGCTCAGTCCAGACGATGCCTAGATGATGGTGACAATACAATCTAACATGACTGAAACTATCACTGAGGTGGTAGATACCAGCTTGGGCCTTCCCAGGATGCACTTGTTCTGGTTGTGGGTTGAGGTTCAAACCTTCAGCACCGGGCTCAGTGAGCAGGTGTGCACAACAGCGTCACTTCCCGTATCATCGGCCACATACATCAGCCATCCTTCCCAGCTTTACCATCTGTGCTGGGGGAGGTACTGTGCTCTGAGTGGCAGACAAATTGCCAGTCTTACACATTGCTGGCTACCCAGGCCCCAGAGTACAATGGAGGCATGAGAAAGGAGCACAACCAGCAACAACACTGAGATCAGCAGGTGGTCAGAAGCCCAGCCACATGCACAGGGCACAGGCCAAAGGCCCAGCTAGGTGCACTTAGGAAGGGCTGGGACCAGCAGTGAAGGGATAACCCCTGCAGGACAAGTGTGGGGTCCAGACAAGGCTGGTCAGTGCTGCTTGGTTTTGGAATCACTGCTTCTTCTGAACTGAAGTTACCTGAGGGACTGGGTACCTCCTGAAAGGATGGGAGGAGAGGGATGAAAGATACAAGAGGACAGGGGACTGGAGCAGAGGCAGAGATGGACAGCATAGTGGGATTGGACACAGAAGATGCTCTCTGAGTAGAGAAGCACTGGGAGTCTTACTATCAGACACCACACTTGTCTTTGTTGCTGTGACCTCAGCTGACCCTACCCACAGGACTTCCTGCTATTAACACACACCAAAGGCTTCTGTGAGCACAGGACGTGGCTACACACCACTGCTATGCATTGTTTTGTTGTTGTTGTTTTGTTTTGTTTTTTAATTACACTGGTCCACGTGCTCTCTGATCGGATTCAGGAACCTTGAATGTGTTTCCACCCAAGGCAGGAATAAACAAGAAGGGACCAACAAGATGCTGCTTCTAATTAATTGGTCTTATTCTTGTGTGGATATGAAAGGCTTGGACCTCAAGATTTAGAAAGACATGGGGGAAGGGGCCATGGAAGGGAGAGATCGGTCAGATATCATCACTGTGTATGCATCAATCTTACATAAACAGACCATGAGCTCCCAACACAGACCAGCTATGTCAGGTACTGACATAGCCAAGTTAATATGCATCTGCTCTGCTTGGAGAGACGGCTTTGTCTGTGAAGTGCTTGTCACCCAAGCATAGGGACCCGAGTTCAATCCCCAACACTCATGTGAAAGTCAGGGCTGGTGACTCATGCTTATAATCTGAAGAGACAGACAGGCGGCTCTCTGGGGCTTGCTGGCAAGCTAGCCTAACCTAAAACAACAAGCTGCAGATCCCAGTGGGAAAGACTGTCAATTAGAGTTGACCTCTGAACTTCACACATACACACACACACATAGCACAAATGAATCTGTTAAAACAATTATTACTCCTGCCAGGGCTTTGTCCAAAATGCTAAATAGACTTTTCAACTATAGCACATACATAAACTTAATTAAAAAGATTATTTATTTAATTAAGCTCATATGTATGTGTGTGTGTATATGTGTATATATGTATAATTTTCTGGCCATCTATTTAACATATATGGTTCAAAAACAGATTTTCTTGTATTTAGAATATAAGAATTTATTAGAATATAATTGCCTGTGGGTTCATTATTGTAGTTGGTTTTTTTCTCTTTGCTGTGGACCAAGCTCAGAAAAAAAAATACCATAGCTTTATGATAAGAAAGGGAAATGCTAGAACAATAAGATGTGTGTGTGTGAGAGAGAGAGTTTATGCATGTGCGTGTGTGTGTGTGTGTGTGTGTGTGTGTGTGTGTGTGTACATGTATGTGTGTCGCTGCACACTGAACCCAGGGGCTCATGCATGCAGGTGAGCTATACCCCTAAGCCCTGAGTAGTGAAAATTTAAGAGAAAAGGTTATTTGCAGTCCAGATTTTCTCAGGATCCTCAGGTGAGACAATGTCACTTCTCAGGAGGTGTGGGGCCTGTGAGCTATCTGCTCAGGCAGGACCCACTCAGCATGAGAGATGGGCAGGAAAATGTACTTCTTTGGCAGCCAAAACCCTATATCCGAACACTACAGGGCTTTCTTTCCTGGTCTTTGACTAAGAATCAGAGCCCCAAGACGGGCATCAGAGAGACTAAAATAAAACAAGATTTGCATAAACAAACTTGGCTTTCTCCAGCTCTATGCAACGCATGCAGCTGCTTGGCCCCTGCTGTGGACAATTCGATGACGAGACAGCCTCCAACAGAATGGGTGAACAGCAGGAAGCATGTGTGCGCGGAGCTCAGACACCTGCAATGAGGCAGAGTGGAGGGAGTAGAAAATTCCACAGACAAGCGCTCTGCCTCAAACACCAGTCCTTGGCTCAGAATATGAACTTTCTGGGACCAGTTTATCAGCATCTTCATCTGTATTCCTGTGCCTGGGGCATGTGTGCCTCCTAAACTCTCTTCAGAACTGTGACTATTGGCATCCCAACTCATTTGAGGATGTAGCCATTATCCTGCTGCACGGCACAAATCAACACGTGAAAATATGCATGAAGCCTATGTCCTCTGGGACCACTGCACACTGACTAGAATAGCTAAAAGTAGCACTGTAGTGATAAAACCCACTGGTGAGAAACACAGAAACTCCAGCTCCTTCACACATGACTGGTGAGAACACAGAGCACAGGCCCATCTTAGTCTAGCAAGCAACTTGGTAATTCATAAGAAAGCCAACATGTGACTAACATCCAAAGACCATCTCTAGGATGCTTTTCCCTGAGAAACCAAAGTTCTTGAATTGTGACTCCTAATAATTAAACAGCCTAACTCTCAGTCTTACAGATATGATCGTAACTGAAACGGGGCCTTTGCAGACTAGACAAGTTAAGATGAGCCCATGCTGTACTACAATTATCTCTAGCTTCAGTATGTCTGACAGGCTTTTAAAACGAGGAAAGAGAAAGGTACAGATGAGGGAAATACCTTTTGAGGACAAAGGCAAAAGTTGAAGGGTAGCAGCTACAAGTCAAAAATGCCAGGGAGTGTGAACAACAGAAGTTTGGAGGACAGAAAAGGGGTTCCCCTCCCAGGACCTCCTTGCATTTGAGTTCCAGCCTGAAGAATTGCAAGAGAACCCAGTTATGTTGGTGTCAGCACTCAGTGTGGCTTTTGTTGGCTGTTTTAGCCCGTGGATGTCAAGTAGATTGTTAAGCTCCTATACTTCTCCTTGGGTATCACTTTATTATCTGGTCATGATGCTAGAAGTCAAAGATAGCAGGTCTAAAACTACATGGGCTAATGGCATGTGCATCCCAACCAACTTTCCTTCACTAGATATGCATGTACTGTGAGCAGATATACAAGGCACCATTTCAAGTGCAGCCAGAGGACCACAACTTCTGTCCTGTGGGACTCAGAGACATGCACAATAATAATCCCCCAAGCCGTGTAGCTCAAGGAGCCTCAGGTAGAGCCGGGGTGGCTGGGACGCAAGGCTTGGGACAGTGTGGCAGAACCTGAGGGAGCCGGATGGTGACAGAGAGCCATCAGGCACTGTGAGGACTCAAAAAGCTAATGAACAAGAACATGGACCGTTCCAAAGTGAACAAGAAGGAGAATGGGTGACACCGAGGGGAAGGAAGAGAGTGTTGCAAGCAGAGAGCCCTCTTCCCAATAACACCAGCTTACCCGAAACAAAGACATTACATTTTAACCAAAACATGGGGTTTTCACAGAAGTCCGTGTATCCTGTTATAAATTTCAAGAACATACTGGCTTCACTAATATCACAGGAGGATCTTCTAAGCTGGTCTAAAACTGTAAGGGCACATCACTAACATCGCTCTACAACATTAGCACAGCAAATGATGGCCACAAACAGCAAAGATCAAAATGGGTTGCATAGTGTCCCTGGGTTTAGCTACAGCACTCAGAGAATTTTAACAGGAAAGCTCTGGTCATGGAAGGCCTTCCAGACAGGGTAAAGACTTTGGATGTCATTCCAAGTGAAAGAAGAGAATATTAAGAGAGTTTTAAGAGGGCACTGATGGGAAGCAATTTGCATTTTTAAAAGGTAATTGTAGTTCCTGCATAGAAAATGGACATAGCTACAGAGACCCATTAGGCAGCGGCCCCTGGACAAAGCTAATGGTGGTCAAGGGTAAGGCTGGCCAATGCCCTGGGAGAAGGGATCAGGTTAGGTATGTGGAGGGAGGTGGAGCCAGCAGGATTAATATTAGCCAGAGGCAGGAGACACAAGAGCTTTCCAGGGTCGTTAGCAAGCTGTGGAAGGCTGGGAAATTCTACAGGACAGTACAAATGGGAGGTTTCAGGACAGTGATGAAGAACTAGCAGGCAAGGACTTGATATAGGAGACTCTTCTCAAGAGGAAGTCAGAGATGAGGATACCAACAAGTATCATTGGCATGCAGATGTGCCTGCAATTGTGATACCTAGGTAGCCTTCACCATGGGCAGAAGATGCCCTCAACGAACTATCAGCGAAGAGGACAAGGCAGAGGTAAAGCCTGTAGCAAGCACATATGAGAACCTCACATAGGTCTCATGAGAGCTGGGAAAGTGGATGGGGTCCAAGCGGCAAAAACTTCCATGCACCTAAACCCCACCTAAGAATCAGAGGATTACGACCACCAAAAACCACAAACGACAAAAACATAAAGAAAAGATGTTATCTTGCATAAAATAGTGAACATTTCATAAACTTTAGCCATATCAAATAATTATGCTACCATAAAAATAAAGCTATGAGGCAGGAAATATCTCAGTAGGTAAAGTGCTTGCCATGCAAACATGAGGGCCCGTGTTCAAATCACCAGGACTCACACAGGAAGTCAGGCATGGCAATGTGGGCTTGTAAGCCGCCCACTGGGGAGGTGGGGTTAAGATCTCTGGAGCTTGCTGGACACTGTAGCTCACTCAGCGAGCTTGCGGTTCAGTGAGAGCCTTTTTCTAAAAAAATAGGGTGGAGGGCAACTGAGGAAGGTGCCCAACATCCACCTCTGACCTACACAAATCATTACACTTACACAGAGTTTTTTTAAAGAAGGGGAAAAAAGATTTGCATTTTAATGATGTAAAGAAATTTAACTTTAAACCTCAAATGATACCGTTTAATCTATGGGCTGATTCATTTGCTATTATATTTTAGACAGGTGGAGTGGTGCGTTCTGGGTGGGATGGCCTTCAACTTAAATTTCAAACAGTACAAAATTATTTACAAATTAGAAAAGACGAAAGCATTTATTTAATGTGCTTTTGACAGATAACCTTTGTGGTGCTGGCTGAGATTCTCTCCCGCCCCTCATGCGATCTCTTCACTCTGTCGATTATTTCCTGGCTGTGCCGGGCTTTTTAATTTCATGCAATTCCATTTGTCAATTTGGGGGATTATGTCCTGTGTGATTGGAGTCCTTTTCAGAAAGTTCTTGCCTGAGCCTGTATCTTGGAGTGTTTACCACTAGCAGTTTCTAAGTCGTGGGTCAAAATTTCATAGTAAAACCCATTCCATTGTGTGTTAAATTTAAACTTTAGTTTAAAAAAGAATATTGATATAAAGGGATTATATAAAACTGGGAAAGGACAAAAAAGAAGCACCGGTTTAGACGCTTAAAAAAAAAGTCTAAAGCATCATCATTGGCAAAAAGCTAAGGTCCTAAATGGAATTTATATCTGGTTTTTACTTTTCTCCCAGTTTTTTTTGTTTTTTTTTTTTTTTTTTTTACTTATAAAGACATATGTGATCAAAACATAAATAATGGCATGTCCTCAGAAGTATATTCCAGAAGTACCTCCAAGACCTTGTGCATACTCCTGGCCTAGAGTTCCATACTGCCCATATGAGGAAGGGGGACAATCCTTCTTGTAATAATTGTAGTGTGGAATATACTCGCTTATATAGACCTAAAAGATATGATAAACATAATGAAATCTATACACCTAAAGAAGATAATCAAGAAAGTGGACATGGGGTATGATGATCAATCCTCATTTAGAAAGACAAATGGGATATGCATTGAATGTATGACAGGAGTCTACTGCAGAAGGCATCTGAAAGACTCTACCTAGCAGTGTTTCAAAGTAGATACTAAGACTCATAACCAAACCCTCGGCAGAGTGCAGGGAATCATACGAAAGAAGGGGAGTTTGATGTGGAAAGGATAGGAACTCCACAAGGACAAAACATATCTGGGCACAGGGCCTTTTCTGAGATGGACACTCAACCAAAGACCATAAGAGGATAAAACCTAGAACCTCTGCTCGGATGTGACCCGTGATAGCTCAGTAATCAATTGGTTCCCCATAGTAAGGGGAACAAGGACTATTTCTAACAGGAACTCAATGACTGGCTCTTTGACCTCCCCACCTCCCAAGGGAGGAGCAGTACTGTTAGACCACAGAGGAGGACTTTGCAGCCATTCCTGAAAATACCTGACAAAACGTAGTCATATGAAAGGGGAGGAGGTCCTCCCCTATTAGTGGACTTGGAAAGGGGCAGGGAGGAGATGAGGGAGGGAGGGTGGGACTGGGGAGGGAAGGAGGGATACAGCTGGGATACAGAATTAACAAAATGTAACTAATGAGAAAAATAAAACTTAAAAAAAATAAAAATAAAAAAATAATTGTGGTGACCTCTCACCCAAGCTATATACCTACAAACATATAGTCCTCCCTCCCCACCACCTCGTGTGTGTGTGTGTGTGTGTGTGTGTGTGTGTGTGTGTGCGCGTGATGTGTTTTCCTATGTGTGAGCATGGTGCATGTGTGCCTCAGGATGCATGTGGAGGTCATAGGACAGCCTTGAGGGTCAGTTTTCACATTTCACCTTGTGTGAGTCAGGCTCTCCTGTTGTTTGACAGGAGGTAAAACAGGTTACCTAGCCCTGGATTCTCTGCCTCCCATCCCCTTGCAGAACACTGGGCTTACAGGTGCATGCTATTGTGTCCAGCTCAACACTGGTTCTAAGACTCTAAACTTGGGGCCTCACACTTATGCAATAAACACCTTACCCACTGAGCCATCTCCCCAGAATCTTGTTCAGCAAGTCACTAGCATGCTCAAAAGTCAACAACATACATGACATCCAAAGCTCTTTTAGAAACCCCAACCTTATGATGGTTCTGTTCAATACAACAAGTCTTAAGCATTATCAGACTTAATATTTATCATGAAAACAGCCACCAGAGCCAGGTCAATTCATTAGATCCCATAATAAGCCAGTGCAACTGAGATCCTGTGCATTTACAAGAAGACCTCTAACCCTGGAGCTGGTTGTGCAGCTAAAGCATAGAGCTGTCCCATGTCTCAGCTTCACCCCACCTTCACCCCCAATTAGCTCCCCTCCTCCATGTCTCCCCCAGCTGTCCTCTTCTCACCTCTATATTCAGCCCATCACCTCATCCCTCAGGCCACTGCAGACAGCTCTTACACAGGCATGTGTCAGGCCAACCCTACTTCCTATATGTCCTGACCAAGAGACCTTTCCAAACAAGCTATCCAGTGGAGCCACATTTCCTTTGAAAATCTTCCACCCACACACCCCAAGTCCTGTCCAGGTCAGGAAGCTAGAAAACTTCATCCATGAAGAGTCAGAGAGCAAGTATGTTTATAGGCTCTTCAGGCCCCAAAGCAGATAGTCAGCACTGACCTGCAGCCTGCAAGCAATGAGCACATCAGTCCATATGTCCATCCATAAAGCTTTATGGACAGAACAGCAGCAAGCTGGACCTGAACCTGCGGGCCACTGTCTACCAGCCTGGCCTGCAAAGTGGAGACTTGTCCATCATCACAGTGCATGAGACTCTAATTGCACAGCCCCTTCTAGGAGTAAAGGCTATTGTGCAAATGTATATAAAAGTTATCAATGGGATGTGTGAGCAAAGAATCAAGGGAATGTGGGAAATCGAATAACTTCCCTTTAATTTGGCTATAAATCTAAAAGTGTCCTAAAAGCATTGTCTTTTAAGTGTCCCACTGTCATATTACTTGTGCCTCCAAAGTCCTTATTTGCAATATTCCTAGACCAAATAATGCCCCCCTCTTCCTTTTAATCCCCAGTTTCTATATTTGTCCTCCACATACCTCTTCTACTACTTATGCTGCTGGAAAATGCCACCAACGACTATCTTACACAACATGCATGAAGCTGTGTCCCCAACTGTGATGGCTCTTTTTGGTTTTTTGAGACAGGGCTTCTCTGTGTAGCCTTGGCTGTCCTAGACTCACTCTGTAGGCCAGGCTGGCATCAAACTCATGAAGATCTGCCTGCCTCTGCCTCCCTGAGTGCTGGGATTACATGTGTGAACCACCACACCCAGCTGTGCTGGCTCATTTTTTAACGTCCAGCTGACTGGGTTTAGAATCACCTAGGAGACAAATTCCTGTGCAGGCATGCGAGGGAACTTTCAGAGAGGATTAAATGAGGAGGGGACTCCCATCCTGCATGTGGGTAGCACCATCTAAAGGACGTGGGGTCCAGAATAAATGAAATGAAAAACAAGAAAGCCAGCTGAGCCCCAGGGATTACTGTTCTCTGCTTCCCATTCCATTGAGGCACCCACTCCTGCTACCCTGGATTCAACTGCTGCCTCGACCTCCTTGCCATCACAGATCATGTAACTTCACCCCTGAGTGAAAACAAATCCCTCCTCCCTCACATTGCCTTGTCAGGTATTTTGGTCAGAGTGGAGAGGAAAGTAATTAATGCAGCCAAGGAAAGACTGGGGGGTGGCTTATTACTGCTTTATCTCCGAATCCTGGGTGGGAGCAAGGGAAATAGTGAGCGAGGAGAACTGTGTGATGAGACAGAGCGACAGAGCCATCTTGTGTGTTACTGATGGGTAAGGCTGCCAGGTCCTCCGAGAAGCATTGTGGGAGCTTCTGCTGGAGAGGCAGAGAGGGGAAGCCATACCCAGCCTCTCTGTATCCCAGAAGAGGAGGCTTCTCATACAGGGAACTCTGGGCTGCTCCTGCTCGTGCTGAGCTCATTCTGTCATCAAATGAGGATACTGATGGCACTAAGTGGGTCGAAAGCCTTTCAAAGCACCTGCTCTAGATGATGCTAAAGGCAAAAAGGAAGCAGGAGGATAGCTGAGGGCAGCTGTGTCTATTACGGGCCAAGCCTCACTGAGATTAACACTTGCCCTTTCAGGTCAACTTCATACCCAAGTCCTGAGAAATGACCAGAGGAACCACTGGGGACGTGAAGATCAGAGGCTGTGCTGGTTTTTCCTAGAGCTCCCGGTGCTAACTGCTGCCTGAGAACTCTCTAAAACTCTCTGTCCCTCAGCCAGCAGCCCCCATTAGTCTGATTTGTTCTTGTGTCATGAGGTGACCCGGTGTTCACTCCATAGCATGAGCCCTCGGTTACTCTGAACTTGTCGATGATGCCTTGACTGCCGACCTACCGTTCTTACCTGACGGGAAGCAGCTGGTGAACTCTCGGGTCTAGGTGTGTGATCCCTCATCCCTGGAGGCAGCAGCATCCTTCACCCCTCAGATCCATCATGCTGACTGCTTCTACCAAAGCAGCGACTCTTCTCTGCCCATTGGTCTGAGGTGGGTTACCCAAGGTGCCTTGGTTGCTTTGGTGCCCAGGAATGAATCCTTATTTTATCTTCTGATGGGAAAGACATCCAAGCACTCACCTCCAGGAATAAAAGCCCAGAGATAGGGTTGAAGGGACAGGAAAATGGCTCCTCAAAGGGATGATTGAGAGGGGAGAGAGGTCCACAGCTCCATCCTCAACCCTGAGGCCCATGGATTCTAGTATTGTATTCTCAACACCCTGGTTCATCCTATTGCATCCTTGGTGATACAGAGTCCTGTGGTTGTAGGGTGATGCCCTGAGTTGGAGGCTAAGATAATCCTTAGAAAGCCATTCTATCTCTGACTAGGTTTTGGGTCCAGATATAGTCACTGACTCATAGAATAGTATCCCCACCTATAAGTTACTATCTTGCTCTGACAAAAGTTATGTGGGACCTGTCTAGACTAATCAGTTGCAGGTGGCAGGCTACAGTGAAGATAGCAGCCTCAGGGCTCCATGAAATAGGAAGTTACTTGAGAACTGTGACAGAGAAGGGGCCTGATCCCAGGCCAGTTCTTGGAGGATGGGCCTGGTCTCTTGGGGAAGACATGACTGCAAGAGACCAGGGGGGACCAGCCTGAGGTATGACTGCTTTCCAAAGGGGTAATAGATGGCTGTCCCTCTGCTCAGAACCAAAATACCTTCACTTTCTGATCCACAACCAATTCTTCCCCAAGGATAAACCCTATGAAGAATCCATCCCAAGCATTCGGGGGAGGATGCATTCCCCATAACAGATGCCAAACATCACAGAAAATGAAACCAAGGAAAATGACAGATGTGAATGTGCAAGGCTTACACCATCCCTCTAGCTGCACCTGTGCTTCTCAAGGCTGAATCTTCCCTGGGTTTGATATTTATTGGTGGCCCTGTGTGCTGACATCCCTGCAAACCCAGAAGGATAGAGAGATTTCCCATTAGCCTCCAATACATCGTCAAAAGAGGTTAAGTATTGCTGAGTGGTGAACAAAGGAGCTTTGGCTCACAGGAAGGGACAAGTCTTTTCTTGACTAAGAACGGTTTGCGAAGGAGAAAATTACGTCTTAAGTAATAACAATGTGGGGATTTTTTTTTTCATCTAAAGAATTGACTTTAATTTTCCAAGACTCTTTTCCTTGAGACTGAGACACCCAGTGTTCAGAACAGACTAGCCTCACTGTAGTTTGCTAGAGGGTAGCTATTGCCTCTCTGGGGACTCACTGAATCAGACCCTTCCTGAGCCAAGTTGTGAATATCTATGGTCTCTCTTCTCAGAGAGGTTCATAAGAAACCAAAGAGAATAAGCTAATAACATCTCAATGCACAAGAGAATTTGGAGTCATGTGACCTGCTCAGGAGAGGTGCTGGCTCAGACCCGTGACCACAAGGCCTCTGTATCCCACTGTCATAACACTCTGCACAGGTGATCTTTTGTTTTCAGAGGTGTTAACCTGTGGAAACCTGTTAAGATTCTGACTTTGGCTGTGTCTGGATCAGAAGCTATAGATTCCAGACAACATTGTCCTTGTCACTAAATCAAACTAGTTCCCCTTGGCCTTCACAGAGTAAGGGAAGGCTATCAAGGTGTGAATATTCTATTACTAATAATTTAGAAGAAAAATAATTTCTGTTGACTTTTATTTGTTCCATGGTGGTGGGTTTGGGTAGAGTAGAGAGTGTTTTGTTTTGTATTTGAGATAGGACTTTCTGTGTTCTAGCCAAGCTACATAGCTGAGTATGACCCTGAACTTCTGGTCTTCCTACTCCTACCTCTCAAATGTCAGGGTTACAGGTGTGTACTCCCACAATTACACAAGCCTGGGGAATCAAGCCTAGGCTTTCACGTGTGTAATGGACACTCAGCCACGTGAGCTATAACTCCAAACCTGATTTTAGGATTTTTGAGACAGGATCTTAAGCAACAGACAGGTAGGCTTTGAACCCATGACAATTGCTTGGCCTCCCATTCTAAAGTGCTGGGACTACCTCCCGTTCTAGAGTGCTTGTGAGGCATCGTGCTCAGCCCTGGCTTTTCAAATGTAAATTGTTGGTCATGGAATAAGACACAGGAATAGCACTCACTTTGTTTGTTGGCTTGTTTTAGAATGAAACATCAAGGGGCCGCCTTTTGGCTGTGGGAGCAACTGTTTCCTCATTCCCTTTCTGGAACCCAGTAAAGAAAGCTCAGCACAGATCCCAGGATGGAAAAGCTACAGCAGGCAGAAGGGGAAAGAGCCCAAGATGGCCTAGGACTTGCGGGGACTAAGGTGTTCTTGGAGTCTTGGGGAGCTTCTGGGTGAAGGAAACAGACTACTGAGTGACTCTCTTCTGGACTGGGGTGCTGTTGTCTACAGAGCTGACCTCAGAGCTCAGGGCCAGACACACATACACACAACTAGCTGTCTTTGTCACCTACATACACACAGCAATATGGCATGGGCTACTGGCTACTTAGATAACTGCAAAGGCCTTTCAATCTTTTCTTTTTCTTTCTTTCTTTTTTTCCCCCCTTGAAACAGGTATTCCTATATCACGAACTGATATGTAGCTGAGGATGGCCTTGAACATACGATTCTCTGATCCTCCTCCAGGCACATGCTGCCATGTCTTGTTTAGATGGGTCTAGAGATCAAACCCAGGGCTTTGTGCATGCTAGGCAAGCACTCAGTTTGAGTGACATGCCCAACCCTACTGCAGGGAGCATTTTAGCACCTGCATTTATCAAGTTAATGGCTGAGCACTGGTGACATCTGAACTGACGCCTGGGCTCTAAGGCACATGTCAGCACAGGGCCTCAGGTATAGAAAGAGACACACTTCCAAGTGTAGCCTGCAAGACCATATTGAGGACTGATGGAGCACAGAAGAGAGAGGAAGGAGGAGGCCTGTCACACTGTATGGTAGGTGACGGGGTACCTGTGCACACTGCTGTCTGTTGTGCAGCACGGCCTGTCATGCTGTTCACAGGGTTCGGAAGCGTTCCTGCCTGCTGGAGCATTCCTGATGTCTTAACCATCGCTGCACCCCAGCTCACTCCCTGCGTCACCCCTCCTCCAGTACACTCACACAACCATCTCCATCCACTCTCTCCCCCACTTGTACCATGACCTACGAGTCACACCACCCACCTCCCGCCCAGCCCCCTCCACCAACTCTCCACCCTCTCCACTCCCACCTACCCTTTACCCTCTTCACCCTCCCCCTCTCCCACTCACTCCTACCCACTCCTTAAGCTTCACTGATCCTGAGCTCAGCTCTGCCAGCGAAGAGCTGCTCCCGGCCTCTGGGAGACCAGTGGACTTCCTGTTCCCAGCGATTCAGTGCATAGGCCACAGCATTCCAGTCTGTGTCATCCTTTGTCCGCCCACCCCACTTCCAGTCATGTACCACGGAGAGCTCAGGACAGACTTACAAACAGCATCAGAGAAGGGCACACCTGCAGGGGGAGCCACAGAGCCACGTGCTCAGACAGGACCCATCAAGGCCCAGCCAGGACGCCCCACCAAGGACTAAAGATCTGGAGTAGTTCCCTTTTCCTTCTCATCTTCGAGGTCACCCCTCTGCCCTGCACCAGCAATGCTTCTTGAGAAGAAAGGAATGGCAAGTTGATCTTTCTTAACGTGTGCCGACACAGAGAAGAGAAAGCTTCCCCTCGGCTCTTTGCGTTGGTGTGCCTCAAACAGTTCACTCTGGAACCTGTCAGTTTCACACGTTCTCTGTTGCCATGGCGATGCTTCAGTCAGAGCTGGCAAACACTGGGACACGTGATAAAGGACAGCCCTGAGTCTTGCTCCAAAGTCCTCGAACTGAAATGAAGCTTTTACCTGGCAGGCTGTGGTCTCTAACACAAATCTGTTGGCTGAGAGGAGCAAGCTCAAGGCAAGGAGGTGCACCAGAGCTGAAAAACTGTCACGTCTGGACTTTTACATGTCACAGAACCATCGACCTCTTGGCTGGAAGTGTTTTCTGTGATATTTTCTGAGACAGGGTATCATTCTGCAGCCCAGGCTGAATTGGAACTCACTATGCAGCCCAGACTGGCCACAGGCTCTTAACACTCTCCCTGCCATTGCCTCTCTGGTACTAGAATTATAGGCATGAGCCAGGCTTAGAAATGTTCACATCTGCTTTGCCCCTTCTGCTTTTGGGCCAGTAGCACTTTATTTCACTTTAGTGACTTAAGAACCCAGAGTCCAGGAACTTATCTCAATGAAGCCATCAGTGACCACATAGTAGAGCAATGCTGGGCTATGGGCTTCATGAGTTCTCACTGGCATGTCAAGTGTGTGTCCTCTCCCATATGGAATTATCTCCAGTGATCTCCAAAGATAACCAGAGAAAGCACAGATAGGTAGGTAGATGGATAGATAGATAGATAGATAGATAGATAGATAGATGGATGGATGGATGGATGGATGGATGGATGGATGGATGGATGGATGGATAGATAGATAGATAGATAGATAGATAGATAGATAGATAGATAGATAGATAGATAGATGGATAGAGCAATACACCATTAATCATGTTAGGTATGGTAGCATAATCATACTTAAAGCCTCTAGTCTTAAAGACACATACAAATGCATTTACAGGTGAAACAGGTGTTTGTTATTGACAGTGGTAAGCAGAAGAATTTGATAAATATTGATCATTGTAGGTAAGGTTGATGGTTAGATTATGTTAATCATAGTGTCTTTGCTTCTTCAAGTGCATTTAAAATTTTAAATGTTTATAACAAATTTTAAAAGAAAGATAAGAGACACACACACAAAAAATAAATAAATAAAAGCAAGGCTTAGGGACCATGGAGGAAGAGGGAGTAGAAAGAGCTTAAAAATCAGAGATCAAGAAGGACTATGGTGAAACAGTATCTTCTGAACATAAATAGCAGTATCAATGGACATGTCAGTGTGAAAGGGGGAAATGTTTACAAGGTCGCACTCTTAGACAAAAAACTATAGTCAATTAGGCAATTCTTGACTACTGGGGGAAAAATTAGCCTCTTCCAGGAATGAGTGCCTTTATTGACTGGCCAATGCAGGATGATCAGCCCTGAAACCATCTACATACAAGCACCAAAAATGGACTCAGCACAGTATATTTATGCGTGCGCGCGCGCGTGTGTGTGTGTGTGTGTGTGTACACACATATGTATAAATGTATATGCACATATATATAACTATGCGTTTATATATACACATGGTATATATAAAACCAAAGAGAATATATATGTGTATATCCAAAGAGAAAGAAACTATCAACTTGAAAGAGAGAGAGGTCATGAGAAGGATTTGGAGAGAATAACTGGAAGAGGCTTGAGGGAGGAAAAGAAAAGTGGAAGTGATATAATTCTATTTCAACTAAAAACATTTTTTGAAATAGAAATTTCCCCCTACCTTTCCTGAGTCTAATTACTGGCTAATTCAGCCTTTCTACTCTTGCAACTAGATACCTGATTGTCAACTTGGCAGACCTAGAATCACTTTAGGGAGAAACTGTAAGCGCTACTTTTTAATTCTATTTTATTTTCTTATGCCTCTTCCTCCCTATTCCCCCCCCTTCCAATATCCTAACACTGGGTAGGAGAGAAAGAAGATTAGTGGGGAGAAGGGGTGTGGTTCTCCAGCTACTTCCTGCTGGCTAGGGTCATTGTGTTCCTTGGGGCAAATCCAATCTTCATTTCAGGATATCTCCAACTTCTCATCAACAGTAACCAGAAGCAGCAGAGGGAAGCAGAAGCAGTCTTGTTCTTTCTCAGAGACTCCTTCCCCCAACACTCTCTGGGCTCTGGCATTTATTCCCTCTCCAGAGTCCTCAGATTTAAACTATCTGCTGCTGGCAAAGAGCCTCTCTCAAAGCCTGCATGCGGCAAATAGCTTGCTACTCTAGACCATCTAAATCAGTCCCACATCCCACAACTGGGATTAAAACAAAAACATGTTTACATATCATAAGCCAAAACTTCCACAACAAGAAATCTCTGACCATGCCTATGAAAGGGAATGTATAGACTGGGTTTATTGAGGTCTGAATACTTATGCTTGTATGGGCAGCACCATGTCATGATCTAGAGTCCCAGACTGAATAAAAAGGAGAAGGTGAGCTGAGAATCAACAATCATCTCTATCTGCTCCTTGACTATGGATGTCCTGTGATCTGCTGACTCTAGTGTCTGCCACCATGACTTCCTCCACAACATTGGCTTGTACCCTTGAAATGTAAACCAAATTAAGCCCTCCCTCCAAGGGGCCATGAAATTGGGAGAGGGTAGAGGATGGATCTGGAAGGAGTTAAGGTAAAAAAAAAAAAAAAAAGTGGAGTGAATATGATCAAATACATGGCATGCATTTACAAAACTCTCAACGAATTAATAAAAACAAAACCCACCTGCAGGGTTGTCCCAGTAGGAGTTCACCATGTGTCCACTCACCTGCTTCTGTCAAGTCTTGCACAGTGCAAAGGCTCCAGATGGGTAAGGAGCTGCCCCCACACAGAGCATAAGCTGTGGGAGGCAGAACTGGCCTCGGGAAGAGTATTGAAGGAGGGTCCTGCTTTCTTGTGTTTAATATGGTTTAATCAATAAGGCCGCCAGGTGCTAACTCAACTCTAGGGAGGGGAGCAGCATGTACAAGAACCTGCAGAGCAGACGGGTGTTCGTCATGTAGAAAGCAGAGAAAACACAATGTCCTGCAGAGATGGGGCCAGGAGACCCAGGTGGGTATCTACAGAACATCTAGGTCAGCAACGAGGCAAGAAAGAGCAGCAGGAAGAAACACTTTTCATCCAGGGAGGTACTGCCCATACTTTACCTCCTAAGGTAGTGAAAACCAGTTCCTGGCAGTTGGGAGCAAACCCTCATCAATGATTCTATCCTGACTGTAGCTCCCATTCACATGGCTCAATACTCTCAGAAGAAAAGGGCTCGTACGGAACAAATGCAGTTTGAATAGTGTTCATCTTTTCCAAGATATAGTTTGTATAAAAAAAATATATAACAAAGGAGAAAATAAAGCAATCCAATCTCCATTGCCTCACAGCTTTCAGGACAGCTAATTGTTCAGTCTGTATTGAAGATCCTACCAAACAATGGTGTCCCGAATCACACGGTTCATGGGTGTCTTATGTATGTTAGTGTTAATCATCCTTTGGAAATCACAGAGCCATGTTTGTGAGTCTGCTCAAGCAGTGCTTTCAAAAGCAATGACAGACACTTGCTGAATATTCTCATCAGTAAGTATGTGTCCCTAAGACTTCTGAACACTCAATAATGAGAGTCTTAGATGCCAACCAAGCGTCCTTTCCTTCAATTGTTATGTGGCACTCAAAATCTAAGAATTGGGTTTATATACTAGAATCCGCTAAATCTCTTATTTTTAAGAGACAATCCCTTTTCAAAGAACAGTGTGCCCTGCAATCACATTGTCTGTCCAGAAGTTCTTCCCTTGGGGAAAGCCCTCTCCTCCAATCCAGTCATCCTTCCCCTGCCCTGCTGCCCACCTGTCCCCTTCCTCCCACAGAGACCTTTAGATTCCATGACAGCCATATCCCATCGTCAGTGAGGGCTCCCAGGGGCTTGACAAGGGCAAGTGGAAGACTGCCCATTCCTTGCTATCTTGCTAAGCAGGAGTGACAATTGGCAGCAAGAGCTGTCTCGCTGCCACTCAGCCAAGCCTAGATGAACAGGGATGCAAGGTGGAAGGACAGGAAAGGGCATCTATGGTTTCCACTGTTCCTCAAGCCCAGGCCACCCCTCAGACTTCCAGAATTCTCCTGGGTGATAAGAAAAAAATCAGATGATATATTCTTTACTTTCTTTTACTGTGATTTAAAAGAAAGGAAGGGAGGGAAGGAAGGAGAGAGAGAGAGAGAGAGAGACCTAACATGCAAATTAAGGAAGGGTTCATTTTGGGTAGCAGTGCAAGGCTACAGTCTACTATGACGGGGAAGGCACAGTAACAGCTTCCAGCCTCCTGTTCAGCCTTTAAACTCACACACACACACACACACACACACACACACACTCCCTCCCTCTCTCTCTCTCTCTCTCTCTCTCTCTCTCTCTCTCTCACACACACACACACACACATACACACACACACACAAAGTACCAAACATGTAATTGTACTTGAGGACACCTTGTTTTCTTTGTGCTAGGAATGGAACCTAGGGACTCACTTATACTAGGTGAGTACTCTCCTACTAAGCTATACTCTCGGCATGAAGTTCCTTTCGCAAGAATATTAACTCAATTTACCAGGTGTTTAACATGAGGCAAGAAGTAAGTACGATTTATGTCATTTAGTGCTGATAACATCTGGAAACAGAATGGATATGGAGGGCAAGTCATAGTCTTCTCTCCCTCCCACAGTGGTCACCCATCCTCTTAGCTCTTTGAGATTATAGAAAAAGGAAAAGAGAAGAAGCAAAAGGGGGAAAGGGAGGGAAAAAAACAGGAAACAGGAAAGAAGGCCTCAGTTGCCTATATTCAAAAGACATTAAAGTCTATGAAAGCAAAATACTTTTGCAAAAAAAAAAAAAAAAAAAAAAAAGATGAGTTTACTGAGGTCAATATTATTAATAGTAATACCAATAAGCGTGCTATTATATCTTGTGGAACATCCTCCTCAGTTTCATGTATCTGAGCACCTGGTCCAGAGCTGGTAGCTCCAGGACATGTGATCTAGCCTGCAGAAGTAGGCCACTGAGGGCAGGACCGTGATAATGGTAGATGTGACTTTGGTTCCTTCTCTCTTCTTTGCTTCCTGTCTACTGGGGTTTAAACAGCCTCCATTCATTGACCACTTCTGCTGCTGTGAACTGAACTGTTCCACCATGCCTTTCCTGCCACAATAGGCTACAATCCTCAAAACTGTGAGACAATAAAACCCCTTTGTTCTCTTAGGTTGATTCTGGCAGGAACTTTGGCCATACCAAAAAAGAAAAATAATATACATAGTAATGACAAGAAAGAAAAAAAATGTACCTTCAGAAGACTGCTAGGAGAGTTTTCCTCCAGTGTCTCATATTTCAGAGTCTTGCTCAGTGCCCAGACTTACAATCCATCCAGAGCATCATTTGCAGGGTGTTAGCGAGAACACATGCTGGGAGAATCACACATTTCTAGACACCCTGAGCAAAGCAGGCAGAAGACCAAGGCTGGCTCGGTGGATTGGCAGAACAGAGGTCCCTGAGCTCAGACTTCACATTTGGCCCAGGACTCTACTGTCACTATTCTGAAATGTCTAACTTCTGAACAAAAGGCTCTGTGTTTTCTATTGCACTGAGCCCCAGTTGGCATTTGGGAGGGGGCTGAGGAATCACCATAGTTTGTATTCAAAGGGACCCAGAACACTTGAGGAGCTAGGAGAAGCAAGTCTGAGTCTTAGCTAGTCCCTGACAGGAACAACCCTAAAGTCTGTAACCCCAGAGAAGGACGACATGGCCAGGAGATAGCCATACCACCTGGCCCTTTGTCCTAAACTTGAAGACCACTGCTTTAGTCTGCAACCTAGATAATTCATGAAATAAATGCTGAGCTAGTCAGCATGACTATGACAAATACCTGAGACAATCACCCTTATAGAGAGAAAAGGGTTTGTGTTGGTTCATGTCTCAGAGGCTCTACCCTAGGACAAGCTGGTGCCGTTGCTTTGGGCCTGTGGTGAGGTAGCACAGCAGATTTCTTCACAGCCAGAATGTCCAACAAAGAAAGAACAGGGGACCACAGTCCCTCAGTCCCTTCAAGGCCATGTACCCAATGACCAAAGACTTCCCATCCCATCTCACCTCTTAAAGGCTCCATCATCTCCCAACAGTGCCACTGTGAAAACCAAGGCTTTTACCTCATGGATCATTCATGAATAGCCCAGGTTCAAATTAGCAAATGTCTGATTGAATGAAAAGAAGAATGGATCTAGGAAAATGGCTCAGCAGGTCAAGAATCTGCTACAAAAGAGTGAGGGCCTAAATGTGAACCCCTAGAACTCATGTAAACTGGGTATAGCAGTTCATATCTGTAAACCCAGTTCAACTACATCGAGATAGAGGCAGAAAGAGGAAAATCCCCAGAAGCTGTGGGCTCCCAGGGAAAAACCAAGAGACCTGCTCAAACAAGGAGGAGGGGAAGAGTAATACCTAAGGCTGCCCTCTGACCTCCACACACAAATTGTGGGATACATCCCCATTCCCATAAATATACATACATGCATATGTGCATGCACCTGTCACTTGGACATATATAAAAAGAAGGAGGTAGGGAATCTGGAGAGGTGGTTCAGCTGTGAAGAGCACTGGCTATATGTCTAGAGGTTCAACTCTCAGCAATCACATAGCAACGTACACCCACGCTATAACTCCAGTCCCAGGGGATCCGATGCCACCTTCCAGCCTCTACAGATGACTGCATATATGTAGTGCACATACATACATACAAACAAAATACCTATAAAATGCTTTAATGAAAAAGTACATGTTTAAAGAGAACAAATAAAAAGTTCCTGATGAATATTATAACTTAGTAAAACAATTTCTTCAGCTAATAGAATAAGTTGGGGAAGAAGAAGTGGATGGATTAAAAATAATAAAAGGATCTCATGCCAAGAGGCATGAGCACTTCACAGAGGAAGCTGGTAACAGGAGTGCTCTGTGGGTCAGTGGCCAGCCAGTGGTGGAGGACGTTCTCACCATCAAAACCTCAAAGTAAAGGTCTGTTAGGCAGTGTGTGTGTGTGTGTGTGTGTGTGTGTGTGTGTGTGTGTAAGCTGAGCAGGATTATAGCAGTTTGAGTCTTGGCATGTTCACTGTTGCTATAAGCAGATGGTGACCCAGGGCACAGCGATGTCAAATACATGGCACCTAAACTGTGTGGAAAGGGAATGAGAATGGCAATAAAATGGGACAATCAGAGGTCTGGATGATTGACAGGCCACTTGTCCCTAGCATCACCTCAAGTCAGTGTGAGTTTAGAAATTGAGCCTCACATCTCAACAGTTGGCTCCTGCGATGCTCCAGCCTGCACTTCTGCAGCCTGGTGTACGGTCTTAAGGCATGCCACTCTGGGTAAGTGTGTGTTCAGGCCTGAGAAGCCTCCTCATCCAGGGAATGGCTCACACTGCAGTGGTCACCAATGTCAGCTGCTGTCCAAAGGAGGATGGAGACAGCCAGACCACATTCAAGTTGCCTTACTCAACCACCCTGGCTTTCACTACCTCTGTCTCCTTAGAGTGTGTGTGCTTATTGAAAACCTTTCTGGAATAAGACAAAAGTAGAATAGGCTAGTCATGGTAGTGTGCTCCTAAAATCATCACACTCTAGAGATACAGCAGGAAGACAGCAGCTTCCAAGCTAGCCTATGCTACAAAGCAAAGCCCTGCCTCAGAAAAAAAAGAAAAAAGAAAAAGGGTTATTGTTACTTTCTGATGTTGTAAATAAGGAAACTTACTATGTTACAAAGCAAAGCTCTGCCTCAGAAAAAAAGAAGAAGGAGGAGGAGGAGAAAAGAAAAAGGTTTATTGTTACTTTCTGATGTTGTGGCCAAGGAAACTTAAGAAAGAGTTAATCTGGGCCTATAGGTCCAGAGGGATAAGTGTACACTATAGCAGGGAAGGGAGGGACATTCCACAAAGAAGAAAACCTGAATTAGACAGTTGCTGTACATCCACAGTGTGGTGTTACTAGCTGTAGCATAGGGGTCCCATCAACCTGACCTGTTCCCATCAGATAGGGTACTTACCACCTCTACTGTAGTCATTAATATAGACTAATTGTGAGGGCTATGCCCTAGAGGCAGGCTGCTAGATTTGTGTATTACTCCCCTCGCTGCTGTAACAAAAGCAACTTTAAAAAGTATTTATTTTGGCCCATGGTTTCACCAGGATTCCAGTTTTCTACACCAAGGACAGAATAGCAGTGGGAGAGGCTCCAGCCACAGCAGTGTTAGCGTAAAGCAGTGGTCTCTCGAGGTGGTTAACGGGGAGCAGGTGGGAACCAGAAGCAGATAGACCCTTCAGAGTCACACCCTCAGTAACCACTTCCACAAGCCAGACACTGAACACTCAAAGCAAAGGCCTGGATGGAGCATTTGAGATTCAAATGATAGCCACTTGAATCCCAGATTCACCACTTGCTGGCTCAGAAATTTTGGCCAATTTGCTTAACGTTCCCGTACCTCCTGTATCTACCTGCCACAAAAGCTGATAGAAAAGCTGAAATGACATATCAAAATGTACCTGTATATGAACAACCACAGAATAAGTGGTCAGTAAGGGAGTATTCTCATTACCACTATTATGAATATGAAGAGTAGGTGATGGAAGTTATGATGAAGAGGATAATGACAGTTGTGGTGAGGATACTGATAATGATAATGGTGACGATGATGGAAATGATGATGTGGACCCTAGAGACAGTGATAATAATGACGGTGACAGGAATGCGAGTGGCGGTGAAGTAGTGATTCTCATGTGGTGATGATGGAAGTGGTGGTGACAGTGAAATGATAGTGATGATGATGATGACGATGATGCAGATGATGATGGATGTGGTGATGAGGGTGAAGTGATAGTAATAATGGTGATGGTGGTGATTATAATAATTATGGTAGTGATGATGATGATAATGATAATGGTGGTTGTAGATGTGGTGACAGTAATAGTGATGATGATGATGATGATGATGCAAATGATCATGAAGGTGATGAGGGTCATTGTCATGACGGTGTTAGTAGTGATGGTGATGATAACAGAAGTGGTGGTAAAGTAATGAAAGCGGTGATTGTGGTGATGCTGGTAGCTGTGGTGATGGTGATGAAGATGATAGTACAGATGATGATGATGGTGAAGTGATGATAATTATGATGGTGGTGATGATTGTGGTAATGAAGATGACAATGGTGATGATGGTAAAATGACAGTGATGGTGATGATAAACATGGAGAGGTTAATCCAGTGGTAAAGTGATGATCATTATGAGAAGAGTGGTTGTGATGATGGTGGTGGTGACACTGATAATGATCATGTTAATATGTCATTCTCCCCCTTCTCATTCCCTTACTCCTCTTCTCCGCTTTTCCATATCCTGATTACACATAGCCTAGTTTTACATGTTGACATGAGTTTTCTAACAAACAAACAAACAAAATAAGAATGTATGTACACACCTTTCCTCAACAGGAGTGAAAACATCACTAATTAGAGAAAGATTAAAAACTTTCATTTCATCCGATGAGAAAGTCATTGGAAATCAAAGCATGTCTCCTTGGCAGAACTGCTCACCCAGCCTTCCCAAATGACAGGTGCAGGGTTCAAAAGATAGAAAAACAACAGGCTTATAGATTCAGAACACGGTGAGTTATTGCTAAGGATAATCACATACAGATCTGAGGTATCAAAAATTGAATCAAATTGGTCATGATCAGAAACGCTCCGAGAACCTTCATGCGCATTTGCACAGTAGTCTTCCTTTTACTACAACATCGTAAGCAGTGTGTCTCCGTGTCAGCCTGACAAACACAAAACACACAGGAGAGACTCACATTTCTGACTACCTGCTACTGTGAATAGCTTAGTTTCTAAAGATGTTTAAAAGGCAGTAACTAGTATTTTACTTCATTACAGTCACACAGTAACAAAGTTTATACCAGAAAAGCGGTTTTAGAACGGAAAATTACATGCTGCCAATCTGACTCGGTCAGATTGCACCTCCTTGATTAAAAACTCAAGGCTCTACCAATGCAAATGCATTAACTGTGGCAGCGCTGCAGCATTTCACAGTGGGATCTACCTAGCTCAGAGTGAAATCATGAGTTAGTGCGACTTCACCCTAAGCACAAGTTCAACACACCTTTTCAGAGTACAAATTCTACACCCAGACCACTCATTGGTTATCAGAAGCCAAAAGGGTAATTCCCAGCCTCACCATCAAGGGTCTATTCCAGACAGGAATGCAGGATGCCCAACTGACCTCCTTACCACAGACCTGACGAGAGTGTAGATGGGCCATGGGTGTGTGGGAGCAGCTTTGCCTTGCTCTGCCATGAAGGCCCATTTGGGGGGCATACTGTTTCCACTGCCCCTAGTTCCTGGCATGAGTGGCTTAAGGACCAACATTTTTGTTTTAAAACCAAAGGAAAATGGGTAAATTTTGGGACAAATATGATCATCCAGAAGGTGATCAAATCCCTATATGATAGATCTCTTCAGAGGAGTGAAACTAAGCATTTTGGGAGGATAGATGAAGGATAAATCCTGTTGGTAAGACAGCAAAAAAAGAGAATGCATTCTTGAGGGGTGGCTAAGAGGAGCTACTGAGAGATGTCACAGCAACGTGGACAGAGGGTAGAGAGGCATGGGTGACAAGGGACTCAAGAACTTAGCAACAGTGGTTTAAGGAATGAAAGAGTGTAGAAAGAGGCTGCAATTCTCTACGGCCAGCCAAAATGGAAAGAAGCTAGGGGATACAGGCTAGTCTCATCTTACCCACTCAGCACCAGAGCTGGAGGCCAAAGAGATAAACTACCATCCTCCATAGCAATGAGGCCAGGCAGCACAGAGCTGAGCAAGGAGCATCCCAGTCCTGACAGGGAGATGAAGTATGCTCCTCCCTGTAAGAAATTATGGATTCTGGAAGCTTTGAGTCTGCACCGTATGCCAAATGCTGGGCTTGGCTGTACGAGTGGGAAAGGCAATAGGTGATTTCTCAGCCTTGAGGCTCCTGAGGCTCAGCCACTTAGAGACATGATAGCCCATGGTGGTCTGGCAATAAATGTTCCTGGTGATTCATCTGCACTAAGGGATGACAGAGACACCAGACTGGGCACTCCTTCACCTTTCCTCTGCTAAATGGCAAAATCACGCTGCCACTGTTGTCTCCTTGCTTCCGGCTGGGGAGAGATCTCCACAGTGAACAGACTTCAGAAGGAAAACATTCCGAACGTCCGGGTTAATTATCTTCTACAAATAATTACCAGCTTCTTGTAATGAGGAAGCTTTATTGATTTGCCATTTATTTGCTAAACTGCTGAAGGGGGCAAGTCAGTACATGGAAAGCTGAAGGGCTCCAGTCAGATCCAGATCTGTGTTTCTTCTTTACTACCAGGTGAGGAAAAATGTTTCTCATGTTTCCTCTCAGAAAGAGAATTCATGTACAAAAACGCCCAGAACGCAGAAGTAGGGAGATGGACTGAAAGGAAAAGTCAAGAGGGGTGCTCTGGAATGCAGGGTGCTAGATCCACCTCAGGTCTCTGGGGGATCAGATGGGCTGAAGAGTAGGGATCATCTGAGAGTGATTCTCGTGTGTTCCTGAAGAGCAGCCACAGAGAGACTGGCTTCTCTCAGAGATGGTTTTCTCTGCCTCCTGCCTCCCCTGGACATATCCGTACCCTACAGGCAGAGATCCTGCAATATGAAAACCTCAGGAAGGAGGCAGGATAATGAAATCTAAACTATAATTCATGAAATAGCACACTGATGGTCCCTGACAGTGACCCCTGATAATTCATGTGGGAGAGGAAAAAAATAACTGGCTTAGAGAAAAACACACGTTTTCAAGACTTTGTGTATTAACCCAAGCTCTTAGATTAGTTAACTATGAGCACAATTTGATCTTGAGACAAACAAGCCATTTGTCACTGTAGGGATAATTTTTCTTGGGGACATTCAAAGCAATTTTAAAAAGTAATAAAGTATTTAAAGAGGAATTGTCAGGTCAGGAAATAGAATTTTTTTAAAAAAATGTATCTTCATTTCTTTTATTCTACCTTAAAGTATCGAGTCCGTGTAAAAACCACCTGTTTGTCTACACCACCATCTTAGAATCATTTCCGCTTCTGATGTGTGTCCAGGAAGCCCAGCCACAAAGAAAGGACTAGCAGTGGAGTCATCAGGTAGCTCTGCCCTGTTGACCCTTGGCCAGGATAAAGACCTTCCTGAAAACCATGATTGACATGCTTATCATGAAAGCTACCTGACTGGCCCTGACTGGCCCTGACGAATATCTCCCCTGACAAGCCCAAGGAAAAGCTAAATTGTTCCATATCACAGATATTTTCAGAAGCCCCCTATTGAGAAACACAATCTCAACTCACTCAAGGAAATGTAGCCAAACTGCTAAAGGCTGACACGCCCAAACCAGACTTTAGTGTTAGCAAGGTCAGGACCACAGGTAGATGTGTGACCAGGGGCAAGTCCCAAATCTACAAAATGCAGACCACCTTGTTGGGTAAATCACTGAGAATATGCAAAGCTGACCTTTGAACTGTCAAGAGTTATATGATATAAAACATTTATCACGCGTGCATCATGATGGGTTATTTTCATAGATATAAATAGTCACCAAGGACCACAAAGCAGTCAAATAAACACGTTGCAGGAGTGGACCTACTGTGGAAAAGACACTCAGCAATGAGCCACCCAGGTCTGGCTAGGCAATATTCTTGCCATAACAGGCAAGCCTGTTAACCCTCTGAGCCTCAGTTTCCCTCCTTCTAAACAAGTACAATAGGACATGTTCCTTTTTCCTCCAAAGAGGCCATTCACCAGTGCTTTCCTAGAAAGGAGTAGAAGTTACAGAACTGAAGCAGTGTCCCTGCTGTAGTCACACGTGGCAGCAGGACAGGGGTATCTGACGACCTAAGCTTTGGAGTCAGCAGGCCCTAGGCTTCCCACTACCCAGATGTATTAGACCACAGACAACTGACCTAATCTCTATACCTCAGTTTCCCTGTCTGTCATGTCGACTTTGTGAGACTGTTTGTTCTGAATCCACAGCACAGCCCCTAACCAGGGTCCTTTAATTCTCATTCAGCTGACGCCTCCTAAAAACCAGCCTTCTCTAAATGAGTATAAGAGACATCTCACCAGCTGCTGATTCTTAGAATATCAAAGCCAGTTGCAGCCATATCAGGACACACACAACAGCCCTGGGTCTCAGCATCTTCAGCCCTACTGTCCTAGAGTTAGTTGGTAGGAGGCATTTCCTATGGTGAAGATTTAAGTGAGTAACCACATCCCAGCCACTCCAGGAAAGAAACAAGTGAAGAAGAATCTCAGTGGGGAGACTCCACACCCACCAACATCCCTGAAGGAACTGCTGACAGCAAGGGGCAGAGCTGTTCCTCGAGCAGCTGACAATAATCCAACCCCTGCATAGAAGGCCTGGGGGCCCCGCCCCTTAGGGAAGCCTTCAGTCTGATGGAGCATACTGCAGAGGGTTGACCCTGGAAGGGTTTGAG
Source organism: Psammomys obesus (assembly GCF_907164565.1). Classification (NCBI taxonomy): domain Eukaryota; kingdom Metazoa; phylum Chordata; class Mammalia; order Rodentia; family Muridae; genus Psammomys; species Psammomys obesus. Next base: position 15,031,474 of record NW_026585644.1, read on the forward strand.
ATGATCACGAGAAGATCCGTAGATCCTTACTAGACTAGATGTTCTGGGATAGAAAGCTGTGGGAAATGAGTTGTTAACTTCCAGAGGCTGTTTTCCACTTGTGGACTCATAAACATAGACCGGTAGGCATGTAATGGAATTTCTATGTCTTGACACTTGATATGCAGATTCCCAGAGTCTGTAGAATAACTTTATCCCCCAGAAGCTATTTCTACTTACTTATAAAAAAAAATAATGAATGAGCACACCGACCATCCTTGTCCTCTGCCACTGGGTTCCAATCTCATTCTACTGTTATGATAACTAAGCTTTCTTTAGTCACTGTCAAATCGCCTCCAGCTAAAAACTGGTTGACTGTGGCATCGCATTTAATAACAGGACCAAGACCAGAGGCTACGTTCCCAGGCCTCTCTCTGAAACATCAGGAACAAAAGCAGAGTTAGTCCAGAATATATAAAGAGCTCCTGCAACTCAACAAAATCTAACTAAAGAAAAGTGAGTAAAGAATATGAATAGATAGTCCTCCAAAAGGGTTGCAAAGGGTAATAAAGACATAAAAAATATGTTCATTATCATTAATCACAGAAAAAGCAAAACTTACATGAGTATGTATGTCTGTGTGCATACATACACATAGACATATATGCTTGGGTGCTGGAATCCTGACTAGAGAGGGTAAGACAATGAAGGAAGAACAGACATACAGACACACATTCAGGAAATCCGGGATCGGGAAGATGTGTATTCACTCTGATGGAGGCACCTGCTACCACCAGCAACCCCCTAACCTCAGTATGTTTACTGAGGGCAGTATAGCACAGAAGGAAGGGTTAGCTAGCCTCCGTAGCTATCTGTAGTCTAGCAGTCGCAGGCTATAAACATCCTGCAGGAGGAAGCTGCAGCTGCTAGTCTCTGCACACACTGATCAGTCTCCTTAAACATCCATACTAGGATCCCAAGGAAAGCATGATAATCCCTCCAGCCTTGCCTTGGTAAGGCTCTGCCATTCCTGAGAGCCTTAGGCACTGGAGTCCTTGACAAGGCCCTGCCCATGTCCGACAACACACGTTCACTCAGGACTTCACAGTTCATGGCTTCTCTGCTCCCTAAAGGTATTCCATTTGTTGCTGACAACAACTCCCCCTCCTGCTCTCTGCCAAGAGCCATAGACTAACAGCCTCAACACTGGCCATGAGAAACTCCTTTCAAGTTGTTGTTCAGCAGAATTCAAAGCACCCCAAAACAATATGTGCTGTTGTTGTTGGCCTCGGCTGCCTCGCGGAGGTTGGAGGTAAGCTCCTACAGCTGAAGATACCATGCACTCCAGACATAAGACCTTGAAGACACAAGATGCACCTCACTTGAATGCGCACTCTTTGAGGGCTAGTTTCCATCTTGCCAGAGGTGCTATGTGAGTTTCCAAGGAAGGGAAGCAACCAATAGTCATTCCCAGCTGTAAAGCCCTTGAACTCAATGACCACCAGCATGGTGTAATAACCTAATGCAGACAAAAGTAGCACTCACATCTTGGTGGTAACCAACCATTCTCTCACTGGAGTTAAAGTCCACCCAGCAGGAGGGAAATCTGTGCCTGGTAGCGGAGACCTAGCCAACTACCTGGGGCTAGTGAAGTTATGGATCTCAGAGGAGAACTTACTATCACCACTGAACTAAACCAGCATGATCTCCAACTGCATTTTAAGTACTTGCCCTCTTACCCACAGGTAAGTGTAGTTCTCTCAAAGAAATTTCTCATTGCAACAGTGGAGAACATTACAGACCCTGACAACTGGTTGAAATGCAGAGAACAAATGACCGTAGGGACCCCAGCCCCAAAAGAAACACCTATAATGCACTCCCTGAATCTAAGGCTCAGGGGACATTGTGGGAGAAGGTTGGAAACACTGGAAACCAGAGGACCAGGAAATCTGCTGGGAAATTGTTTCACCCAGAAGTGACCTGATACATTAGCAATGTGGCTGCCTAAACAAGACCTGAAGAAGGACATCACAAAGAGACATGCTAATACAAAAGGGAGAAATCTCACAGGGCTCCACTCATAGAGGAAGGACTAAAGGCAACTAAGGAAAGCTGAAATTGAGAGAAATAGTCTTCCCCAGGGTGAGCCCCCTAATGAATTATCCAGTACCAAGTCGTAAACCCTGAAATCACGTACATTCACGTTCTACCAAGTGGACTAAACATGTCTTATTCATATATTTAAACATCATTACAATATAATTTTTTTAAAAGAGAGAGTTAGTTTCAGGGGTCCAGATACATGGAAGGGATTGGAAGAAGGAAAAGAGGAAATTATACGTTATATTATAATTTTTATAGTTGATTTTTAAAAATGTAGACAACAGTATCATGTAATTCAGACTATGGCCCAGGCTGGTGACCAGTTGCAAAACCCTGAGAAATGGCTTGCTATATATGAGCCTCCCATGCATATTGGCTATCACACACCCACATGAGGGCTGTCAGTCAAAATACAGCAAGTCCCTCACATGGTAGAGCCTGAGAAAAAAGTGGGCATGTGTCCATGTGATGCCATCAGGCTGTGCCCTACTGTGACTCCGAATGATGTGAAACAGAGGCTCTGCTTCACCTCAGAGACTCTACTTCACATGCAGCATTGAGTCCATCTTGAAGATGGAGGATGACTGTACTCTTTGGTAGACACCATCAAATGCACAGAAATCACCATCCATGCAAGACAACTGATAAATGACCTATTTCTTGGAGTGGAAAAGGCCCCACCCTATAAACACATAAGGGAGAATTGAGAAGCCAGCCCATTAACTTATCCAACACAATAGGTTGAGGAAAAAGTGTTACTCTTTCTCTTACACCCCATTAAATGGTAGACACCTCCCACTCAGATGGCAATGACATCAAGGACCCATACCAACCCATGATCTAATGCCCAATATGTGCCTCAAGAACAGACAGGTCAAGAACTCTCAGTTGTCCTTCATGACTCAGTTTGGTGGTCTACCACTGTTGACAGGTCCTCCTCAACTACCATCCACCAGCTTGCCCATCTGGACCTGGATCTACTCTCCCCACTCTGAACTGGCTCTTGCCCTTTCACCTCATCCTGTGAGGACCGGGGGGGATCTCAGTTTTGCATCTTCACCCTCAGCCCTGACTCTCCCAAGGCCTCGATAGTAGCTTTTTCCCTACTGCTGATTTGTGTTAGTTATCTTATCAATACTGAGTCTGGTTACATTTCTATCAGCCAATTTCTGAAACTTCTTGAGCTCTTCTGTAGCCTCTTTGACTCATATTTATTCCATAATTCATTATATATATATAATGAATATATATATTATATATGTATATATAATATAGGAGAGTTAATATGTATAAATAAGTTTAGAATAAAAGAATTTGCAGTTGCCTCAGCCAGACTACCAAGGTAAGCAAGGCTAGCTGGTAAGTTTTGCTGCCATTGAAACCACTACTGTTAAAGGACTTATTGCTATTCAATAAATTCTGACATCACAGAAAGAGACAGGTATCCCCTTTTTGTGTTTCTGGCATAGCATACTAATACTAGGGATAGATGGCTGCTCTCTCCCTTGAGTCTGTTTCAGCAAATGTCTATATCTCAGTATCATCACATTGGGACTTACAGTGAGCACTCAAAACCTGATGATAGTTCCTCTTCTGTAAAAATAAGAGTATTTTAGCATGGCCTTTAAATTGTGGGGCTTCAATAAAGTGAGGTGCACAAGATCTATGGCATCACATCAGAATAGAGCTGGGGTCAAGGACTGCAAAGACAGTATAAGAATGCAGCTATGCTCTATGGCATCTGGACACCTAGGAAAGATCCAGTGAAAGAGAAATGCAAGAGTTTGGGACAGCCAAAGGTGGCAGTGAGGAGCTGGAGAAGAGGAAATCCTGGTCAGGTACATTCATATCACCAGTGCTGATGTCCAGCACTGGCAAGTCAAGTTCAGCATCCAAGGAACACAAAAAGGGAAGTTAATAGCCAGCCTCTGAGAAGTGAGGATACATCAGTCTCCTAGGCAGCTCTCTCTCTTCCTCTTCTCACTGGCCTAATCAGCTTCTCAAACCTGAATTATAATTGAAACATCATCTCTCCTATAGTCACTAATGCCCACAATTTAAGATTACACTTCTAGAATGAAAGGTCCCATTGTCACTGTCTTGTTAGATTTGTCTATCAAATTGACATACCCTAGAGTCTTCTGAGAGAGAAACTGGTTAGATGAGATTAGCCTGTGAGCATGTTTATGGGTGGTTATCTTGAGCATTAATTGATTTTGGAGGGCCCGGCCCACTATGGGCAGCACCGTCCCTAGGCAGGAGGTCCTTGGGTTGTGTAAGAAAGCCAGATAACCATTGCACCAGTGATCATGACCTTTCCTCCATGGTTTCTGCTTCAAATTCCTGCTTGAGTCCCTGCCCTGCCTTTCATCAATGGTGAGCTATGACCTATACACTGAAATAAGCCCATTCCTCCCTTATCAGTGCTCTATCACAGCAAGGAAATATAAAAGCCAAGATGTAAGAGTCAGAAAATAAGGCTGATGCCCAGCACATACCTCTTGCATGGATGACCTCTTTCATTCCCTCCTTCCCTGTCCCTCAGCCCTTCTTCCTTCTCTGTAATCCCATTTAGCTCATTCTTTACTTCTCATTTGCCTCTTGAAATGTGTAGGGAAAGGTTTACGTAGAAGACATTTCCATCCTTCTTGAGATGATTAATATGTTACTTATTGTGGTTGTTATTTTCCATGTAGATTTACACTGTGACATCCTCCAAGTGTATAGAAAGAGAGGTGAGTGGAGAGAGGAAGGGAAGACAGAGAGAGACAGAAGAAAAAAAAAAGACCAAAACCATGATGTGAATTCTATATGATTTTTTTATTCTCTCCTAAAAGTTACAGCTTATAAAATATTGGCGGTAAACTGAGGGTTCCACATAAATATGTCCTGAGAACTTTCTCTAGTAAGAAATTCTATGACTTTCTTGAGACTGAAGGCTTTGAAACACAGAAACATTAAAGTTGATGGAAGGCACTATTATTTGACGAGGTAAGCACAGTTGAAATGTTATGGAATTTAACCCTGTGGGGACAGCCCTACTGATAGAATCCCACTGTTTCCTGTTCACCACACAAGCTCACTCACTGCACTCTAGGCTGAAAGAGAGGGCATTGACTAAAGTCTCTAGATGGCTGCTCGGTATTCTGCAATCCACAGTAAGCCTGGGCGTCAACAATATAGCTTCCCCCTCCAGGTCAACGAAACACTGCCAGAGAGAGCTTGTTTTATTTTTGCGGTTTTAAATATTGTTTGGCTCAGCAAAGAAACTAGCTTACCATGAACGGTTCCTCCAGAAACAAAGATCTATCCAAAGCAAACAACCAAATAGTTACACAAAATGCAGTATGAAATACCATCAAAGAAATAGAGCTGTCCACCCTGGTGCCAGAGGCCACCACACCACACACACCACTTATTCCTTCATAGACTGGACAATGTGGACTTCCATTTCCTTTGCAGATATAAAAGGAGCCCTCAGCAAAACCAAGGGTTCTATGCCTTTCTTTTCTCCTCATGAAGCACCATGGATGCAAGCACCCTCAACAGGACAAGGTGATCCCTTATCAGCAACATGAGGAGAACCCACTCCTGCTGACATATTCTCGGGCTTCCAGAAGGCAGTAACCAGCATCTGTGGCTCCTTAGTTTGCTTCTTGACCTCAAGGGTCTCTAAGGCAGCTGTGAACCAAGATGGGCCCAGCATCTCCAGGCATGGTCCACAGTGCTGTGGTAGAACACATCCTACATGCTCCATGTAGATACAGGGAGGTTCAGCACCATAGCTATTAAGAAAAAAAAATTGGCCTGATGAGATGGCTGTTAAGTGAAGTGCTTGCTGCAGAACCATGAGGACTTCGGTTCAATCCCTTAGAACTCACGTTTTTAAAAATCTGAAGCAGCAACACACATCTGCAGTCTCAACATGGAGAGGCAGATACAGGAGGATCTCTAGGACTCTGACAGCCACACTGGGCAATGGATAAGTTCAAAGCTCAAAGGGAGACCCTGTCTCAAAAAATAGGGTGGAGAGCAGTTAAAGAAGACACCTGATATATACCTCTACTCTCTGGATGCACACACACACACACACACACACACACACACACACACACACACACACGTGAACAAGTACAAACATGCCTACACACAGCAAAGGACCGCACACACTCTTATCCACTCACTTGTTAACAAACTTTAGAATCACTGGCTCTGTGCAAAACACTGTTTGCATCAGAGGAAACATAACATCTCTACCTCAGCGTCTATAGTCATACATAACAAAAAAAATCAATAAAACATACATAGAAAACACACTAGAAGCTGAACAAGATAAAATTAAAGAAATACCAAGCCAAAATTCAAAAGAAATGTGATGCTTACTTTTAACCATCAACTTGAAACAACCTAGTATCTTGAGAGGATCTAAGTAAGGGATGTCTGTGGAGAACTATATTGTTGTTGTAGGAAGACCCGTCCATTGTAGGTGGCACCATTCCCTAGGGAGTAGGTCTTGAACAGTTGATAGATGATAGAATACTAGCTGAGAATAAGACAGCAAGAAATCTGTGCCAGTCTCTCTCTGCTCTTGACTGTGAATGATATGCTTGAAGCTCCTGCCTTGATTTCCCTTCAAAAACATACTGTGACCTGGAACTGTCAGAAATGCAAATCCGTTCTTCTCTGAGTTGCTTTCTGTCTCAGTACAAAAATGAAACTAGGACACAGAGTAAGGGCAGCAGACTCAAGGAAGCTTGGGGGGTGGTTAAAGCACATGAGAGCTGCAGCAAGCAGTGCATAGAGTGAGTAAGAGCTGCAACTGGCAATGTATAAAGTGCACAGGATCTGCAGCTAGCCAGGCATGGAATAACAAGGCCACATGGGGTGGGTCATGGCACACAGGAGCTTCAGACAGCATGGGCAATTCTAGCATGCACTGGAGCTGGATGACCTCCTCTTGCAAACTGTAAAAATAAACCAGAGTGCTGGCTTCCCAATGCTATGTGATTGGTGCAGAGCTGTGGGAGTCAAGACCTACAGGCAAGAGTATCACAAGCTAGGACAGGTGCCCTGTAGCCCAGAAAACAAATGAGGAACACAGGGCAAGCCCAGATTGCATGTGATCTAACCTCTTACATCAGACAACGTGGAGAATGGTGCATGGCCTCCTTCATTTTGGAAAAGGGGCTTCTGGGTAGGACTGTTGTTTACTAAACTGGCATTACGCTTTGGGCCAACAGCCTAGCAGGAACTGTGTATTGGGAAATGGAGGGCAAGGTCCTATTAGGGACTGACAGAGTGAGTGGGTAAATGGGGTGGTCTTGGAAGAAATCTGAGATTCCTCCTGGGTGACTCAAAGGCAGCTCTGCCTGCATGGCCTCAAATGTGGCCAGTTGACAGCAACTAAAGACCCACCTTCCAGCATGCTGGGCAGTGAGTATGGGAACTACCAGGGATGAGTGCATGGGCCATCTGTGACACAGAGCACAGAACTTGAAGCATACCTGTCCTCTGCAAAGAGTGGTACCACCACAGCCCCCAAGATCATGCTGAAGCACAGGCAGGAGGCAATCAGGGTGGCCCCCAGGCAGGCTAAGCAGAAAAGAAGCTATGCTGACAACCTGAGTCCCCAGAATCTCTAGATTCCAAAACAAGACACCAGACCACATTTTGCAATGAAGAAGGTGATACAGGGGACAAGTGGCCAGGAAGCCTGTAACCTAGAGATACCTTCAGGAGCAATTTCTGGAGAACTACATCCTGGCCTCTGCAGGACATCCTTCAGCTATAGAGATGGCCAGGAAGAGGCCATGGGCAAGGCACAGCTGTCAGGCAGCCACTCCTGCAAAGCTGGCCTCCTTGTGGCACGGGTATGTTGTTATTATGTATACGAGGGAATGAGCAAAGCATCTGTACAACCTTGTTCAATTCAAGAGCCTGTCCCTAAGCAGGGAGTTTGTCCCAATGTGAGCAGGGAGAACAGGGGTAAATGTCTTTACCTACAGAAGAAGGGAGATGCCTTTCATAACACCGAGGAACCCATTGATTGGGTACAGCAAGTTGTGTAGCCAGCCCTTGCTGTGCCTGCAGGCTGTACCCTGCCCCACCCCACAGTCACACTGTCATGTCCTATCAAGGCCTTAGGCCAAGGAATACTTCACTCCCTCCAGTGACAATGATGGCCCACTGGCTAGTCTCATACCACTTACATGGTCGTGCCTTTCAGTTGGGTTTCCCTATTTGGCTTGTAAAGGACTTTTTTTTTTTATCACTGTGACAAATACCCCTAAAAGGAGGGATGATTCATTTTGGGTTCTGATTTCAGAGCTGTTTAAATCAGTCCTCAGACCTGAGTAAAAGATGGACATCATGGTGGCAGAGGACACTGCTCACCTCCTTGCAATAAGAAAACATAGAGAGAACACCTATGCCATGGCTCCTCCTCCTTCTCCTTTATTCCATCCAGGCCCACAGAGGAACATGCTGCCCACATCCAGGGTGAGCCTCTCTCTTAACTATTTCTCTCTCTTAACTATTTCTCACAGACACCCCCTGAAGTATACTCTATTAACTCCCCAGGTCAACCTGACACTCAAACATATGTCCTAAAGCCACACTTATTCTCCAGACAGACAGGAGGCTGTAGTTGTGGGTAACACAGTATAGTTATCCTGTGTTCAGCTGAAAATGCATAGCTCTTCACACAAGTCTCAATAGCTCCAATACCACTCAAAAATTCAAAGTAGCCTCTGGGAATTTAAGGCAAACTCTTAGCTGTGAGCCACTGTGAAATTCAAAAGATAAGATACACACTTCCAATATACAGTGGCAGAGTAACCGTTCCCATTCCAAAAGGGAGACAGGAGGGAACAGAAACCAAGAATAAGACCAAAGCAAGCCAACACACAGCAGCGAAGTCCCAAGCCTGTGGCCTCCCATCTGCAGCCCACACTTTCTTACTCCTGGGATGGCTCTTCCTGTGACAAAGACCTGTGATCAACAGCTCCTAGGAAGAAGGCTTAAGTTGGCTCATTGTTTCAAAGGTTTCCATCCATGTGTTTTTGGCCCATTGCTGTGGGCTAGGGCAAGGCCAGACATCATGGATATCAGAGAAGCATGGTAAATCAGAGCTGCTCACCTCATGGCAACCAGAAAACAGAGGCAGAGAGGCAGGAAAAGGTCAGAGACAAGAAAGCCTTCAAAGACATGGCCCCAGAACCTGCTTCTTCTAGTGAGGCATCACCTATTACCCCTCCCAAAATGGCACTACCCGCCGAAGCCAAGGCAGGAACTTGATGCAGCTACCTACATCTACAGTGAAGAGCAGAGAAAATGAATGCATGCTCAGCTTAGCATTCTTCATTTTCGTATAGTCCAGGAACCAAACATGGGGAATGGTGCTGCCCACAATGGGTGGTTTTTCCCATCTCAGTTAACATAATCAAGACAGTTCCCCCAAAGATAGGCCTATAGTCAACTGTAGCTAATCTAAACAATTTCTTATTGAGCATCTCTGCGCAGGTAATTAACTATATTGAGAGTTAAATCAAACTATACAAGACACTACATGGAAATTTCCCGCCTTAGTAATAAACACTAGTACACTAGATCCTGACTCAGAGATTGTTACAATTTAAACAATAGTCACACACCCCAGAAGGTCTTTCACTAGACAGCTGGCATGAGATTGAGTCAGTGCTCAGCCATGACCTTGGGTGATAAAATAATGTGATAGGTTGAAGGGCTCTGGGATAGGTTTAGTTGAAAGCCAGTCAGCTCCCCAACTACCCTTGGCCTTCCTTTCTGGAAAATGAACTTCCAGAAGGGGCAGCCTGTGCATGCTTAAACAAAAGCATGGTGGGCATGCACAGGGAGGCATTAGATCACAGCCGGTCTGAGAATTTTCCATCCCAGGTTCACGGGCAATCCTGCCCCTTCTCTGATGGAATGCAATCAGGAACCATCCGAGTTTTAGCACAGATTACCCCATGGTCACGGGTAATTGGCGAATCAAGTACTGTGCAAATCAAGCGCTAATTCCAAGCAATTAAAATTTGAGATAGAGCTAAACTGCAGTTAATTTGAAATTTTTATTTTTTTAATTTATTTATTTATTTATTTTTATAAAGTGCAAAACAGCAAAAGCCACATGTCGAGGAGAGAGAGGCCAAAGGCAATCTCAGTGCTCTGGCTGCCTGTGCCCCTCTGTCACTTGCTGGCATCAGTGAACGGGGGTCATCTGCTTTCTTCTTTCTGCACAACATAAATGGCATGAGGAAGCAAAATGATGGGAGAGGCATGAAAAATTGGGGGCAGACAGCTGGCATGATGTTGCTTTAAACTAACAGCCACCTGCGCTGATTCTGGTGGGCAGGACACAAACACAGTCGAAAAGAGAGTTCTCCTCCAAACCCTGGTCTCAAGGCCACACCAGCTGATGGACTGAGCCAAGAGTGGAGACACAGGAGCACTTGGAACCCTCCTCACCTAGCTTCCATGACTGAGCAACAGAATCATAAGCCCCATGTGGATGGTCCTTTCTGAGCTGCCAAGGAAGACAACAGACATCAACCCACAGCTCAAATCCTCTCCTGGACATTCCTCAGGGACCTTAGCAGACGCCATGTCCGAGAAAACAGACCCTGAAGCAGCCCCAAAGCTGCACGGGGCAGAAGGAAGGGTTCTGCAAGCCCAGTGGGAACTGGCCCTTTATTCTCAGCTTCACTTTAACTCCTGAGATTTTTATGGCTTCTTTTAACTGCTAGAACCTACCACAGAGGTCAATGCCACACGCGCGTGAACACACAAAAGCTTCAGAGAGGACAAAGTGACTTCAATGTCATTCTCAAGGCAGGAATGGAAAGACATATGGCCTCCGTGACAGGCTGTGGGCAATTTGAGCCCAGGACTCAGGCAGCAAGAGAGGCTATCAGCAAAGAATAAATCTTGGTGCACGGCGGGTAATCACTTTGGATTAAGGCCACTTTTCCAGGGCCAGCAGGAACAAAGGCTATTTCCCAGAGCCCAGAGAATGAAAATCAGTTGTTTTTCATGCTGAGAGAGTCTCACAGAGGGAGAAAACAGACTAGATGTACTTCCTTCCCCACAGCAGGTCAGGCTGCCCCAGCACAGCAGCTTCAGAGGCCAGTCCAGCACCCATTCTCCATCCCTGCACACAGGGCTCCCCTCCGTAGTGGCTGTGGCCCAGCTTGGCTCCCAGAGGTCTTCAAGAGACTCACTTGCCCACACGTGTCAGACGAGGCAGAAGACATCCATTGGGAACCATCCCTCCAGTTTCCTGCAATGCTCACTCCGCAAACAACCCCTAACCTGCACGGTTTTGTGTTTGTTTTTCTAAAAAAACATTGTTTATAATAGATGTTGCATACAGTGCTGCCAGGCTTGCAGCAAACTACATCTCTCAGGAATGACCTAGACCTCAGTGTGTCCCGTCTGGTGGCTACAGCAACAGGCCTGCCAGGAAGCACTCACTTACCAGGCCACCTGGAAAGGCCGTTTTCCTCTCTGCTCAGACCCCGCAGCTCTGCCATGTCCCACCTAACCTTCACCAGATGTTTCCAGTTAGAATAAGTGCCTCTGTAAGGAGGGATGGGAAAGTTGTCCCGGGTTCAGCTACTCCAGGAGAATCAGACCTTCCCTGAGAGAGAGGACACCCAAGACTTGGTGTGGATGACTCTTGGCCTGAATTCCACACGTGTGGAGTCGAGACGGTATCTTCAGATGTCATTCCTTGGGCTCTGTCCACCTGGTTTTAAGACAGGACCTTCACTAAGACTGAATGTGTGCTGATTAGACCAAGGGAGGTGGTCAGTGACTTCCAGGATCTGCCTGCCTCCTCTCCCCAATGCAGAGATTACAAACACATGCCACCATGTCCAGCTTTTTTTATATGAGTCCAAGGGGTTGACTTCAGATTCTCCCTTCTTTTAAGGCAAGCCCTTTACTGAATAAACCATCTGCGCAGCCTCACAGAAGTAATTTTAACATACCAGAGAAATGTCTTTTTCGGGAGCAGACCGGGGAGTTGAACCATCTTTCTGGACCACAGTTTTAGTTCTATGGTCTCTCTCCTCATAAACAGAGCTCTCTGTGTGCAAGCCTCGCTACCCATGGCATCCAGAGTGATTGTCCTGCCTGTCACCAAATGACCCTTTTTCTCACTTATAATTTTGCTGATTTCACTAGCTTTCTGTCCTGCCATTACTATCAGAACGCAGATGTGGTGCCATTGGCACCGCTGCATAGGAAAATGCTAAGTGAGCTCTGGATCGCCATTCCTGCAAGTCATTTCTTCTCCAAGAGACTGAGTATGAGAAACAGGACTTGTCTCCCTGCACCAGGGGAGGCCACAGTAACATGCTTTGCAGGGCTCCTCCAATTTCTCCTCTCCTGCAGGCTGCCACCACACACTTCTCAGATTATAGCCAACCCACCTTTTTTAGTAACTTCCTGAGCTGCATCCGGGGTGCACATCATCCAACTTACAAGGCTCCTGTGCAGGTGACAAGATGATCAGGGCTTGGCAGACAGAACCGAGGTCTCACAGCTTTAGATGCTCTACCCTGAAAATGCAGAGGAAGGTCCTGGTGTGTGCATTTGTTGGATCTCAAAGGACTTCGCTATGCCTGAGGAGCTGGTAACTCACTTAAAGCAAAAGACAAAGGCTGAACACTCCATCTCACTTAACTCTGGTTCCTCAGATATTTCTTCTTAGTGCAGATTTGTTGGTGAGAATTTTTCTTCTCATTTCCATTCCATTCATGAAATCTCAATATCTAATCAATGAAGGCTTGTATATCAGCACATTGTGCTAAGCCCCTGATCACTCTGCTGTGAGGCAATCAGAGGTTTAAAAAAAAGATGGGAAAAAAGAAAAATAGTGAGAACTCTGAAAATAGGAAATAGGGGCATGGATAAGGTGAGTGTGGCAGCTGTTTTTCTTGTTGCCATGACCAAATGCCTACTACGAGGCCATTGGGGAAGGAAAGGCTTATTCTGCTGCACAGCTGAAAGGAACACATCCTGGTAGGAAGGCATGGTTACAGGCATGTGATGTGCCTGGTCCAGATGTCTATAGCCAGGAAGGAGAGAAGGCCAAAAGTGGGATGGGGCTTTCTTGCAGGCTCCACCCTCCTAACAGTTCCATAACCTTCCCAAACAGCAGGACCAGCTGGGGACCAATGACCCCACAAACCTGGGAGGGACATTCATACTCGAGCTATCGAAGAAACATATTTTCTGAGTATCAACCTATTTTTTCCACTTTGGGCTACTTTTTAAGGTTTGAATTTAAAAGATTAGTTCACTGATCCATTACTAGTGCCCATCCTGTACAAGTCCTCAGGAATGTTTACCAAAGAGGACAGGCACAAAGACAGACATGTTTGGAACTGTATTGGAAACAGCAAAAGACAACAACAACAATACCTCACACATAGAGGGCTAGAGTTGTGAACTCCATAGTCACAGAAGTGAAATGGTGAGGGGTAGCAGGAAAGAGTCTCAGGACATCTAAGTAGGAAAGGAGGCCAGTGAGAGCGGGGCATCTTTCTTACTTGCATATTTAAAAATCAGCCAACTATTTTTTTGGGCAAGAACCATAAAAACCATGCCTTATAGGTAGCTTTGGTGAAAGGATGTGGGGGAAGCCCACCTCTACTTATTTCCTAAACTGCTAATTGTGCTGCCTACACTGACATGTTTGCTGGAGGGAGCCATGGAACTGCTGGGTCCTCTGGGCACCTCACGCCCTCTTCAGTTGTGGTCTCTCAGTTCCTAGCCACAGATGCACTGTTTGTGTTGGGTTGCTCAGAACCACATGGTGATAGGAATGGGGACAGACCACCTCCCATTTGTCCCACCTGGACCTACTGGTATGTGTCTTGTTACACACAATGAGGAGCCCTAACCTTTTGACATCTAAATCATATACTATCTATCCCAAGAGGTGACATTCTGGCTGGTTTGCTAACTCTCTGACGTGGAAGTTTCCTCAGCCTTCTCAGACCTCTAGGTAACCTTCTATAGTAGGTAGAACCTTCAGATCAGTACATGAAACCTAGTCTAGCCTGGGGCCAGGAAGTCTCTGAGATCATCTGAATCCTTCTCTTCTTTTCACTCCCCACATTAGATATGAAACAGTCTGCTGGGCTCCTTGGTATCCCAAGTCTATTTGAAGCTTACCACCAACCTTGTGGGACAGATGATACAAAAGTAGGTCTCTAAGTTGATCCTTTAGAGACAGGAGAAGTATAAACAAAACTCTTAGAGGATATATTCCTATCGACTGGTAATAACAGACTTCACTAGGAACATGGGTGCTTTCCTCATAGCCAGTACTGATGAATGGGTAAAAATGTTGCCATGCTCTTGGGCTGAGGTTCTTCACCCTTCATCGGCAACATTGGTCCTCCAGGTAGTTGTGGGCCATCTATTCGATTCCAAAGTTCTTAGAAGTTGATTATTACTTAGTTTTTCTTTTGTTTTGTTTTGCCAGCTTGCTTAACCACTCCTTCACAGAAAATGGAGTGTAGGTTTTTCTTTTATTCACTCTCTGTGGGGTGTGGTGGCAGCTGATATTTGACAAAGGTGCAAAAGTAAAATCCAACACAGAAAACGTGGTCTTCAGCAAACTATTCAGGAACAATTGGGCATCCATATGTTAAATTATACATCCGCCTGAAACTTCAGACACTATCAAAATTAGCTCCAAATGGACCAAAGACTTAAATATAAAATGTAATTGTATATATTTGACAAGCAGGAAGCTTAAAGTCTAAGGCTAAATGAAAGATTTTCTTACACCTAACACTAAATACAAACTAAAAATGAGAAACTTAAAGCTATTAAGACTGTGGAAACCAAGAAGGCTGGAAATATATCTAATCACATATCTGAAAGGGGGCTGATCCTGAACAATTAAGAAAAGTAAAAAGAAAAACCGAAGCCTGAACCAAATCATACAGAAAATCACATGAGCAGACATTTCATAAAGAGGTGAAACATATGGCAAGGAGGCTCAGAAGGAGACTTTCAGCATCAGTAACCACACACACACACACACACACACACACACAAAAAAAAAAAAAAAAAACCCACCTCTGATCTCTAGTCAATACTGCAAGGCCAAAGAAGCTAGATTCTGATATGAGTAGAAGATGATAACAGCCACAGGAAGAATTTTAATCCATCAATATGGCAGTTCTGGCAAAGGATCACATCCAAAGACCTTCTAAGTCTGTGTGATCCGACTGACACACCTTTAATCCTTCTGGCTGAACTAGACATAAACTCATAATACACACCTTTAATCCCAAACAATGAAGGAAGCAGCCAATGTTTGAAAGTGACATCTAACTGAGGGGCAAAGTGATGAATCAGAAAGATTTCCCAAAATGAGTCAGAGACAGGATACATCCAATGTTCAAGAGAACAGACAGAAGAGAGAGGCTACTTCAGACCAGTAGAGGGTTGAGTTAAGGTGAGTTTGCTATAGTTTAATCAAGTGCAGTTTAGTTCATTTCAGTTCATACAGTTCATTCAGTTTGTGCCGTTCAGTTTGTGGAGTTCAGAGGCAGTTTTTCTTGGCAGAGCAATTCAGTCAGAAGCCAAGAGAAGACAGTTTGAAGCAGTCAGCTTGGAGAGTTTTGAGACAGAAGAGCTGAGTCAAACCAGCCAACCAGAGTTCAGAAAAAAAAAAAATAGAAAGGGTTAGCTTATTCAGTAGTAAGCCTCCTGGACAACAATTACATCAGAGGAAATAAAAGCTACTTTTATATCTGATACCCAACATGACTGGAGAAGAAGAAAGCCCATCAGCATTGCAAAAAGCAGAGGACATCTGATAGAAACATCGAAGAGGACAGGAATCATTAGACAGAAAGCCACTGAGGAGGAATTCTCCTGGGATTGTGTCCAGAAGAAGCACCAGTTCTTTGGGTTTGGGTGGATGCCTAGAGAGACCCAGGAGACTCCAGAGTCAAAGGAGCCTCAAGCCCAGATAAGGAATGATGCTGAGGCCTCTCAGACAGCAAATCACAGTAAGCCACCCGAAACGATAATTTTAGTTATACAGACAGATTCTTCCTGCATTAAAATAAAAACATGGGAAACTCTGTTTCACACCACAACAGAGTAGATGCCCTTACGAGTAAGAAGCAAGGGTGGGCTGGCCGAAAGCAAAAGCTTTTCCTCAGACTTCCCTATAGCTACACTGCCAAAAGGAATGTGGGGTGGAGGGTGTTTTCCTTACAGAACCACACACAGGCACGTCTCTTAGTTGACTCCACACCCAGCCAAGATGAATCATAAGAGGCAGTTTTCAATTTAAAAAAAATTGCCATTCAAAATAGTAAGAAAGTATGTTTTATTCACTAGAAATTAAGAAAACAATTCAAGAATATCACACAATATATTACAATGATGTGATAAAGATTAGACTGTGTGCAAAGGGCTGAAAGAATGAAAGAAAAGTATAGACTGAGGATTAAAACAATCAAAGAAAACTGTCTTAGCAAAAAAAAAAATGCATTGAAGAGATACAAACTATGTACAAGGAATCCATTACAAATGTGAAAGTACAACTGCAGTGCGCAAGTGAACAGGCAGAAAAGGGATTATTAAAATTGAAAAGAGGTTAATTAGTATGACCCAAATCATGGAACAGAAGAACAGGAAAGAGAAAAAAAAAACACAACCTTTAAGACCCTACAAATAGCAAGCACATATCACACACACACACACACACACACACACACATACACATGCATGCATGCACACACATGTACACATACCAGAGTTCCAGAAGTAGAAGACAGAGATCATTGAAGAAACAAATGCTTGAATGGACATCAGCAAAAGTCAACCTAAGTTTAATAAAACATGAATCTACATATATCTAATAATGTCAACAAACACCAAGGAAGATAAAATTCAAAGCAGCTAAACTGAGACATAGTCAAATTAGAGATTGGGGGTGCACACAGATTTAAGAGCAGAAAGAAAGGAGAAAAACCATATATGGGGATTGCAAAAAAAAAATTAAAGGGAAGTAATCAAAAGAAATCATAAAATACAAAGGACAGTAGGATTCCAAGTTTAAAGAACTGGTAGTGGAGTGCTGGCAATCAAGAATTTTATATCCAGAAAACTACCTTTTAAAGAAAAAATGCAAATGCTCCCAGGTAGAGAAAAACTGCGTAGTTTGCCACACACAAACCTGACCTATAAGGAATGCCAAACTGAGACTCTAAAGTTGAAATGAAAGGACATGGATCCGAGCTAATGGCTACATGAGAGAACAACTCTGGTGAAGAAAAACTGCATCAATTAATATGAAACAGAATAGCTTTGGCTAGTAACTTTTTACTTTCCTGTTTATTTCAAAACAATAACAGTGATTATAAATCTAGGTTAATGGCTACACAAAATAACATAAGATAATTTGTGACAATAGCAATGTAAGGTGGACAAAGAACTGTATAGGAACAGTGTGGTGAGTATGGGATGGTATTAATCAAAACTATTATATATTGCACATTCCAATTCTAATCTTATAGAGCACACTACCAAGAAAATATCATATCAATGGAGAAAAAAAAATACAGGAAATCAAAGTACACTAGGAAGAAAAACTAAATACAAAAGAGGATGAAGAACCAAGAAACTCAACGTATGTAAAAAGTATAGAGAGATAACAGGGACAGAGCCCTTTTCCATCAATTATTATATTAAGGAAAATAGATTAAACTATCCAGTTAAGATGTAAAGATTGGCTAAATGTCTAAGAAGACAAAACCCAAACCATATGCCTTCTGTCAAATAATTATTGAGGATAAAACGACATAAGCATCTTTAAGTCTTTATGACACAGTCTCCCAATTCATGGGCTGGGGGTATTTTTCTAGCAATTTATGTTTACTTTAGATCCTTTGAGAACTGCTTTATACTTTTAAATATCCTGAGTCTTTTTTACTAAATTATTATTAAATAGTCTACAACTTAGGTTGTTATACAAGAAACTGTCTTCATTCTTTTTTGGTTGTTTATTATTGATGAGCAGAAATCCAATGGTTTTTTGTTGTTGTTTTGGTTGAGTCCTATCCATGAACATGGTCTGTCTCTTTGTCTCTTTGGGTTTTATTTGTTAATATTCTGAATTGTTCAGTATTTGCACCCTGTATATTTTATTGTTGGGCACATAATTATCTCATTATATCTTGGGATTTTGTTTATAGTAATGTATCCTTAGTTTTCATTTTCATGTGATTATTTGCATATGTAAATATGCTTGATTTTTCTACACTGCTCTTGTACCCTGTAGTTTGTTAGCCCTGGGAGCTTTGTTTACAAATTCCTTGAAATCTTCTCTGAAGAGAACTATGTTATCTGCATTATTCTCCTTTCCCAGTATCCTTTGTATTATTTCCTTATCTTGTTTAGATGGCTAGAACTTTCAGGATTGTTTTGATAATCCTTATGAGCACCTACCTTAGGGGAAAGATCCCATCTTGGGAAAACTTTTAGCAGCAGGGAAGCAAGGAACTGAAAGTATCCTCTGGTGAGACAGATTAGCTCAAGGATGTGACACTCAGATTTCTCAGGAATCATCCTGTAAGAAGACAGCCTGTGAAACCAACAGAAAATAGGAGGCATGAATCTGAGGTAATAAAGAAAATAGAAATTGACAACTCTGGTTCAACTAAGTCAGAGAACTGAATGCCTCGTGCAGAGAAAGAGGTGTTTGTCCAGAGTCCTACATCTATCCTTTCAGTAACTACTTACGTAAGGATTTGTGTGAGTCTTTTTGATGAGGGCTACTTTCTCCATATTTACTTTAAAACTGGCAGAATTGCAACATGTGCTCTGCCTACCTGAGGACTTGCAACGTCTGATGACATCACATACTCTAGGAAGAGAAACTCAACAGAAGGCATGGTCAAATGTCCCAAGGACTAGAAGGACTAGCCAAGGACTAGAAGTTCTAAGAAGTACCTTGCCTTCCCTCACCACTCCTCTCAGCACAAGACACCAAGTGTGGCACTGCCCTTTCCTGAAACCCCAGGGTCTCCCAGGGCTGTTTCTATCACCACAGATGCCCACATCGCAATTCTCTTAACAAAGTCAGAACTCAGTCAACTGCTTTTCTTCCTTTCACCAGATTTCAGAAGGAAATGTGCTAGAATAGAAGCAGTTCAGCCCTCATCCCGACCAGACCAAATTAAGAACAGACAGAAAGTCAAGAGTAGTACTGTGCTCCCTCAGTACTTAACAATGAGCCACCATTAGCCAAAGCATCACAGCAGTAGGGCCAGTAAGCGAAAACAGCCTGAACACTTTGGCTGGTCCCCCCTTATCCAAAATGAGGGAGGAAGAGAAGAGACCTGAAATGAAGGCTCCCTGCTGCTGGCAAGACACAGAGCATGGGGAAAGAAAAGCCTTTGAATTGAATATGAGATGGAAATCGTAATTAGGCTAGGCTTGGCCTAGAAATTCATGAAGACAGGACATATGCATAAGATCAAAAGCTACCACAACCTGTGAGCTCAGCCTGGCATTTATAACTGAAGGGAGAAAAGAGCCAGAACTACCGCTGAGGCGACATGGTGGCACACACCTGTGATCCCAGCTTTCGGAGGTGAGAAAAGGAGGGGGTGTGCTGAGGCAGGAGTAGAGCAGCAAATTAGAAGCAAGCCTATGCCATACAGCAACACTCTGTCTCACAGCAACAAAACAAAAAAGTCCAGTGGTGAAACTGATTCTATTTCTTGTTTATATAGTGCTTATTTCAGCTCAGCAAAATATCAGTCATGTGATTATGAAAAATTAAACACAGACAGCAAAGTACAGAGAATAAACCACAGAACACCCAAACATCCAGCCCCATCCATCTAGCAGTAGCACTTGTCATCTATAATTTATTTTTTTTAAATATTTATGTAAGTACTAGAGAGACAGCTTGGCAGTAAAGAATGCTTGCTGTGCAATCATGAAGACCAGTGCTAGGATCCCAGCACCCACATAACAAGCCAGGAGTCCATGGCGTCCAGCCTAGCCCAGACAAGATAAGGCCCAGGTTCAAGGAGAGATCCTGCCTCAAAGTTACAGATACCAACTGCACCTTCTGGTCTCTGAATACATGCACATACACATACATGTGCACTAACATAGACACATGCACCAAATAAAGAAATCTTTTAAAATATTTCTGTATCAGTAATAAAGTTGAAGCCTCGTATCTCCTTCTGCTTCTAATTCTTTCTTTCTCCATGCTAGCCACTCCCCTGAATTTGAAATTTATTATCTGAGCCTATTTTTATACTGCTGCTGCATATATATTGAGCTATAAATAATTTGAAGCACTATTTTGCATATTTCCAAACTTTATATTTATATTATCAGGCTGCAGGAATGCTGTGCAATTAGATTCCTTTGATTCACCATTAAATTCTTGCTATTCATCTATTTTAACCATGTAGAGAGAAACGCGGAGTTGGAAGGAAGGAAACTGGGAGAGGAAGTGAAGTCAGGACCAAGCTAGACCAGAGAGTACAGGCTGCTGCAACACGATGCTTCCAAAAAATCAGTTATCTGTAAGTTATCAGAGGTGAGCTAGAATTTTGGGGCAGCCTGCAGGACATTTTACCAAGTTCTGGCCCAGCAGGTAACTCATTGTCTTTCTTGTTCTATGAGCTCAGACTCTCCTGGTACTCCACCCCATGTGTCCTGCCTCCCATAAAAAGAGGGTCTGAGCCGTGTAAGTTAGTCTCCCTTTCATTCCATCAGGCCACCATTCTGAGTGATTTGCCTTCTTATAATTCTGCATCTGCTGAGGACCTATAACGCCTAGGCAGTCCCCCAGGTGTTCTTTTTATGTTTCTAAACTTACTAATGGAGTTTTATTATCTTGTCTTACTTGGTTTATCAACACATTTTTATCAAGCTTACTTTTTTAAAGTTGCCATAAGGACCACTTTCCCCCCTATCTTAAAGATTTGGTGAGCTATCTAGCAAATGTGTAGCCAGCATCAAAGCATGTCAGGTTTTGTCATAGTCACTATGACTATGTTCTCCAGCTGCTAGAGAATATGGATACCAAGAGTAATCAAGCAAACAGGCACTGTGCTGGCAGGAATGGGCAGATGCTCCAAACTGAATAGAAGCCAGAGTTTCGACACTGCAGGTGGAGCAACTCTGATGCCATGTCTTGAGCTCTGCCATTAGGAGGGCTGAAGAAATAAGCTGGACATGTGGGAAAGAACACTCCAGGCAGAGGCAGCAGTGAGAGCAAGGTCCAGCAGCCTGAGCATCCCTGGTGTGACATACAGCATGAAGAAAGACCACAGGCAGGAACAAGCCGGCCAAAAACAGCAAGGGAAGTATAGATTAGCTAGCAAGTACCCTGTCTGCAGGAACTGTGAGGGTGTGATCTGAAATGTGACTTAAAGAGTTAGCTCTGTCTCTGAAAGAGGAAAGACACTATCAGAGGAATGCATTTGGAGGCACTTGCATGCACCTGTCAGGGGAGGGGTGCTCTAGACTTGAATTTCTTAACTACAAAACTGGTGAAGTCTTAAGCGCAACACCTGCCACAGTGGAAACTATGCTCCACACAGGAGATGACCTCCACTCACAAGACACTGTGCACCTGGGATGGTACACCTGGCCTCTACCTATCAGACATTATATACACTGAGCTTATAGGTGGTATACTTTACTTCTGTCCAGGAGCCACCATGCCCCTGAGATGGTTGGTGGTATGTCTGACCTTTAACCCCGAGATGTTATAACCGGACTAGTGCATGGTACAAATGGCCTCCATCCACAAGACACTATGCACCTAGGATGGAAGGAGGTACATCTGAGCTGCATCTATGAGATTCTCATAATCTGCGCATATGTCCATATTCCCTGGGAGAATGTCATCCCTGCAAGCATTCCTGATTATGAGTCATTGCAGTGAATGGAGCTTTTTTTTTTTCAAAGCATGTTACAGCTGGATTACAGCCCTCTTCCTCTCCTCCCAATCCCCCTCATATCCCCTCATTCCATTTCCCCCTTTCCTTCTTCTCGGAGAGGACCCAAGGGGAACCAACACACCCTGGCACATCAAGTGTCAGCAGGACTAAGTGCATCCTCCCCTCCTGAGGCCTGACAAGGCAGCCCACCTGAGAAAAGGCAGAAAACAGAGCCAGGGATGGCCCTTAAGAGAGTAGAACTTTTATCTCTCTGTGAAGTCTCGGGAGTCTGGGAAGGTTCTAACCTTATCCATCCTACCAGTCTAGGGTTCCACTGTGCCTTGAGGGATGCCCTTCCTCTCTGAGTAGTTGAAGTTTCCTAGTCATAATCTCCAACCTTGGCATGAAAACGATGGAGTCCTGGAGAAGATGCCAACAGTCCACCCAAGGCCACGTACTCACGGAAACTTCGCCATGCTCTGGTCACTGTGACTTTGAGTCTGTCCTGACTCCACCATTTGACAGCCCCATTCTTTCAAAGCTGCCTGGCAGCAGGGTCAATTTCCAAGGAAGAGCTGAAGTCTTCATTCTTGTTCTTGGGCCCTCTGAGGACACAGGCAGAGCTAGAAGGGGGGTTAGATTTCCTGGCTCTGCTTATTCAGTGCTTTCTAATTAAAGGATTTCATTTTTCTCTGAAACGTCCTCATTCTTCTGTTTAAAAATGTGCATAAAGAATGTACAATTGTGTAGGCATGGTTCTGTCATTTAAAGTAAAAACCTCTGACAAGACCCCAACCCTTCCAGGGAATGCTGTTCCAAACCTTAGTGTTAGCGCACACAACCTTCACCATAACAATCTAATCTCTGTATTGCAGTCTGCAACAAACAGTGTCAGTTTCCAAGAAAGAACAGAAGGCAACCTCAAGTCCCAACCCTGCCAGCCAGAGTCATCCTCACAAGTAGCATGGTTTCTAGCAGCGTGATGTAACTCATAACCCCAAAGCTTGGGAAGCTGGGGCAGGAGGACTGGCATAAGCACTAAGCCGGTCAGAGCTAGTCCCCATAGTCCCTCAGGAACCCCAGAGCCTGACTCTCCAGATGTTTGCTCTATAGGCTACCTTCTCAGATCACCCTGTCCCAGGTGGGGAAAAGGATGAGATCAAGCTACTGCCTCCATTTTATCCCACACATTCACCCACCTCCCATGCAGAGGCAGAAATTGGTGCGTGGGCGGAATGTTTAACCCCATTATCTAAACCTGCAGTGCAGGAGAACCTGTCTGATGCCTATATAGAGAATCCAGTAGTCACTTCTGAAAGGAAAGCTGACGCCCTTCCCTCCTGGCAGTGAGTAGCCCGGAGGCTAGCGCAGCAGAGTGGGGCATGCCTGCTCCAACTGCAAGGTAAGAATGAGGCTTCTGAAATACCCAAAGCAACTCTTCAGACAGAAGATTCATGGGAGATGAGGGGTGAACCCCAGAAATTGGAGGTGATAAGAAACTTTGAGATTACTGCAGTGGCTAAAGAGTTCTACTACCAGGACACTTGCCATTCTGTTTCAGGTTGTCAATACTCTGTGCTGGTCTTTGTATGACAGAGATGCGCCATACAAGGAGGTCTGAAAAACAATACACCTTTGGGGCTCCAGCAGGAGACAGCACAGAGCATCTGGGCTAGAAGAAAACACTAAGACTGCAGTGGAGGGAGGAGATGACTTTTAGTTAAATATTACAAAAACTGGGGGTGCCATAAAACTGGATATCTCAACAAAGGCCAGGTGGTGTGTCTCTGAATTCTTTGCCAAACACTCCAGGAGAGAATATATCAAGGTGTGCCCTGGGAGTTGGAAAGAAAAAGTCTAAGTCTAGAGTGAGATGGCGATTCTTAGAGGTTGTAATTAGCCAGGCTCCCCAGGGAATGTGTGAACGTGCTGTGACTATCCCTGAACTGTGAGCCTGTGAGTGACACATAGTAGATGCCTCAGGGTGATTGGACTCACACAGGTCTTCCTGCAGGTAATAGAGATGGCCTTAATCAATGTGACTGGGGTCTTTATTAGGAGATGGCCTCATTAGTAAAGTGCCAAGCAAATATAAGGACACAAGTTTGATCCCACAGACCCCCTACGAAAAAGTTAGACACAGCACTGAGGGGGTGAAGACTGGAAGGTCCTGGGGTTGCTGGCAGCCAATTTAGACAAATCTAGGCGTTCAGGGTTAGTAAGAGTCTGTCTCAAAACTCAGGCGTATATAGCGTATCGTACCAGTCTCTGACTTTATCCTGTCCTTTCTATGGAAACCTCCCTCTCCTTTCTCTGATTAAGTCACTGAACTTGGGGCCTGTTCTAAGTTCAGTATGGTCTCACCTATA
Source organism: Psammomys obesus (assembly GCF_907164565.1). Lineage (NCBI taxonomy): Eukaryota > Metazoa > Chordata > Mammalia > Rodentia > Muridae > Psammomys > Psammomys obesus. The sequence goes on from NW_026585644.1 coordinate 15,055,901, forward strand.
GGCCAGCTTCCTAGTAACATTTTCAGAAAGTCCCCTGTGGCCAGTTAGATCACACTGAGTTCTGGAGTTGAAGAACTTGGCATACTTTACTAATGGGTTTAATGTTCAGTTTTCACAAATACAGGAGAAGAGCAAATCACTAATAACAGCTCTTCGGCATCCCAGGGTTCAAAAAATAAAAAAAGAGAGGAGAGAGGGGCCACTGACAGGCCAAAGAGCAGCAGCTAAAACTAGACAGGCATTGTAGTACATTGATCCACATGATTAATAAGGGTCTGGAGAGAAAGCTGAAGACAACATGAGAATGCTCACCATCTGATGCCCCTTGCATTAACCTTCAGACATACATACCTACCCCATTCCATGCAAAGATCAGCATGGGCTACCCCTATAAGGAATGACATGAGAAGAGAATTCTGGAAAAAGCTGACTTAGCTGAGCTGGCACCATTAACTCTACCTCAGGTGAAGAGAGGCTGGTAATCCGGAAAGCAAGGGGACATCATTCTCACACTCAAGGAAAGTCAAAAGCCATCAGAGCTACTCTGATATTTTCCTTATAAATGTGCAGGAAAACTAAGGCCATATAAAAACAAGCACCAGAGGCCAGGGAGATGCCTCAGTGGTTAAGAGCACTTGCTGCTCTTGCAGAAGACCCAGGTAGGTTCCCAGCACCCATGTGGTGGTTCACAATCATCTGGAGCTCCAGCTCCAGGGGATCCAGTGCCTTTTCTGACCTTCTTGGGCTCCAGCATGCATGTGGTGCACATAAATACACTCAAGCACACATGCACACATTAAATAAATGAATAGATAGACAGGCAGACAGATAGATGTATGCAACAGGAAGGGACTGTCATCAGATACAATTCACTGTCATTATCACTTGAAATTATGTTGAAAATAATTTCATATCCTAGAAGACAATTAAGAAAAACCAGATCAATGCAATACCCATCAAAATGCCAACACAATTCTTTACAAACCTTGAAAGAACAATTCTCAACTTCATATGGAAAAACAAAAAAATCAGAATAGCTAAAAGCAATCCTGTATAATAAAATATCTTCTGGTAGCATCTCCATCCCTGACCTCAAGCTGTACTATAGAGCAACAGTAATAAAAACTGCATGGTAACAGCATAGAAACAGACTGATGGATCAATAGAATTGAATTGAAGACCCAGGAATAAATCCACACCCCTATAGACACTTGATTTTTTAAAAAGAAGCAAAACCATACAATGGAAAAAAAAAGATAGCATCTTCAACAAATGGTGCTGGTCTAACTGGATATCTACATGTAGAAAAATATAAATAGGTACTTATGTATCACCTTGCACTTAACTAAAGTCTAAGTGGATCAAAGACCTCAACATAAAACCAGACACACTAAATCTATTAGAAGCAAAAGTGGGGAAGAGCCTTGAACTCATTGGCACAAAGGACAATTTCCTAAACAGGATACCAACAGCTCAGGCTTTAAAATCAACAATTAATAAATGAGATCTCCTGAAACTGAAAATCTTCTGTAAAGCAAAGGACACTGTCAATAGAACAAAATGACAGCCTACAGAATGGAAAAATACCTTTACCAACCCTACATCTGACAGAGGGTTAACATCCAGAATATATAAAGAAATGAAGAAGTTAAACACCAACAAGCCAAATAATCCAATTTAAAAACGGGGTACAAAGCAACACAGAGAATTCTCAAGAGAGGAATATCAAATGGCTAAAAATCACTTAAAGAAATGCTAAATGTCCTTAGTCATCAGAGAAATGCAAATAAAAATGACCCTGAGATTTCACCTTACACCCATCAGAATAGCTAAAATAAAAAACTCAAGTGACAGCAATGCTGAAGAGAATGTGGAGAAAGGGAAATACTCCTCTATCACTGTTGGGACTGCAAACTTATACAACCACTTTGGAAATCAGTCTGGCGCTTTCTCAGAATATTAGAAACGGCTCTACCTCAAGACCCAGTTATACCACTCCTGGATATATACCCAAAAGATGTCCCACCATACAACAAGGACATTTGCTCAACTATGTTCATACAGCTTTATTCATAATAGCCAGAACCAGATATCCCTCAACTGAAGAATGAAATTGTGGTTCATCTACACAATGGAATACTATTCAGCTATTAAAAACAAGGACATCATGAAATTTGCGGGTAAATGAATGGATCGGGAAAAGATCATCCTGAATGAGGTAACCCAGACCCAGAAAGACACACATGGTATATACTCACTTATAAGTGGATATTAGCCATACAATACAGGATAACCATTCTACAGTTCACAGACCTAAGCTAAGTAACAAGGGGGACCCTAGGGAGGATGCTTAATTTTCATTCAGTAAGGCAAATAGAATAAACACCAGAGGGGGAACAGGACAGGAGCCTTCCATAGATGTCCTTTGAAAAACTCCAACCAGCAGTGGATCAAAGCAGATGCTGAGACTCACAGCCAAACTTTGGGCAGAGCACAGGGAGTCTTATGGAAGAGTGATGGGATAGAAGGACATGAAGGAAACAGGAGCTCCACAAGGAGACTAACAAAGCCAACGAATCTGGGTCTAGTGGGACCTGTGGAGACTGATGTACCAACCAAGTTCCATACATTGAGAGGATCCAGGCTCCCTGCTCAGATGAGGCCTATAGGCAGCTCAGTCTCCATGTAGGTCACCTAGTAAGGGGACCAGGGGGCTCTCTCTGACATGAACTCTGTTTCCTGTTCTTCAGTCACTTCCTCTGGGCAAGGTGGCCTTACCAGGCCACAGAGGAAGAGGATGCAGGCAGTCCTGAAAGAATTGATAGTCTGGGGACTAGGGGACAGAGACAGGGATTGGGGGGGAA
>NW_026585644.1:15058864-15174847 GCF_907164565.1 Psammomys obesus
AAGGAAGGAAGGAAGGAAGGAGGAAGGAAGGAAGGAAGGAAGGAAGGAAGGAAGGAAGGAAGGACCCTCCATTTCCACTTTTAATTGTTTTCCAATTGTTCAGCTACTCTTCCAACCTTTTTTGAAATGGAATATAGGAAGAAAAAAAAGGAAAAAGAAAAGAAAACAGAAAATCTTCTCTGGAAGCAAAGCAGGAAAGAACCCAGTGGCAGCAGCCACAAAAAAAAAAAAAAAAAAAAAAAAGAAAAGAAAAACTTTTTGCTAATGTCCTGAAGGGAAGGGGCTACAGCTGGGATACAAAGTGAATAAATTGTAACACATTTTTAAAAATTGAAAAATATTCTAATTAAAATGTATTTTAAAAATAAATTTTAAAATGAAGAAAAAAAATAAGAATACTCATCCCTTTTTTCCTTGCCACTTCCTCCAACGCATCAGAAACCAAGTTCCCAATTCTGCCTAGCCACAAGTCTGGCCACCACTTGTAAGTACCACTTTTGTTTGTTTATTACTTTATTGCATTCTTATATTTACCACCCCTCTCCACCCCAATCCTTTCCAACCCCACAACACTAGGTTTGTGCCAAAGAAAGTTATAGGAGAAAGGGGGCATAGACCTCTTCAGACTACTTCCTGCTAATCCGTGGCATCGGACTTTTGCTGTCAGGATATTCAAGTTTTTCTTCTTGTCTCTTGACTACTTGACAAAACACAACCAAGCACAACAAACTGTAACTCGCCAACAACAGTAACAATAGCCACAACAACAGGAGGGGGGAGCAGCAACATCTTTGGGGACTCTCTTTTGGAGCCCTTCTCTGGGCACTGGTGTTTATCCCCTCTGAAAAGTTTTCAGAATTCCAAAAGCTAACTATTCTCACCTGGCAAAACCATGGTCCCTGCCAAAGCTCAAGACACATTATAGTTACTTGCTGTGGACTAACTGAAGCAGCCCCATATCTCACACCTGGGATTAAAACAAAAACATATTCATATAGCATAACTGGGTTTGTAAAGAAACTAAATTTCTCACTAGACACACTCATTCTCATTTTGATATTCTTTCTTGCTCTCTCTTGTTCTCTCTCATTCTTCTCCTCTCTTTCATTCTCTCCTCCCATTTTCTTTCTTCTTACTCTCATTCTCTCTCTCTCTTATTTTCTTTCACTCTCTCTTGTACTCTCATTCACTCATGCTTTCATGTTTTCTCTCTTGCTTTCTCTTATCTCATTTATCCTGTTTTTCCCCTCTCCTACTCTTTATTCTCACTGTCTTGGCTTCTTTGAGTTTTCCTTTCTTTTGTCTTTACCTGAATATGCCAGGTCTCATTTCTTCCTTGGTGCTCTTCATATTTACTTTCCCCTCTTTTTCCTATATTGCTCCAACACTGTTCACTAGCTTTACCCCTCTTATGCTCCTTCCATGAGAATCTAATCTGTTGGTGAACATGATATTTTATGCCTTATGGAGCTATAACGGTGATTGTTTTTAATTGGTAGTTACTGTATTTTCATGGTGAATTTATCTGTCACATATGATTGCTTCTTAGTCTTTGGTCTTAAGAACTGTTCAGGGATTAGACCTCAGGTACTGAACACATTGCTGAGTGTTTAGTGCAGAGATTGGGGGGTGGGAGAGGGCGGAGGAGCTTGCCATCAACTCAACCACAACCCTGTCCTACCTGAACCCTTCAAATGTTTCAAATGAAAAATACAGGAGATTAGTGAATCAACCAATGAATTAGTCCAAGATGTGCAAGATCCAGTGCAGAAACACAAGAGCAATCAAAAGTCAACAGCTCCACAGTAATGGTTCCAAGTGGTGGGCTGTAAAAAAGGTCACAGAGAATGAGTTCAAAAGAATGTTCAAAAAAAAAAAAAACAAACAAAGAGCACACAAACTCTTGAATGAATCAAAAAAAAAAGAATAAAAGTAAAGAATTAAATAAGGAAACAACACAGAAAATAAATAATGAATTCAATAAAGAGAAATATAGAAAAATCAAATTGAAATTCAGGTAATAACAGCACAGGCTCTAAGAGCAACAATAAATAAATGGGACCTCATGAAACTGAAAAGCTTCTGTAAAGCAAAAGACACTGTCATCAAAACAAAATGACTGCCTACAGATTGGGAAAGAATCTTCACCAACCCTTTATCTGACAGAGGGCTAATATCCAGTATATATAAAGAACTAAAGAAGCTGAAAAGCAACAAACCAAGTAATCCAATTAAAAAATGAGGAACAGAGCTAAACAGAGAATTCTCGTTAGAGGAATATCAAATGGCAGAGAAACACTTAAAGAAATGCTCAACATCATTAGCCATCAGGGAAATGCAAATCAAAACGACCCTGAGATTTCACCTTACACCCATCAGAATGACCAAGATGAAAAACTCAAGTGACAACACATGCTGGAGAGGTTATGGAGAAAGGGGAACCCTCCTCCATTGCTGGTGGGAATGTAAACTGGTACAACCACTTTGGAAGTCAATCTGGCGCTTACTCAGACAATTAGGAATAACGCTTCCTCAAGACCCAGCTATACCACTGTTAGGTGTATACCTAAAATTTGCTCAAGTACACAACAAGGACATTTGCTCAACCATGTTTGTAGCAGCTTTATTTGTAATAGCCAGAACCTGGAAACAACCCAGATGTCCATCATCGGAGGAATGCATACAGAAATTGTGGTATTTTTACACAATGGAATACTACTCAGCAATCAAAAATGAGGAAATCATGAAATATGCAGGCAAATGGTGGGATCTAGAAAAGATTATTCTGAGTGAAGTATCCCAGAAGGAGAAAGACAAACATGGTATATACTCGCTTATATAGATCTACAAGATATAATAAACATAATGAAGTCTATACATCTAAAGGAGATAAACAAGAAACCAGACACAAGGTAAGATGATCAATCCTCACTTAGAAAGACAAATGAGATGTGCATTGGACATATGACAGGAATCTACCGCAGAAGGCAGTAGAAAGATCCTACCAAGCAGCGTTTCAAAACAGATACTAAGACTCATAACCAAACCTTTGGCAGAAGGGGAGTTAGTATGACAGGGAAAGGATAGGAGCCCCACAAGGACCAAATATATCTGGGCACAGGGTTTTTTTTTTTTTCTGAATCTGTTTCTCCAACCAAGAACCATGTATGGATATAACCTAGAACCTTTACTCGGACGAAGCTCGTGGTAGCTCAATAACCAATTGGTTTCCCATAGTAGGGGGAACAGGGACTATCTCTGACAGGAACTCAATGGCAGGCTCTTTGACTCCCCACCCCCCAAGGGAAGAGCAGTTCTGCTAGGCCACAGAGGAGGACTTCGCAGCCAGCCCTGAAGATACCTGATAAAACAGGGCCAGACAAAAGGGGAGGAGGTACTCCCCAGTCCCAGTCCGTGGACTTGGAAAGGGACAGGGAGAAGGTAAGGGAGGGAGGGTGGGGTTGGGAGGGAATGGGGGAGCGGGATGCAGCTGGGATGCAGAGTTGATAAAATGTAAATAATAATAACAAACAATAAAAAAAAGAAATTCAGGTAATGAAAAAACTTATCACAGAGATTAGATCAAGAAAGTGAAAGACAGACTATCATGGCCTGAAGACAAGAGAGCTGAATTAGAACATGAAGACAACAAAAAAGAAAAAAATAAGAAAGCAGAGACAGAACATGCAAGATCTCAGGTATGCAACTAAACTTTCTGGTTGCAAGTAAAGAAGACTGGGAGGAAGGCTAAAGCGAAGAGACAATTTCAATAAAATAACATTTCAAAATTCCCAGGCTTAGAAACGATATGATCATCCAGGTGAAACATTTAGAGCAGGAGGAAGACAAGCAGGAAGAGCCTCCCCAAACATATTATAGCCAAACACTAAACACACAGAGGAACATGGAAAGCTGCAAGGCAGAAGCACCAAGTTGCATATAAAGGCTAAATTAAACAAGGCAAGCCTGTATGAATAACAGGCTTCTCAACTAAATTCTATAATCTAGGTAGTAAAACAGTTTGCTTTAAGGCCTGGAAGGAGACAATCCAAAGTCAATCCAAAGAGCTATATCCAGCAAAGGCACCCTTCATAATTGAAGGAGGAAGAAAAAGCCTTCTGCGATAGACACAAACTTAAATACATTTAAAATAAAAATAATTTTTAAAGGCAGTGGAATAGTTAGCCTACCATCTAGTGAAGGAGGCTTCAAATCAGCAGTAAGAAAGACTAAGGTGGATACTGATTGAGGTTTTGCTCTATCAAGACAATATTCTAAACACAACACACAAAACATAAGTATGCCCAATTTCATAAACACCACTTGCTGTAAAGGTATATTATTGACCTCAACACAATGACACTTGGTGATTTAAGTAGCCCACCCTCACCAAGAAACTGGTCATCTAACCAAAAAGAACAATAAATTAGAAGAGTTTAATGGCATTATAGATCAATTGGACTTAACAGACATCTGTAGAACATTCCACTGAGCAGCCACAGAATACATTCTCCTTGGCAGTCCAGGGAACTTTCTCCAGAATAGGCCATATTTCAGGCCCCAGAGCAAGTCTTAATAAATACATAAGAATTTAAACAACTCCTCATATTCTAACTGGCCACAATAGGATAAAACTAGAAATCAGCCGTGAAAGAAACTACAAAAAATACACAAACTTATGGAGACTGAAAAATAAACGATTTAATGATCAGTGGTTCATTGAGGAAATCTGGCAGTTTTAAAATCAAAAACTGAAACCATGACATACTAGAATCTGTGGTATACAATGAAGGCAGTTATAGAGGAAAACTTTTATCTATAAATGGCCGCGCTTTAAAAAGAGAAATCTCAAATTAATAACCTAATGTTGAGCCTCAAGCTCTTATCTTAAGCTCTTAGAATAATACGGACAAGAACACACAAAATTGGTAGGCAGAAAGAAATAAGGACCAGAGGAGACGTTAACTAAATAAAACAAAAAGAACAATATAAAGAATAAATGCAACTGAGTGGGTTCTTTGGAAAGATAAAATTGGCCAACCCTGAACCAAGCCCCTCTGGATAAAAAGGGGGGAGGTGTTGGAACACAGTCCAATAACAGAAGAGTTGTGTGAGGGTTCTGAGGGCTCGTGAGAAAACTGCAAGAAAACAAGAGTCTTGTGATCTCCATTTCTCCAACACATGGAATTGTTCTTGCAATGTGTTTTTGTGCTCCTCCTACGTGTATGAGATAGGAGTGAATTCACTCCAGCTGTTGTTACTCATAGTCCTCTATGGAAAAACATGTTTCTGCCGCACGTGGCATGTCCCTGTGACTGGGCACCTTACTCATGTGACTTTTCTTAACCCTCGGAGTGTAAATTGCCTGATGCTCTGAATAAAGTTGGCTATTGCATGAGACTTCAGTCTGCCTCGGTTTTAGGCCTCCACTTTCCCCAGTTCATGCCACCAACTAGGACAGAAAACAAGGGGCTCTCAAATGGGGACCTGGAGAGATAGTGGGGACCCTCACTCACCCTCACAGACAGAGGTGAGTGAGATTTGCCTTGTGTCGAGCTTGTGCATCATTTTTGGAAGAAAGGAGAGCACATGTATTAAAGCCACAAATACTAAACTGCTTACAAGTAGTTAGTGATTATATAGTCCCTGGTTTCCAGAAGAGGGAACTTTAGATAAACAAGTATGGAGCGGAGTCTGAAAGAATATTGAAAAGGCATATAGTTAAGAGGGAAAGATCCACATTCAATTTTGGTTCACCCAGGCATTAATTCAAACTGTCACTAAACTATTTAAGGAAGCCTGGCAGTGGTGGCACACTTCTTTAATCCCTAGCACTCTGGAGGCAAAGGCAGGTGGAGCTCTGTGAGTTATAGGTCAGCATGGTCCACAGAGTGAGTTCCAGGACTGCCAGGGCTACACAGAGAAATTGTCTAAAGGGAAAAAAAAAAAAAACTTAAGGAAGATAAGGAGGATGTTAATCACAAGGAAGAGGGGGCTAATTCATTGAATAAATTTAAATTGGATAATCAGACCTTAAATTTGTAAAAGAGGCAAAAAAAAAAAATGAAATTTTTCTCCATTCAGGCAAAATCGAAACTAAAACCAGCACCACCAACAACTATGCTGGTATGGCTCTCTCAGAGCCTCCTTTACATATGTATCGGCCATTGCCTGAAGAGGATCCCAAAGCCTGGGGTGAGGAATTTAATAATCGATCTAATCTTACATTGCCTTCATTTCCTGATGAGGACGTAGGAGAGCCCATGAAAATGCTAACTTTACAACCTAAGCAAGCTACAGTGTGGCAGGGAAAAGGAATCCACTTCCCAGTTCCTTCTTGGCCTCGTGAGCTGGGCTTGGTATTTTCAACGCACTAACGAATCTCCCGAAAACTCTAGAAGGAGAGACTACAGCAGTGGACAGCCCTTACATATCATATCAAGAGGCAAGAAGAGAACTACAGCTACTCGAATACAGACTAACAGAAGCATTTGTGGATCCTTCGTTGCCTTTAAACTTACTTATTTTCCCCACTAAATTGTCTCCTATAGGTATTATAGCACAAGAGGATAAACCTTTGGAATGGATTTATTTATACCATAAGGAACAAAAATATATTAACTGCTAACCTTACTCTTCTTGCTCAATTAGTAAGTCTGGAGGGGACCAGATGTCAACAATTATATGGATTTGATCCTTCCTGTAATATATTACACTTAATCACAATCAGTTTTTAAGAGCTTTACAGAATTCTATGGATTTTCTAATTTCATTTGTAGATTACTATGGAAGGGTAGAAAATAATTATCCAGCTGGGAAACTATGAGATTTTTCTCATTTGAACTGAATTTGCGGTTACAAAAATTGTCCAACCTTCTCCCATTCCATAGGCAGATACTTATTTTATTGATTGCTTATTTAATGGTATAGTGAGGGTTCATGGTTCAGACAGGCATCAATCTATTAATACTTCTTCCTCAACTCAACAGGTGGTACTGGCTATTTTATCTGTTACAGTTAGTTCATAAACCTTTAAATGTTGTTTCAGATTCTGCTTATGTTGTAGGATTATTTCCAGCAATAGAAAATACTTTAATTTTGTCTTCACATCTTATTATGCTTATATTACTACAAAAACTAAAAACAACTGGTGAAAACCCACACACAGCCCTTGTTTATTGCTCATACTTGTGCACACACTAACTGCCCTGGTTTTATTGTAGAAGGAAATAATCAAGCTGATTCATTAACCTGCCCTTTTTTAATTTCTCCAGAGGAAGACTGGGAAGGAGTATGCATCTGTCATTGCAGACGGATCCACTGAAATATTATGGATTCCTCTTCAGTTTTTCTGGCCCTGGGTTATCAAGGACACTGGCAGAGATGTAGGAGACAGTGGAAGTCACCAGAATGATAGCAACTTCCAGCTAAAGAGCAAGAGGAGAGATCAAGCCATACCATCAGAAGTCAAGTCTGCCCACCTGGGGCCAAGTTAGGGCCCTATGCACTAAGTGAGAGGTTACTCTGCTAATGACTGTGCTTATGACTAGGCCTTGGAACCATAATAAGCTCATCAACTCATCTGAAGAAGAGACCGCATTTAATTTTTCTTTGGGATTTAGATAACTTTCTATTTGCATAGGAGATCATAACATTTGAATGCCTAGTCAAGGCAAATATAGACTTACATTCTACCAATAGTTCTGGACACAGTTTGGATCCCTCTTCTTGGTGGCAGAGTATTACACACAATGCTTTCAATGTTTTAATATTATTATGTTTATAATGGGCTTACTTGTACAATATTCATGCATCAAGTGACAATTAGATTTATCTGCAACATCTCAAATCAAAGCCACTCCAACTAGCCTGCTATTAAAAAGTAAAAAGGAGTGGAGAGATGTCAGAGCACGAACAGAGGAGTTGTGTGAGAATTCTGAATGCTTGTGAGAAAATGCTTAAAAAAAAAAAAGAGTCTTGTGACCTCCATTTCTTCAAAATAAATAATTGTTCTTGGAATGTGTTTTCATGCTCCTCCCAAGTGTAGTGAATAGGAGTGAGTTTACTTCAGCTGTTGTTATTCATATGTGTCTATGGAAAAACAAGTTTTTGCCACATGTGGCTTGACCTTCTGATGAAACGCCTTACTCATGTGACACTTCTTAACCATCAGAGTATAAATTGCCTGATACTCTGAGTAAAGCTAGCTACTGCATGAGACTTTATTCCTCCTCAATTTTAGGCCCTGCTCTCCCAGGTTCATGCTGCCAACCAGAGCAGTAAACACCAAGCTAAGCAAAAGTCATAAAGTGGATGCAAATTAATAAAAGCTGGAGATGAAATTGGGGTAAAAGATTATTGGGACATACTTTAAAAATCTGTATTGCAACATATTGGGAAATCAAGAATAAGCAGGTAATTTCTAGACACATATGAACTACCAAAATGAAGTGAGGAGGCTACAAAGAATGTAAACAGATTTATAATGAGCAATGGGATTGAAGCTATAATAAAAAGTCTCGCAGCTTTAAAAGGCCAAAGTTGGATTAATTGCCAAATTATACCAAATATTCTTAAAAAATAACTCCAATGTTCCTTGGATTATTCCATAAAATTTCAAGAGGAAGAACACTACCAAAGTCATTTTATTAATTCAATATTACCCTAACACTAAACCTGGCAGAAATATAATAAAAAAAGAAAGTTTTAGATCAAGTTCCTTGATGAACATAGATACCAAAATATCAATAAAATATTCACAAACTAATTCAAAAACACACTCAAAAGATCAAATACAATGAGCAAAGTGGTTTCATACCAGGGATGCAAAGATAGTTCAACACACACAAGATAATCAATGCAATATAGAACATAAGAAGACTCATAGACAGAAATCACTTGATTGTATCAATAGATACAGAAAAGATCTTAACAAAGTTCAACACCCCCTCAAGACAAAATCCTTGAAGAAATTAGAAGAACAGACAGACACACATCAACACAATAAGGTCTGTATGCAAGAAACTACAGTCAACAGTGTGTGGGGATAAACCAAAAACAACCTCTCCAAAAATCAGGAAGAGGACGAGGTGTCTACTTTCTTGGCTCCTACTCAGTAAAGTACTTAAAATCTCAGATGAGGCAAGCAAAGGAAACAAAATGGCTATACGTAGGAAAGGATAAAGTCAAATCATCCCTGTTCAATCTTATCTGCCCCTGACTTCTACGATAAGCAGATAAAGCACGTCTTTCCAATTAGTGTGCCTTGTCAGTCACCAAGGAGGCCTCTCAAGCCTGTGTAATGTGTCAGGAACTGCACATGGGCAAATTGGTGTTGAATATAGCTAAGGAGATGGTGACTTCTCTCTTGAAGGTTGCATTATTGGAAAGTACTTCACGACTACATGACGAGGATGAGATGTGAGTCCTCTCAGCCATCCATAAGAAGATGTCCTCCACTATTCAGTCATCATCACAGCAAGGAGACACTGGCCCGTGTGCCGTCACCAGTCACCACAGTGAGGAGATGGCCACCACTGTATCATTACTCATCATCATAGTGAGCAAAGGCCCTCCAGCGTGCAGTTAATACCACTGTGAAAAGATGCTAACAGCTGGCCATTGCTCACCTATAGTACGAAAGGCGCCCAACTGGATGTGTTACCCATCACCATTGTGAGAAGATGCCCACCAGTCTGGAAATACTGTTGACTGCTTCTGTTGATTGCTTGATTTAGCTTCCCAGAAAAATGGCCTTTGAACAAAAGTCTTCCGTAGTCTCATGAAACCAGCCTTTTAAAGTCACCTTCCTTGCCTTGACACTTTTTCCCTCAGTGTAATTTGTCTGTTGAGAAAAGAAGCTGGGCTTGGCTCTGGTAACAAGATTTGTGAATCCCGTAAGATCAAAACCATGATGTTATCACCTCTGGACCTCAACTCTGCCTTCCATGCTCCCCATCATAACCAACAAATTACCTCCTCACCACCCCAGGTCTCAGTTGCCACCCTTGAGTCATGCACACCCCACATGGCTTGGCCTCAACTATAGAGTTGGGTCCTAAATTTTCCTGGCACCACATTCATGTGCATGGACTTAGGACAGTTGTCTCATTATTTACACATATTTGTCTTGTTCACATAGAATAGGCTTATTGTGTTTCTTACTCCTGACCACATTCCATGTCATGTGTGTGCACAGGTGCATGTATGTGTGCATGTGTGTCTATGTGTGTGCATGTATGTGTCACTGCCTGGTGGACTGCTGGCTCCCCTTCCTAGGCCTCCACACATTCACCCATAATGCAAGGGCCACCACAAGCCAGTTGCAGGAATAGAAGCACGGACTGCATGGAACTCCTAGGGGCAGTTCTTGCTCTTGGCGCTACCTCCACAGCTACCATTTCTATTTCCATGGAATTTCAAAACAGCCAGTAGGCAGCCTCTGCAGCAGCAGAGCTGTACGGTTGGCAGACATTAGAAGCAGCTTCATGTGAGCATGGGTAAGATGGAAATAGAAGGCAGAGGGTCTCAGTGCTGCATAGCCAGGGGAAAAGGCAAATCAGCAGGAACCAGGTGAATGCTTTAAAAAAAAAAAAAAAGGTAGGGATCCTCTGGAGGACATTGGTTGAGGGACTGAGGAGTGAAGCCCAGGATACAAGGCTGGACCAAGTAGAGAGTGTGCCAAGGCTCCAGACCCTGCCTGCCATGTGTTATGGTCCAGGCCACAGCACTGGATGCTCTGAAAACAGCTGTATGTTTCTCTGGCAGCTGGGCTGAGTTGCACTCTGCTGTTTAGATAGTTGCTAGAGAACACTGAGAAGTAGCCACACACAACCAGGGCGTGTCTCCTTACACCTCCTTACAAACACCATAGCCCACGGAGGCCAGCTGGGCAGAGCACAAAGACGTTGCTTTTCTCTTGTGAGCAGAACCCCCAGTAAGCATCCGACATCAATGACCCCAGTCACTAGTATTTTTCTTTGGAGTCCCTCCACTCTTTTTTTTTTTTTTTTCACTCAGAGCTGGGAGTCTTGTATCAGGTTGGGCAGAACACACCCCAGAGGGGTGCCATCTGGATGTCAAAAGAAGCTGCAAAACCAGGATCCCTGTTGCACAGTTCACCAACATGACCTTAGCTGAAGGCCTGGCCATCCCACACCCACTTTACCAACACCCCCAGGGAAACAGTGCTTTCCAAAAAGCAAAGAGAGTTCCATGCCCAAGAAGCTTAGCTTCCATAACCTACTCTGTGGGCCTTGAAGGGAGCTTCCTTCCCCCTGGACCACTGTGCAGGCCCACCACCAGTGGGCTGTCCGCATAAACATGAGCTATTTCCCCCCTCACTTATAATAACCTCATTCTACTTTCTTCTTCCTGAAGTAGTTATAGAGTAATGATGTCATGTATTTAAGCTTGATAAACATAATTACTATCAACATTTAATTGATTCTTGATTACAATCAATTATATTTCTGAAACAATCAAGCATCCTACAATTAAAAATAATTGGTTCATTAGCACACGCCCTTACTTGACAATTACACAAATGCATTATTTATGTAATTAGACACATTTACAGTTCATTATTCCACATTTTATGCTATTGTTACAAAGCTACTAAACTCTTCAACTTACTTTTCAATCCTCCTTTGGCTAATACTGAGATGGAACAGTAAGTTGCTCCAAACAGATCTAGGGAAAAAAAATGAAAGAAAGAAAGAAAAAGGGAACTTACCTACTGCAACACAAGCTATAAATCAGAAGCCTGAATAGTACATTCATTCCAAAACAATAATTAACCAATTTATCGCCCTTATTTCCAGAGGAAGACATGAGAGCCCATATTTGTGAGAACCCAATTATATGCTTTACAAGTTAAGCTGATCACTTGATTGAGGTGAAAATCTTAATGGAGCTGAGCAGGAAAGTAACAAAGGGAAGCAGCCATGTGATCCAAGAGAGGATGCTCTGTTCCAAAACAGTACAAAGTCTGTCTGTGACTGCCTGCCTCCATCATTGAGCAAAGAGACTTACCCTAATAAGTCACCCCTCACTAGCTTTATGGACAGCAAAGCCCAACAGTTCTCTGTTCTCAGTCCCTCTGTCACCTGTTCCCTCCCAGGACTCTGGTGTTTCCTTCCATGTCACACATTTCTGGCTGACACTGGCATTCCCTCCGTGACTCCCAAGAACCAGTCTTTCCCAACAGTGGCATGACCGTGCCACTTTCTTGTTCCCCTCACATACTAGAGACTGAAAATCAGAACTCACCAATCCAGGCTGGAGCTGAGAATGGGGGCCAGAGCCCGAGGCAAACCTGAGTCTGAGCAGTTCATGGAGACAGGGAAGAGTCACCCTGACAGACTAGACATGCAGGGGCAGATGAGGCAAGACCCCAGTGAAAAGAAACCATAGTGCTAAGAGGCCAGGACGAACTGGGAAAGATGTGGGTCTCCTTCCACACCAGGAACCAGGCTCAGCACCCAGAAACCAGGACAGAGGTTGAGCTGGATCCAAGGAGGTGAGCATGGAGGCAACAGTTCTGTGCAAGAATTTCTTGAGCAGGGCTGGATGTCAGCCAGTGCGCAGAAAGCCCACTGCATCCGTCAATATACCCATCTCTCTATGAAGATGGGGCCAAGGAGGAAAGGCCTGGTAGAGAACCAAAGTGTAGAAGAGAATAAAAGGACACAAAGGAAGAGAGAAAGGGAGAGAGGGAGAAAAGATAGAAGAGAGTGAGAGGGGAACGGAGAGAGGCCTGAAGCCAATGAAGAACACCTCAAATTAGTCAGTCTGTGCTTTTACCGCCAAGGGAAATACACAGCAAAATGTTTTGAAGAAATGAACAGCCTAAGTAAGTGAATCCCTTGAGAGAGAAATGGATTCGGCAGCCAAACAATGGCCTCTCCAAAAGCTTCTATCCAATAAGAAAGAATGTCCTATAGCATCGAAGCCATCTAACAAGATGAGGGTCCTACGGAAAAGAAGTGACAGAGATCTAACGGTGGACTCTAGAGAAAGTCTGGACATTCATATCACAGTTAGTTACATATGTGAAGAGTGAATTAATTGTCCTGAAGGCATGGCAGAGAAACATCAGAGAGGTGTGAAGGAAGATTCAGGATACTGAGGGCCACCCACAACACTCCACAGTGAGTCACACAAAGAACAAAGGAGCGAGCTGATGAAATGTTTGCTAAAACACAGAATAAAAATTTTACAAGTTAAAGAAAAGCACAAAAGGTTGTAAGCATTTAAAAGCCCCTGAAGGTATAAAAAGAAGTCTCATATATACTCTGTGGTGAAATGTCACTATTTCAAGGATAATAATGATACAGTCATCTCTGAAATTCTGGGTAGTAGCAAACATGCATAAAATATTAATACATAAGGATCTGCATCATGTATTAAGAAGCCATGGGCAGCACTCAGGGTACAGGATGTCAGTTATGAAATGGTGAGAATGAGTGTGGCACATTGGCTTACGGATGCATGAAAACCTTCTGGGAAGATACATGGGAAAGCAAACACTCAGACTCTGAGATGCAGGCTGAGGAGGGATAGGAAGAAGGAAACGTTTCCATACATTATTTATTCCTAAAATATTAACCATCTGAAGATCATCTGTTTTGAAATTATGTTAAAGAACAAAAGTTGCAGTTATAAAAATCTATTTTCCTTTTGGCTGGGGCTTGCCTGAGTGCTCTGCTCAGGACCACTGTCACCTCATGCTGGGGCCCACCACAGTGGGAAGCACCAGTGGCTGCAAGGACACAGGGAATGAGCAGGATTAGGGTGAAGCAGAGAGCCTGGCAGTGGTAATGTCACACAAACAAGCCTGCATTGCTAGGGGGTGGGGTGGATGCCTTACTAGGGAAGGGGGAGGTGTTATGTGTTTCCTTTGGAGGACTGGAAATCCGTGGATATTAACACAGTCTATCACAACGAGTGGATGAGCCCAAAGGCCTGTGCATGCCAAGCCACACTAGAGAGAGGAAATAGGTACCTACATTCCTGCAGAAGATACAAGTAAGCTTCAGGAAGTCTCTACTTCAGGCTCAAGAAAATTGGGTGGCTTTTCTTTAGGAAGTCATAAAATACATTGAATATATTTAAAATTCAAAAGGAAGGGTATACCAAAGGAAGCATTTTAATGTGAAAAAAATGGAGGAATTGAGACATCCCTTGATAGACAAAAATGGAGAGTCCACTGGCACTAGGCGCACATGCACGCATCCACACGCCACATACAGACACACACACTCACACACAGAAAGGGAGTAGAGGAGGTCATCAAGACCCACCTGAAAGGACGCTGAATGGGGAGTGAAACCCAAGTGAAGAAATAAGCAGTGATAGCAAAGGTTACCACTTTGGTTTAAAAGTGCAGCATGTGTGGAATCTGTTCTTAACGCTTCTCTAATTTGAAATCAATGACGAAATAAGTAAGTATTGTGAAACTGCACCAACCAGCTTCCGCACTAAGGATATGATTTCAAAAGGGCTGTGGAGACAGCTCAGTGGGTAAAGCACTGCCATCCAAGTGTGAGAACCATCTCTAACTCCAGCGTCCAGGGATCTGATGCCTTCCCTGGCCTCTGTGGGCACTGCAAGCACGTGGTGCGCAGACACACACGCAGGCAAACACTCACACACCTAAAAATTGAAGCAGTGAAATCCTGAAGATATCAAATTGATATGAAACTAGAAGAGGCTTCGCTTGTAAATAACATAAGAGCCGCTGGAGAGATGGCATGGTGGTAAAGAGTACTGCTGGCTCTTTCAGAGGACCCAGGTTCGATTCCCAGCACCCACATGGCAGCTCACAGTTGTCTTTGACTCCAGTTCTAGGGTATCCAACTCCATCACACCCTCATACATAGAGGCAAAACACCAATGCACATAAATTAAAAAAAAAATACCTGAGATGACTAAATCCCCCATAAGAGTTAGAAGTCCTTTAAGATAGATCAGGAGATGCTAATAACTCAGCAGAAAATCCTGAAAAATCCTCATGAAGGGAGGCTTGGGAAGCTAGACCACAATGCAAAAGAGAACAGAAGGCCCAAATGCCCAGAAAGAAGATGCCAACTGCACACAGTCACACACGAAGACCCCAAGGTCAATGGAAGAGAAGTGCTGCATCATGCTAGAAGACACATTGGAAGAATTCCTCCCTTAGAAAAAAAATCAAATTGCAAAACACCAGTGAACACCTCCCAAAGCAAGTAAGAGAGTTAGAGATTGGTAGCAGGATTCAAACATCTAAATAGAACACTGGTGAGACTTAACTGTGAGGACAAAGCTTCTTTCAAAACTCCAGTCAGTATTTAATGCCCATCCCTATGTAGGTCATTGCCACCACCTCCTCCAAGGCCTGGGGATCATCTCAAAAGAGGGCAGGGAAGAAAAGGAAGAGCCAGAGGTGAGGGTGGAGTCTTGAAGAGCATGGCTTTCTGGGTATGACATGGCACTGCACTCTTAAAACTCAACCGCAAAAGACTTGCACAACCCTGGGGCTGTTGGTGTTCTGTCATGGGGTGGGGAGGGGCTTGTGAGGCCCCACCCCTGAGGATTTACATGTAGTTCATGGTTGTTAGGAGAGAGAGGGAGATCATCTGTGCAGTGGTGTATCCACTGGTATGGTGCCCGTGCTCCTGTAAGTAACCCCTCACCCATGCCCTGGAAACAGAACCAACTACACTCACTGGGTCACACACAAAGTGAAAGGGAAGCTTGAGAACAGTGAGGGGCCAGCGCAAGGACAGTAAGAGGCGGTGATGGGTTGAACACAATCAAAATGCATCTTGGATACATTATATGCGTGTATAAAATGGTCATGATGAAGGAGAAGAGGGTGAGGAGAAGAAAGAACAAGTGAAAAGGAAAATAAAAGCTCACAGGAGAAAATGTAATAGTATGCCTCAAAAAAAAAAAAAATGGTCATGATGAAGCTAGCCATAACAGCTGCTTTAAGAAGAAAACAAAACAAAACAAAACCTTGCCAGGGAAATCATGCTTCTATTTCACAAATAACTGTGAGTCTGGCCTCAGTTTCCCTTCTACAACTTCAAAGACTTGAAAACAAGGAGAAAGTAGGAGAGTAAAAAGGCTAGAGGAGTCCTAATGAGGATCCAGTACTGATAGTGTAGCAGAAGCCAGAGGCCTCGAACAAGACCAATGACTCATTGCAATAAACATTTGCAAGTAAAGATGTGTGGACAAAAGGGTGCACTGTGGGACACTGTGACACACTGCAGCTTCCACAGTGAGATTTTGTTGTTGTTGTTGTGTTTATTTTTATTTTCTTTTAGGGGGAGGTTGCAAGGGTGGAAGGCAGATATGGAGGAACGGGGAGATGAGCCAGATTAGGGTGCACAATGGGAAACTCACAAAGAACCAATAAAAAAGTTGTTTCTTTCTTTCTTTCTTTCTTTCTTTCTTTCTTTCTTTCTTTCTTTCAGGAAAGTTTAGGATGGGTACAGTGGCTCTCACCTGTAATCCCAGAACTCAGCAGACTGGAGGCAAGAGTTGCAAGTTCATGGCCAGCCTGAGCTACACAGCAGGGACTCTACCCCATCTAAAACAAAAAGTAAGTGGACAACCCTGAAGTTCTATGCCCAGCTGAGCTTTCAGAACTGGTGATCTTGTCTCTGTCTTCAATAAACGAAAACCCCTGAAGAGAACAAACAGCATTAAAGCCGCTTGATCAAACAGACCTAAGTACTCATCAATTACTTTATGCATGCAATCTTTGATGATAAAACACTTCCCATCACTTCCCATGGAGAAGTAAAGGCCTCCGTAACAATATGGTGGGGGAACAACAGAGTCAAAGGAAAAGGTAAAAGAAAATAAGTGGACCAATTTCCTCAATTTAGACAGGAAAAATCAATAAATGAGCTTCACTCTTGGGTGCAGGCATCTAGACAATGTATGCCTTCTCTGCTCTAAGAAAATGAGTCACCATAATTGAATCAATAAGCAATAAACAAAAAGCCATGTATGGAATTGAAAATGGCATTCAAGAATTACTACTCTCAAGTTCCCAGCAGTTTTCGGGCTGGTTCTCAAACTGTCATGAAACAAGTAATGTCCGTGCTACACGTTTCCAGAGAATGCAAGAAGATGGATGGTGCTTGGATCCTGCATTCCCCAAGCTAGGATATCCTGGAGACCTGGGTAAGGGTGGATGGAAAGAAATATAAGGCAGGTCTGATGGCTACAGATGCTGACATTGCGTATGGAGTTGTAATGCACATGAAATTCTGTGCTCAGCAGTCTTGAGAAAAACACCCACCCAACCCCAGAAAAAATGGAATGCTTTAATGTTGACCAAGAGGCTCACTGTTACCTTCGTAGGTGTTGGAAAGGCACTAGTGGACACTTCCCCAGAGAAGAACACTTCTTTTTTTAAATTAATTTATTTAATTTTATTTTTATGTGCATTAGTGTGAAGGTGTCAGATCCCTTGGAACTGGCGGTACAGACAGTTGTGAGCTGCCATGTAGGTGCTGGGAATTGAACCCGGGGTCCTTTGGAAGAGCAGACAGTGCTCTTAACCACTGAGCCATCTCCAGCCCAGTAGAAGACTTCTTAACATGGTAAAGCACATACTTGAACTTTCAAGCCAGCATCTAGGGTTTATTTTTATTTTTATTTTTATTTTTATTTTTATTTTTATTTTTATTTTTATTTTCAGTCAGACTGGATCAGACTTCAAGACTCTGATGACAGGTAGTTTAAACAGAGTATAATTTGGGAAATTTTCCTGGAGTAACACAATCCGTGGTGCTCAGTGAAGCATAATTGTATCGAAACCTAACTCAGGGTACATGTCATTTCCTCCAAGAGGATGGGTTCTGGAGATAGGCTACCTGTATTAGCTTAAGGGCCCAGGGAAAGATATGGCACAATCTCAATCAGATGTGCAAAGCATAAACAAACAAGAACTACAAGCTTTCAAGGTAAACAGTTACTCATATGGTTTACCCTAAGACATTTGTTGTAGTATAAGGTCCTTCACAGAAGTGTTTGTCAACCCAGGGATCTTATGTTATGCAGACTAATTTCTTGTATGCTCTAGACTTCTATGCATGGCTAGATAGGCCTTATTTCCCTAGATATTTCAATAATATCAGCAGCTTACGTTTTTAAAATTGTGTCTGGATACAAAATTAATTCAAAAAAATCAGTAGCCCTTCTTTATACAAATGACAAACAGGCTGAGAAAAAAAAATTAGGGAAACAATACCTTTCACAATAGCAACAAATAATATAAAGTATCTTGCTGTAACTCCAAACAAGCAAGTTAAAGACCTCTGTATGACGAGAACTTCACGTCTCTAAAGAAAGAAACTGAAGATATCAGAAGATGGAAAGATCTCCCATGCTAATGGATCAGTCGGATTAGCATAGTAAAAATGGCCATCTTACCAAAAGCAATCTACAGATTCAATGCAATTCCCATCAAAATCCCAACATAATTCTTTACAGACCTTGAAAGAACAATTCTCAGAAAACTTTAGGATAGCAAAAACAACACTGGACAATAAAAGAACTTCTGTAGATATCACCATCCTGATTTCAAGCTGTACTACAGAGCAATAGTAATAAAAACTGCATGCTATTGGCATAGAAACAGACAGGTCGATCCAGGGTTTAAACACAACTGCCTGGTGGTAAATTCAATGGAGCTGTCACTGAAATCTTAGTTAGGGGAGCAGAAAGCTATATGTGTTTGGCCAGCATCCTTCCAGTTCCACAAGATAAGAAGAGAGATAGATGTACAAATGGATAGATACATTCATATGCACATATATGTAATTATTGGGAAAGGGGTAACAGTGCCATTTCTCAAACATAAAAGAATTATCTGGACCTCATGAAACTGAAGAGTTTCTGTCAAGCAAAGGACACTGTTTTCAGAACAAAATGACAGCCTACAGACTGGAAAATGAACTTCACCAACCCTGTATGTGACAGAGGGCTAATATCCAGAATATATAAAGAACTCAAGAAGTTAAAATGCAACAAATCAAGTAATCCAATTAAAAAATGGGATGCAGAGCTAGACAGAGAATTCTCAACAGAGGAATATTGAATGGCAGAGAAACACTTAAAGAAATGTTCAATCTCCTTCATCATCAGGGAAATGCAAATCAAAATGACCCTGGGATTTCACCTTACACCCATCAGAATGACTAATATCAAAAACTCAAGTGACAGTACATGCTGGAGAGGATATGGAAAAAGAAAATCCCTTCTCCATTGTTGGTGAGAATGTAAACTTGTACAACCACTTTGGAAATCAATCTGGTGCTTTCTCAGACAATTAGGAATAGTGCAACCTCAAGATCCAGTTATACCACTCCTAAGCATATACCCAAAAGATGCCTCACCATTCAACATTTGCTCAACCATGTTCATAGCAACTTTATTTGTAATAGCCAGAAACTGGAAACAACCTAGATGTCCCTCAACTGAGGAATGGATACAGAAATTATGGTACATTTACACAATGAAATACTACTCAACAATCAAAAACAAGGGAATCATGAAATTTGCAGGCAAATGGTGGGAACTAGAAAAGATCATCCTGAGTGAGGTATCCCAGAAGCAGAAAGACACACATAGTATATACTCACTTATAAGTGGATATTAGACATATAATATAGGATAATCATACTAAAATCTATAGTCCTAAAGAAGCTAAACAACAAAGAGGATCCTAGGGAAGATGCTTAATTCTCATTCAGAAGGGGAAACAGGATAAGCATCAGAAGCTGAAGAAGATAGGGAACAGGACAGGAGCCTACCTCAGAGGGACTCTGAAAGACTCTACCCGGCAATGTATTGAAGCACATGCTAAGCCTCATAGCCAAACTTTGGGCTGAGTACAGGGAATCTTATGGAAGAAGGGGGAGATAGAAAGACCTGAAAGGGATAGGAGCTCCACAAGGAGAGCAACAGAACAAAAAAATCTGGGCCCAGGGGGACCTGCAGAGACTGATGCTCCAACCAAGGACCATGAATAGAGAGGACTTAGACTCCCTGCTCAGATGTAGCCCATAGGCTGCCCGGTCTCCATGTGGGTTCCCTACTAAGGGGACCAGAGGCTGTCTCTGACATGAACTCAGTGGCCAGCTCTTTAATCACCTCCCCCTGTTGGGGGGAGGGGTGGCAGTTTTGCCAGGCCACAAAGGAAAATGATGCAGACAGTCCTGATGAAACCTGATAAGCTAGAATCAGATGGAAGGGAAGGAGGACCTCCCCTATTAGTGGACTAGGGGAGGAGCATTGGGTAGAGAAGTGGGAGAGAGGACGACATTGGGAGGAGATGAGGGAGGGGGCTACAGCTGGGATACAAAGTGAATAAACTGTAATAAATAATAAATGTTTAAAAAACATACTAAAAAGATTTAGCTACTTGAAAAAGAAAAGAAAACAACACACTTTTAAAATGTTTTTATTATTCCCTTTATTTTTGAGGTTCTAATATAATTACATCATTTCTCCTTTTCCCTTTCCTCCCTCCAAACCCCTCCCATACACCACTTCTTCCTTTCTGTGAAATTCATGGTCCTTTTTTTCTCCTCATTAATTGTTCAATACATAAAACACTTAATTTTAAAATTCACTAAGATAGATATGAAAAGGCACACACACACACACACACACACAGGAGCCACCATCAGCAGGTAGCAGTGAAAGAAAAACTGGATGAGCCATGCTGACTATGGACACGGACCTTAGAGGGTACCATCAGGCTCCGGTGCTGAGAAACAGGTCCCCAGAGGACTCGTGACAGGAGACCTCAGCAAAAGGGGAACATGGTGTCCACCCCAGCGGATCACTCTAAAGGAGATGCGTGCTTCTGCTGAACTAATTTATGAATCTGGTGCAACGCAATCAATGCTATCACCGGATTTTTCTCTGTGAAACCCACCACAAAGACCCTCTCCAAGAACAAAGAGCATCAGGCAAGGGAATTTAAAAGGAACAGAATCCTGGGTGCACATGGCATACTTCCTGTTGAAATAAAGCTGCCGTGTGAAAGAAGGGAGAGATAGCCAGGGCAAAACACACAGGACACTCCTAGGTCAGGACAGAGCCTTGGTTGTGGTGGGGCCATCTAGGAGCCATTGGCACAAGGCAAGCGATGGCCGTTGATCTGAGAAGGTAGACGGCGGTGCCCGGGGCTCTTAGCCCACACTGTCTGTGTGATGGCCTGCTGGCTCCTTGTTATCTCCTGCTTGCCCAGTAGAGAAGAATGGTAATAACCTATGTCATACAGGGATATCAGAAGGGTAAACAGGAGCCACATGTAAGGCCTTTTAGGAGGCTTGGACACAGAATTTCTTGAAGAAGGCAGTAAATAAAACAGGAGCACCCGGGTATTGTGGTTCATGCCTGCAAGTCCGGCGCTTAGGAAGCTAAGGAAGTAGGATAGCTTAAGTTCCAGGCTAGCCTTGACTTCAGGGTGACAGCCTGTGTCAAAATTAACCCATTAACTAAAAAAGGTACATTTTGTTTGAAAAAAAAAAAATGAATTAGCTGGGAGGACAAGCTGTGTGTGTGTGCGTGTGCGTGCATGCGTGTGTGTGTGTGTGTGTGTGTGTGTGTGTGTGTGTGTGAGTGTACATATGTGTATCCAAATCTTCTGCAAAGACAGTAAGTGCTCCTAACCACTGAGCCATCTTGCCAGGCAATGTCAGCACTTCTTACAGCACGGACCTCAAAAAGACAATGAAAGAGCTCGGTTTGTGACACAGAGGTGTGTGGGGTGTGTGTGTGTGTTCATCCCACGGTACGTGTGTGCGGCTGAAACATAGCCATGCACGGGGAGCCCAGAGTTCAGCCTCAAGTGTGTTTCCCCAGGCTCCATCCACATTGTTGATTTGCCAGTTGGGTTAGGTTGACTGGTCAACGAGTCTCCACCCCTCCAGCGCGACTGTCACCACACACAGATTTTCACAAGGGTGCCAGAGGTGGAGCTCATGCCCTCATGCTTACACATTAAGCACTTCACCACCTGAGACATCCCGAAGGCCCCATATTTACGTTGAATCTGGTAGGAGACAGCACCTATCTAAAAGAGAAAATAAGCAGGCTAAGGAGAAAAGGACTTTCTAGCATGAGATTAGGGACACCTGCATCCTCAGGATTTCCTCTCAGGAGAATCTATGGAAAAGCCAAGCAAATGGACACCTCATGAGGAAACGTCTTTTTTTTTTTTTTTTTTTTTTTTTTTTTTTTTTTTTAGCATTAAAAATATACCATTTCTACAGAGCAGCATTTGCTTGCTACCGTTCCCGACCCCCACGATTATCAATAGCGTATGTTCGCTGCGAGAAGAGTGGCCAGGAGATGCAGGGCGCACATAGACAGTGATGAGCTGGGAACGCGCTCGCCTTTGCACGCGGCCGCTGCTTCAAAGACTGGATCAAATCAAACAGCAGCAGCACCACGCGAAGCCCTGCCCCCACTGTACTGCCAGCTTACTGCTATCATTTGCAGGAAATATGAGGCACTAAAACTCTGACACCACGTCCCTTCGGGGAAAAAAAAAAAAAAATTGCAACGGGAAGGAGAAACGGCACAACATGAATTCCAGCCCTCTCAAATGAATCGGCCAAACCTTGACAATTGATCGAGTACGCCATGATTTATCCCGGGAAGACACTGACCCTCGAGTCAAGTAGAACCCCAGACAATGCGAGAGCGCCATGCGGGCTCCATTACGCAGCACGGCAGAGGCAGAGTGTGCCCTTGGCAAGGACTTGAAGATGTGTGGAGATGGCTTGCTGCAGCCTCTGTCACAATGTCTGTCCCTCAGCAAAATAGAGAAGCAGGGAGAGAGGGACTCCGATGCCGTCTGCAATAAGCAGCATGCAGCCCCAGCCCTGCCCTACACCCCACCTAGCAGTTTCTTCCCCGCCCAGCAGTACCCGGCAGTACTCCCCAGGAATTATCTAACCACAACTCCCCTAAAAGAAACAATACCCTTGTCCTCATTTCACAGTAAAGGACGGTAAACTCCCCCCTGCTAGTAACTTGCTTCAAGCCTGTGAAGGTGACCAGGCCCAGTAACTAGCATCAATAAAGCCAGCCTGGTCCTGGCAGGATGAAAAAGGCCATGTACCTTGTGTGACCTCGAGAGTCACCCATGAAGGCAACAGCTGTCCACACACGCCCTGACTGGCCCTTTGAACTTCCTAGATCCCTCTCCATCCAATGAGCTTCTTCACTCTTAAGAACTCTATTGAGCTGTCTCTGATGTGGACTCTGATGCCCACTCTTCCATCACTTCCCCCTTGCCAGGACACAGAGGAAGAGGATGCGACTTGATAGGCTGGGGTCAGATGGTAGGGGAGGAGGGCTCCCCCTTTCTGAGGACTGGGGGATGAGGATAGCAGAGAAAGGGTGGGACCTGGAGGAAATAAGGGAGGGGGTTACAGTCACGATGTAAAGTGAGTAAGTTATTTTAAAAATTAAAAAAAAAGCTAAAAAAAAAAAAGCTCTATTGAAGTCGAGTATATCAGTGATCATGAGCACTGAGGTGAGACAGTAGAGTTGTGGGACTCCATGCTATACACTAAATAAATAAGGGTCCTGTGTTTCAATGTGCCAGGCACCATTCCCACGGGTGAAGAGATGTTCTTAAGTGCACATGGGGTGCCAGAGAAGGAAGGGCAATGTATCCTAGTGGACAGGAACAGCTTGAGAGCAGAGGGCCCAAGCACCTTCTCAACTCTTCTAATCTCTGCCTCCTGGTCGAGCCTGGCCAACTCACATTATTTATCTTTTCTGAAGTCCTTTCATAAAACGTGGCTGCGACTCCCTGCTCAGCTCCCTCTGCCTCTTCTCACATGGGAGGCGGTGCAGGCTGGAGAGGAAAGTCAGCGACTGTGTGTGGATTCTGGTTCTGGACGTGTTGGATGACTTGGGATGTTCCTCACAAAGTGGAGGATGCATCCAGAACCTTACAGTTCTGCGAGCTGAGTTGCAAGCATCCTCCCCCGAGCAGGTAGCACAGGAAACGGGGGCTACCTCAAGGCCCCGTGGAAGCACAGCCTCCTTCCACTTCACCGTTCCCTTGATACCCAAGTCCGTATGAATTAACCTTTCTGTAAACTGTGTGCATAGTGCTGCCTGGCCTCCTTACTGCATTGTGGGAAAGCAGGCCCAACAAAGCAAAGACCTGAAGAGGCTGAAGGGTGAGCTGTTTTCCTGGAGAGAGAACTCTGCATCACACAGGACAGAGCAGCAGAGCTCCAGGCGCCTCCTTGCACTGACGTCTGGGGCTGTGATTTACCAGAAGCAGAGTCTCCTCTTTAATGACAGGAACAGTGCCAGAAGCTGCAGTCCAAGCTCAGGGTGGCCCCGAGGCCACTGCAGAGTGTCGTGCCCGCACCACCCCTCCAGATGGCTGACAGATATGGCCTCCGCAGGCCAGGCCCAGCACACCAAACTATCCAACATCCCCTGCAAAGTGCACTGGGCTTCCTCCCAGGCCAGAGCCTAGGGCTGCTGGGTCATAAAGCCATCCTCAGACACAGCAGCAATGCCATGGTCAGGAACGCTCACAGGGGGAGACTCGTGCCAGCAGCTGCTGATCTTTGTCCATCTCTGCGACAGATGCTGAAGTGTCAGCTAGTCAAAAGGATGCTTTGGGGATGACAGCTGCCACTGTGGCTGTTACTGCCATCTCATGCATGTGCGAGCACATTCACACAGACATGTGCATAGCACAGAATATGTACACTGTGCACACCTATCTTCTCTGGCCTTTCTCTGAAGTGCCTGTGTTCCCTCTTAACTGTGGTCACTTCACTTCTGGAAGGCAAGGGCCCTCCCTGCAGAATGGGCTTCCTATTTGTTGGCATCCACCTGACAGGCACTTCTCCCAGGAGGGGAGTTCCAAGGAGTGGTACTATGTGCCGCTCCAAAAGGCCAAGCCATCTGCTCTTCCCTCATCCACAGAGACTGTCTGAACTTCCAGGTGTTACAGTGGTGTCCCTGAAAGTTCTCCCTGCTGATCAGCCACGGGCAGAACTAGGGAAGAGATGGCCTGTGGAGTTGAAAGGCTGGTGGCCGAGAGCAGCACCCCACACTGGAGGCACCCAGGGCAGCTCAGAGCCAGGCCTGCTAGGCAGCTCTCCTGGGATGGCTGCCATGCACTGCCCAGGGGCTAAGCCGCCACGCACCTCCAAGGTTTGAAGTTCTCAGCCTCCAAGAAAGGACAATATAAACTCAGAGGCGCTGAGGTCATCAAGGCTCATGGGCAAGCCACCAGCCTCACCAGCCCTCTCAAAGCCCCCAAGAGTAGCTCCAGGGACGCTCAAGCAGAGGACATGGGAAATTGTCAGAGCATGCATGCAACTGCCACCACAGAGAGAGGGGGAGACACTCGAGAGAGAAACTTTCTCCCAGCACCCCTGCCTTACCCTGTAGGTTAAGTGATACTATGGACCTGACCAACAGGGCAGCTCTGCCTGCTATATGAAGCCCTGGGCCCTTTATTACTTCTCTGCTACACACACCTGCCCCAGTCTGAGGCCACACATCTACTCTGTTTCTTGGAGCCTGCTTCCAGATCACCAGGGGAAGAAAGTATGTGGAATTTGTCTAAGACCCCCATACTCCTGCTCAAGATTTGTCTATGTCATAGCATCACAGAGTTGGAGGAAGACAGGGCAACACTAGTCCCTGTTTGCTGCAGAAACAGATGACCACGAACACAGATGCCTCACCGTGCAATCCCAGTCCTGAGAATCACAGGCAAGGACCGGGGTCTAGGATGTGGGTCATCAGGCACAATCACTCCCTGTGGCCTGAGATTTCCTTGCTGATGCCATTCCTGCATCCACAGAGCCCACTGCCTGTGCCTACCTCTATCTTCAGAACTGACGGGTGGCTCAGCACTCCCATCCAGCCATCCTGACCACCTTTCCGCCTTCTTCTACCTCCCTAAGAGCCGGGCTTATGCTGGATAAGTCAGACCGTCTCTCTTCCTTGAGCCCTAAGCTCCATTCCCTCTGCAAAGTCCCGGTGCCCCCTGACATCACAAGTCTCCAGCATGAAGACTGGGGATGCATTATTACCCTTATGGCCAGTTTAGACCACGGGTCAGAAAGGTTTTTCTCAACCTCTGACTATAGCTGAGGTCTGGCATCTGAAAGCAGAGTTGGCCATGTGAGGGACCACATATAGGGAAATGGCTCCCAAAATGCAGCAATCTCTGGGGGCTGGAAGGCAGCCATGGGGGTGCAGCCAACATGGAGGGAGTGATGGAGCCAAGGACCTGGGGCAGCCAAGCAGGGGCCTCAGATTTACTGAGAGGGCAATCGAAAACCAATCAAGAGTTTAAGCTGAAGAACGACCTTGTCTGATTTATATTTCTAAAAGATTGCTCTCTTGCCTGACATTTGAAATGATATTTGAGATGTGCCTTGAAAGCACAGGTAGGATTTAGAATGATGAGAAGAAGAGATACAGGGGTGCCCAGAGCTGGACAATCCTGATGGCAGGAAGGGAATAGAAAAGAAGAGCAGCACCTTAGGTAAGGCAGAGGGGCCAGGGCTGGAACTGGGAAGCCCTCTATAGCAGCAGGGGTGGAGGGTGAGAGTCTGCAGGGTGTGGGGTCTGCTCCTCGAGGCTCCTTGGAACAATCAATAGGGCTGAGGCTGTGCTGGCAGTGTCTTTACATCATCATTAGACACCATTAAAGAATCAATAATCGGAATAAAGGGGAATCTTTGCAAAAGGTCATCTCCAACACTGCAGGGACAGATTACCCCAGGAGGAGCTAGTCCAGGGCCCAGAGCCAATACTTTCCACAGACATTCTCCACTTCATTCAAGTAGTATAGTAGGGAAATTAATTTACTCAGGGAGCTTGAACGCAAGATCTACCATCCCATCTTCCCTCTCCTGCTCCTTCCTTTCTCCCTCTTTCCTTGTTTCTAACACCCAGGCAGTTGTACTCTATAGGTTGTGACTGTGTCTAAAGCAGGCAGGGATACATGTGCTGCACAGGGGTTGGGTCTCATCCTCAAGGGAGGATCACCAGGTGACCAACAGTCATGAAGACCTTCAGCTCAGGTCTCAGAGTCCCTCAGCAGGGGACACACACCACCTCCACCCTCCTGAAGCATCCAGGAATAACCATGGTCTTAGGCTCTGGTTTTCTTCTACTTTATGTCTCCACCAAGACAATGAGCCGTGGGTGCTTTTCTGCCTTTGTTAACAAATAAAAGAGCGCATGCTTCAGAACGGAACCTAGGATCATGGGGACTGCTGGACACGGCAAAATGGAAACTGAGAGAACAGTGGAGTGAAAAATATGAGCTCTGTGTCTTTAAACCCTGTGCTCTCAGCACAGTCAGGTCAAATTCACTATGTGTGGTCTCCCTCAGATTGAGAGAGGACAGAATCATTGCTGGAGGTGTCAGCCGCAGCCACCGTGCCTGCCTTATTTGTAGAGAAAAATAAAATATGAGCCTTTCCTGTGATCCACAGGCCTTTATATATTCTGCAGAGCTGCTTAAGCCTTAAATTACGTGAGCAATGTCATGAGCTGCACCGTCTTAAGGTGGCTTTGCACCTGTCTCGCAGAGGAATGTGGGTGTCTTGTTTGTCTCTCTTATTAAAAGAAGAATGGAGACCCCAGTGGGAAGGACCAGCTCCCTCAGCCAACACGGGAAAATTTAACCCTCTCCTTTCATGCTGAGCACAGATAACATCATCCATACTCCCAGGAACAGTGAGTTTGGCTCTGCCCAGGGACATTCCTAGGTTGGTTGGAGTCAGAACTGGCTTGCTCTGTGCTGGGGTCTCAGGACAATGCCTGATTCTAATTACAACCTGCTATCCTATCCTCACCTCTCACACTTCACCAGATCCTGTTGGCTTATTGATGCTTCTATCCATACCCTCAAACCAGAGGTGTGCAGAAGTACCCAGTCTCACTGCAAGGAAGAGGTTCAGGGACCTCAGAGGAGGCCAGGGAAGTACCCCAGGCCACCGCAGCACACAGCAACAGGCTCTTTTGTCTGGCTGTAGCACCTACACCAGAGCTGTGTGTCTCTCTGGAAAAGGAAAGAGAGGTTTAAAAAAGCAAAAACATAACTGGGGGGGGCATAATAATTTTCTTCAGTGATGTAGCTACTATCAAGATACCCAAATTCCAATAAGTATCTCTCCTCCATGCTCATGCAAGCCATCTAAATAAAACTCAGTGATTTACAGAGAGAGAAAGAGAGAGAGATCAAACGGAGAACAAGAGTGAGAAATGAGGGTGAATCTTATCAAAATACATTATATACATGCATGAAATCACAAATAATGATAAACCCAGGAAAGAAGCCTCTTGGACCATGCAGACCCAGGGGCCAGACTTTACATCACAACACATGTCAACAGAAGCAGAGAAGACATGACAGGCTGTGCCCAACCTATCTGTTCTACATGTGGCCTACTGATAAACAATGGTAGAGGGCTCTGGTCCCTTCCTCTCCAGGCCTCACTGGCCCTGTGGAGTCCTAGAACTCACACACTGACCTCCAAAAATGGGTCTTGGATGTGAGGCCCTGAGATGCAGTGGTTCTAGCTTTCCATTTCCTTTAGGTGGTACTAGTTTTTCATTTCGTTCAAAGCTGTGAACATCGCTGTAGGATATAAGTGGAGAAGCCTTGTCAGAATAGCATGGGAGCTCTCCTTGTGTGACCACCAACCCCACTTCCAGAGTTACCCCAAAAAGAATAGGAAGTGGGGTCTTAAAGATGCTTGCTCTTGGTCATTTTGCTGTGGCAACAACGGAATACCTCAAGCTTGGTGGCATTTGCTCACAATCCGCAAGTTTAACTTTAGAGGCCTGAGGTCAGGATTTTTGCTAGTGAGAACCGTTGCAGAGTCCCAAAGTAGCACAGGGCAGCCAGCCCATGGTTAGAGGGCTCAGCTAAGAACAGAGCCAGGCTGACTACTGAAGCAGGCTCACACTCAAAATAACCCATCAGGCCAAGAGTGGGCCACCCTTCCGATCCAATCCCCTTACAAATGTCATCTTGTTGAAAGTCTTGAGACTTTACAATGTGAGTTTGGATAGAAACAGCCAAACCATGGATCATGAGCTTCCCAGCCATAGCTCACCCCAAGATGCTCCACAGTGGCTCCAGAGACAAGATAGATGGACTTTGGACCATATTTGTGCAGGGAAGCAGCCGCCATCTTCAACCATAAGGCACAGTCTGGTAAGCAATGAAAAAACTAATACCTGTGAACTTGGCTGATTAAATCAGGGCATTGAAACCAGTGGGATTCCCGCACTATAGCAGAGACACCTGGCTTCTGCTAGTGCCACACACCAGAGCAAGTGCCAGGATACATAAAAGAGGGATATGAGAGATGGGCACGGCCTCTGGAAGAGCGTCCATCTGTGTCACAAGTTTAGCTCAACACCATTGTTCCAGCTGTGTCGCCAAAACCTTGGCACTGCCTTTGGCTTTGACAGACCTGTAACCTGGCACTCGCTTATCTACAGTGTCTCTTGGCACTTGTATCTACTCTTCCCTGCGACTCCTTGCATTTCCGAGGCCTCATTATTATTATCCCATCTCTATGTAACCTAATTCAGCTGTTGGAAGTATTCTGCATGATTTGAGGGTTACGAAATTAGTAACTAAGGTTAAGATGGAATAAAGAATTTATGCTGGCTGTAGTCACAGTGGCCAGGCGAGACCTGTGAACTTGGAATAAAGCCAGTGGAAATGCTGTAACTTCAATTAATCCAATGACTTGGCTCGCTTTTTGGCTGTCGTTGTTTGCTTTCTGTCACTGTGAGAAGCAACATGAAAGGATTTATTTAAACTTACAGGTAACAGTCCATGATCAAGGGAAGCCAAGGCAGGAACCTGGAGGCAGGAACTGAAGCAGAGACCCCAGAGAAATACTGCTTGCTGGCTTGCTTCCGCTGGCTCAGCCAGTTGTCTCTCTTATGCAGCCCATACCCACCTGCACAGGAACGGTACCACCCACAGTAGGCTGGGTCCTTCTACATTAATCAGCAATCAAGAAAATGCCCAGGATCTGGGCATGTGGTACAAAGCTTTGATCTCGGCACCCAGGAGGCAGAGGCAGGTGGATCTCTATGAGTCTGAGGCCAACCTGGTTTACATAGTGAATTGCGGGATACCAGGGCTATAATACGTAAAGAAACCCTGTCTCAAAAAGAAAAAGAAAAATGGAGAGAAAGAGAGAGAGGGAGGGAGAGGGAGGGAGAGGGAGAGGGAGAGAGAGAGAAGAAAAAATGTCCAGATGTGCCTGCAGGTCAATCTAACAGAGGCAATTTTTCAGTTAAGGTTCCCTTTTCACCTACGACTCTAATGACTCTAATGTGCGTTAAATTTACATTAACAACTGACAATGGCACTCTTGTCTATGGAATGATCTTCAGAGAGGAGACAAAAGGGAGAGCTACAGAGATGGGGTGAGGCACAGGTTCCCTGGCTAGTTCCATGACTACTGCAGGATCATGGAACTGGCCACGAACTACATCATTCTAGCAATCCTACCACACCCCCTCTTCCCACTCCCTTAGCCCCGCTGGTCATTATTTCAGCTCTGGGGTCTTTCAGGAGATGACAGTAGAGTGGATCCAGATCCACCACGGTCCTCTGCACAACACTGTTTCTTAGGTACACATATGTGTGTATACTCACAGCCCTGAAGATGTTCCAGACATGTATCAGAGATTATTTCCTTGGGAAAGGCCTACAGACCCTAGTGAATTCCCTCTTTGGGACCCCAGGGGGCCTTGCCCATTTACACCTATACTGTCCTCTCACAGGTGATCCCAGATGACTCAAGTGACACAAAGTGTCCTGGGCCCTCTAAGGACTCAGAGCAGTGAGTGGTTTCAAAGAGCAGCCACAAAAAGAGGAAATGCCACCAAGAGCTACTTAGAGGAGCATCTGAGGGAAAGGAGCAGCTCCTGTGGAGCTTTATTTCAAAGCAGGAAAGGACAACCCTGCCTCCGCAGACCTCAGGTCCTTCGGAAATATTCTTCTTCCCCCATAAGCCAGACCCCTATCCGGCAGGCCATGCATCTCCATTTGTCCGGCTGTCTCTGTAAAAGGAGCAGAAGAAAGGAGGCGAATTGGTCTTTTTAGGAGAAGGCAGACAGGACACAGGGCAGTGCTGACGTGCTAATAACCGTCTTTGCTAATTTTCTTTTCCCTCCAAGCCTGAGACCTTTTCCCTTTAGTTCCCAAGGTACACACGCATTCACGAACAAGCATGCATACAGACCTATATACATAGCGCAAAGGCACACATGGGCACATGGGCACACCCATATGTTTTAAGCACACACACACACATAGAGAGAGAGCTCCATAGATGCCCAAAGTCAGGTGCAAACACATTCGCACCTACCAGCTAGGAGCGCACTCACATACATGCACATGTACACACAAAGATGCCTGTCAGGAATATGTGTATACACGTGCACAGTGAGGACTGTCTCATGGCTGGAGAGATTCACAATTGGGTTTTTACCCTGGGTCTGCCCTGTTGATGACCTGCTGCTGTGAACCAGCTTCCTGCCACACATCAGGAAAAAGAAATATGGAGCCATTATCACACCATTAACTCAGAGCTAATGGGCCAGGTTCATCACCCCTTTTTTCTGATGCGAGGTAACTGCACAGACCTGCTCCATCTGAACTGTGACTCATCAGCATGGCCACAAATCAGCCTTGCTGGACAAAATGAGCAGTGAACAGCAGCTTCCCCCAGATGCCCCAGGGTGTGAGCAGAGGCTGTGCAAGTCAGGCAGGAGCTAGAGCCTGAGAACAGCCTACAGTAGGGTCAGGCCGCCTGGAAAGTTGCCTGAAGAGTATTTGGTTTCTATGTGAAGCTCCTTTTAGTGGGAAACGTGCACCTACAGTGTTTACCACTCTGAAGTCAACGGTACCTAAAAATAAGGCAGACCAAAGTCTCATGCAACAGCCAACTTCATTCAGGGCACCCCAGACAACGTGTGCGCTGAGGTTGAAGAAAGGTCATGTGAGTAAAGTTCGCATGGGTTCAAGCTGTACACAGTCACAAGGACAAGCCGCACATGGCAGAAACATGTCTTTCCATAGAGACATAAAAACAAATGACAACAGCCAGTTTTAGCAAGTAATCTCAAGTAAAGTCACTCACCTGGGAGGGGCACAGAAGCTCATTCCAAGAACAATTCGGTGTTTTTGAAGAAACTGCAGTCACAGGATGCTTCTCAATTCCTTGGAGTTTTCTCACAAGCACTCAGAATTCCCCCCCCCCCCCCGACACACACACACATACAACTCCATTCTTGGTGTGGTCAGGCACACCTAGGTTGGAGGTTAGCATAGTCCTTACGCTGTGTGTTCCCTTGGGCTCTGAGCAATCTTCAACTCCCTACGCTTCTGCTCTGTCGGTGGCCAAGTGAGGCAGGGAAGGAGAGAGAGCAGACTGAAAGAAAAGAGGTCATCAAGCTGCCTTGAAACACACAGGGCCACAGTCAAGAAGCACCATCTATGAATGGGTCCTCAGGCCTCACCAAACCCCCAAATCTCCAGAGCCTTGATCTAACTTAGACCCCCAGCCTTCAGAGAAGTAGAAAGTGAATCTCTGCTGTCTGGGAGTCCACACCTGCTCCCTAGCATGCATGTACACCCCCCACCACACACACACACACACACACACACACACTAGCATAGCACTTATGATGGTTAATGTTGTCATCTTTACAAATTTTCTGGCCATGCCTGTGAGGAAGTTTCTACATTAGGTTGACTGAGGTGAAAAGGCCTAGTTAGTTTACCTTGGCAGAGCCATGCCACAGCATGGAGTACAGGGCTGAAGAGGACCAGAACTCATCACTCTCTGCTTCCTGATGGCAGACACAAAGTGGTCAGCTGCCCCAGAACCCCACAACCATGATGTACCAGCCATGGTGGGCTGGTACCCTTGAACCATGAGCCACAAACAAACCCCTCCTTCTCTGTTTTTGTATGGGCATTTTATGACAGCAATAGAAATAATTGATCTGGCAGGAGAGCAGACCAAGCCAGCAGACAAGGGTAAATAAAGAAAGGGTGGGCCATGGTGGTCCCTCACTGTGGCTGAGTACTGAGCTGGCACGGTGGCCTCGATAAGGAGCTTATACATCAGAGATATGGGCAGGACAGGAAAGTGACAGAAACACATATGCACAGCCCCCTCATTCACTGAAGGGATCCTGAGACCATGGGGTCCAGATCATGCTTTAGGGACCAGGCCAAGGCCAGCTATTTCTTGCTGGGATGTATCACAGAGCTAAATGGAAGTAAGGTCTCAGATTTCTGCCTCCCCAAGATCCCAGGATCATCATGACCATCTATTGTCCATGATATAGGACTTATGTTTCCCTAGCCCCCACAGCCCAGTACTCTGGGGGCCCTGGGTGGCAGGTGAGGCCAGATGGTTACTGTTGGCCATTGTTCCTTACCGTGGTTGGAGACTTTTCCATAATAAATAAGTATTGATTGAACCCATTGACCCCGGAGCTCAGAAAAGCAGCCCTCTGTGTGTTTGCCTTTCTTCTGAAGTGACACATTTTTCTCTGAGGCCTTCAGGGCTTCCCACAGCCTGCCCTGTTCTGAAACCCAAAGGCCAGGAATATGGGTAGCATGGCTCAGCGTAACCAAGCCTGACTTTTGCCACCTGGCGCTAGCTTGCTCCCAGAACTGCAGACAAGGTCTGATTTTGCTGTCCTTCCACTTGGTCACTCGTGCAAAACCTAGAAGCATAGTGTCATAGCTGGCCTCCCATGTAGGGTCACCTGTGAGCTACTCCAACTCTGGGTATTTCCTGAGAAGCTGTATTGTTGGGGTGGGAGGGGTCAGAACAGTCTAGTCCCACTGGAGTGTAGGTGAGGCTGCCTCTGGGCAACACTTGCCCTCTGTGTGGCCTCACTTGAGAGCCCTGCTAAGTAGGGCAGAACAGACTATGTGGCTTCAAGGACAAGAGCGAGGCAGAGGCTCCCCATGATTCCTGGGACAGAGCCCAGACCAGTTCAGTCCCGTCCACCCCATCTCCCGGTCAGTGCCTATGGGTCATCCCAGGTTAGATGGAAGGGACCCAGGTGAGAGAGAGCAGCCTGCTGTCCTGTGAGTTATCCAGCTCGCTCTCTTGATGATGCCTGGCCTGTAAGCGATAAGCCGTACCCTCTGCAGCACAGACATGCCTGGAAGGGCAGCCAGGAGGGAAGCCTCGCTGCCAGAGCCATCCCCAGCCCTGCCACTTCCCAACTGTGTGAACCTATGAGTTAATTAACCTCCAGGAACCTCGGTTTCCTCAACCGTAAAAGGACCATAATGCCGTGTGCTGCCCAGGGCTGTGGAACAAACGGATTCATCAGTGTGCAATGCAGGCTCTCTGTCCCAGAAGTTTTCAGCACCCCTGGAGTGCTGTAGACTTCCTACCCCATCACACTTAATCTACCATGTTCTAGACACTTGTGTGCCTCCCTCGGCTAAGCAGGGCAGGACAATGTAAACAAGACTCCTCACTGAGGTGCTTAGACTAGAGAGAGGAGGCTGGCCTGCACTGCTCTGGGGGTCGCTGGCAGCAGTATCAACCTCTCTTCTGTTCCTGTCTAGTGAGGGTGACACTAACCTCTTTAAAGAATGTAGTGTGGAGCCTGGAACATCATAAATGCAGAGTCCACTGGCCATGGCCATCATGTAATAAAGAGATAACATGGACTTTCCCTGAATTTCCCTCCTGCCCCCCCCTTCTGACTTAACCCTTTCCTAGGCCTGGCATATCATTGCATATTTACATCAGCTTTCTGCAAGGTACTTCTCATAAGCCAAGTTAAACCCTCAGTGAAACGAAGCTAGAAAAAAAAAACAAAAACATATGAACCCACCAGACAGTTTCCCTTGTCCCCAGTCCTGCCAGGCAAAGGGGTTCCCATTGATCTCCCAGCCCTCCCTGACCTCTGACCCCTGGCCCCTGACCTCTATCCTCCCAGAGGAAAGACACATCAGCAACTTTTCCTGCCGCCGTCCATAAACCTTGCTGAGTTAGACCCTCATCCTTCTTTCTGATTAGACCTTCCGCTCCGTTTGTCATCCGTCCCGGTGATCTACTTCCTTCCAGTCTGTCAAGCTGCCCCATAACCTCGTGCCCAGGGACTTCAATCTCTCAAAACCGGACTCAGATTTATTGTGAAGAACGTCCCCAGAATAGGAATTGCCTTGTCGGCCTTTGCAGGAAGATCAAAGCCCAAAGAACCCCTCCCAGCGAGCTGCTCAGATGCCTCCCCAGCACCAGCCCCAGAGAGTTCCATGAGCCAGAGTGACCCTGACACCATGGGTGGGAACAAAGGGACAGTGAGGGCCATGGGGACATGGCAGCGGGGTCACAACTTGGCTATGAGGGGAGCCCCCAAAACCAAGAACAGCAGGACCAGGCTCTGAAAGACTATGACCTTGCTGAGACCTTGCTCCATTTCCAGCTGAGAGACCCGTACTATCAGAAGTACAAGTGTGTGGCATCCAAGACCAGAAGAATTTGTTCGGTCCTCCCCATGATTAAATAAGATCCTCTGGAAATGGACTTCATTCCACCCAGATGGCTCTGAGCTGCTGTGACCTCATCCTCAGAAGCCATACAATATCAGAAATGTCAGTGGGAACAACTGGCACACCTCAGCTTGCCGCTGCTGTCAGCTGGTGAGCCAGGTGTCTCGCTCCCCAAGGTGGGGTGGAAAGGTGTGCTGGTGAGTTTTATGTCCACTTGACACAAGCTAAAGTCACCTGAGAGGAGGGAATCTCAATTAAGAAAATGACTCCATAAGATCTGGCTGTAGGCAGGCCTGTAAGGCATTTTAATTAGTGATTAGTAAGAAGGGCCCAACCCATCGTGAGTGGTGCTATGCCTGGGCTTGTGGTCCTGGGTTCTATAAAAAAGCAGGCTGAGGAAGCCAGGGGAAGCAAGCCAGTAAGCAGCACCCCTCTATGGCCTCTGCCTCCAGATTCCTGCCCTGTTTGAGTTCCTACCCTGGCTTCCTTCAATGATGGACTACGATGTGGAAGCATAAGCCAAATACTTTCCCTTTCCTCACCAACTTGCTTTTTGTTCATGATGTTTTGTTTTGTTTTGTTTTGTTTTTTTTTTTTTTGCAGCAATAGAAACCCAACTAAGACAGAAGGCTGGCCTCAGTTTACCTACCATATAGAACCTTATAGATCCAGACAGTTGATTTGCATGCCCCTGCACCTCTACCCCAAGGCTTCATACAAAGTACCTCCAAGAGTTGTTGAACAGATGGACAGGCAGATGCGGGTAGATGAGGATATGGTAGATGAAGTCTGTATGTATAGTGCATGTATATGACACTTTTCATTCTCTTTGAGAAATAACAAAACCATTGGACAATTGCATACGGCACCTGTCTTAGTTATTTTCCCATTGCTGTGAATAAATGCCATGAATGAGGCAACTTATAAAAGAAAACGTTTATTGGGGTTCACAATTCCAGAGGGCTACAGTCTGTAGTCATCATGGTTGGGAGCATGGCAGAGGACAAGCAGGGATGGTGCTGGAGCAGTAGCTGAGAGCTTATGCCTTCATTCACAAGCATGAAGTAGAGAGAGAAAACTAACTGGGAATGGCATGGGCTTCTGAAACCTCAATGCCCACACTAGTTACATACCTCTTCCAATAAGGCCACGCCTCCCAATGCTTTGCAGATAGCTCCACCAGCTGCACATCCAGCATTAAAACATGAGCCCATGGAGACCAGTCTCATTCAGTCTACCACAGTACCCCTGCTCATTCCTTCTTTCCTTTCTATTTGGTCATAACTGGCATGGCCTTGTTCCCACCACTCAGAGGAACCTGGATTCTTAGAATCCCCGCAGAATACCAGGGGGCTTGGGTGACCTAAGTCTAAGGAACACATCGGGTAGAAACAGCTTCTAGATCCTGCTTGGGACCTTCCTAGCATGTGACCTTGGGAAAGTCAGTCATCACCCTCATCCTGAAACTGGGACAGTAGTAACACTGATCCCAGAGCCACTGAGGAGAAGGAGAAGGGGAGAACCCAAGCTAGCATGCATTGCCTATGTTTCCAGTGGCTTCCTTGGCTCATCCTTGCCACTGGTGTCTTTGGAATCCTGAGGTCTGACATGCAAGGTGTAGACACTAGGCTGGGAGATGGCTCTAGAGGCAAGACTTGGAGGAATGAGATGGCATACATGGGCTGCCCCAGTCATCCTAGAAGACAGAAAACCTCCCTAGGATACATGCATGCTGCCTGAGAGTGGGGAACTCCTTCAGTAAGCTGCTATAAGCCAACAAGCAATGTCAGGAGGCAAGTCCATGCAACCTAACAGCATGGAGAGGTTGGGGCAGGGCAGGTTCCTGGGCCCAGACTCCACCTGTGCTCAGGATTCTAGACGTGAAACACAGACTGACTCTTCCATGGGTCTGGAGAGGAGGGATCTGAGCTCCTGATGCTGCACCTGGCTGTATCTAAATGACAGCAACGTGGCAACACACCCACTGATGCGCCCATATGCCTGGGAAGGAGGAAGCTGTCCTCCAGGGAACTAGGTGGATTGTGCTATCATCGGCTTCCAGAAGGAGCCGTGGGAGATGAACAAGGGTTCTTTCTTGGTCTGGGTCATGAGACAAAACTGGGGACAGGTAAGAGCCTGCCTGGGGAGGCCAGGGCTCTGCAATTTCAACAGGAAATGCTTGGGCTGTGTGTGTGGCCCCCTCTCCCTCCGCCATGCTCTGGCCAGCTTTATTTTCAACCCCTGCTTCCTGCAGCTGAAAGGGACAGACTTTTCCCGGCATTACTTTCTGCCTCCTAAATTTTTAAAGGCTGAATCTGTGTTTTGTTAAAACAACAGCTGGGTAAACCTCCAAGCGTGCCCTCCGGTACTCATTTCCAGGCTCTGGGGATGGCCTGGTGCAAGGCTAAAACAGACAGCCTTGTGCTGAGTCCACAGTGCTCTGAGATGATTTTTTTTTTAACTTCACTGTGGCAACACAGATGCATGCTTCCCTTTAGAGCATGCCCATGTCCTGTTCCTCAATTAAAACTACAAGGATAGTTATGTTTTCAGCCCATAAAAGGAGACTTTCCTGAAAGCCTACCCTTTCCTCCCCTGATGCTGGTCTGACTCGGTGTCCTGAGTTTGCTGCACACATGGAATAGACCTGAGCTAAGTTTGTCCACAGCTACCCACAAAGATCCAGGATCACCTGCTCAGACAGGCCTTAAGCTTCTACCACAGCTATTTTCTCTGGTCTGGCCCTCCTCCCATCTGCACTATTATCTCCTCTGGTATAAACCCCTGTGCCTTCGGGGACCATGAACCTACATGGGGCTTCAGCTCACCTGTCCACTGAGGACCTCTTTCCAGAGCTCTGCTTTAATGTCAGGAAAGAGTGTTTCTTCCTGCTCCCCAAGGTATTTCCTAACCCAGTGCCTTCAACACTCCTAAGCCAGTCCTCCCATAGCTCAGGCCTCTTTCCATGAAGCAATCAACATCTCTGTCCTGGTACATGTTAAAATAAGCAAGTGGGCAGTTCTGAACAGAGCCTT
This sequence comes from Psammomys obesus, assembly GCF_907164565.1. Taxonomy (NCBI): domain Eukaryota; kingdom Metazoa; phylum Chordata; class Mammalia; order Rodentia; family Muridae; genus Psammomys; species Psammomys obesus. Next base: position 15,097,499 of record NW_026585644.1, read on the forward strand.
TCATGTGTACGGCTGCATGTGTACGTATGTGCCCATGCATGTGGAGGTCTGCTGTTGCTCCTCAGCGGCCATCCAACTTGTTTTCTGAGGCAGGCTCTTAGCAGCCTAGTGCTCAGCAAGCCAGCCATGCTGGCAGGCCAGTGACCCTCAGGGATCCGCTTGTCTCCATTTCCCCCGAGCTTCTCCTTTAAAGAAAACAAAAACAAAAAACAAAAAACAAAAGTAGTACGTTACAGGCTTTGAAAGCCTCAGACATTCATATAATGTATTTTAATCATATCCATCCAATACTACTTCCCTCCAGCTCCTCGTGGTATCCCCCACTCTACCTCTCTCCAAACTTCCGGGTTCTGCTTCTCGTATTTTTCACAGCCAAACAAGCGCATCTGTGTCTCTCTTCTCTGTGGGAGCCACGTACGGTCATAACCTTTTCAATTTTCCCAGCGTGCTGATCCTAGAGAAGCAATGCTCAGCACCCCCCAGCCCTCCTGCTCTGTGTCCCATCAACACACATGTCATTTCCATGCTACAAGAGCAGATCTGCTTAGACCTCACAGAGTGACGAGCTGGTTGGGAAGACAGTGGTCCTGTGACAACTGGGCGCTTCCTTGAAGGGCTGCAGACAGTAAGGCTATCCTAAACCAGAAGCCTGGAGACCTCCCCACATACAGAGCCAAGGAGGGTCAGCAAACTGATGCCAATCAATAATTAATGGCCCTGGGTACTAGAGCCAGACAAGCTTCGTGTGCTTTGAATAAGCTTAAAAAAATCTGTTTGCTTAGTAAATCTTTAATAAATGCACATGTTTAATGTATAAAATAATACAGGTGGTGCTGGAAAAAGAAAATGCAGGGGCTGAGGAGAGAGGACTGAGGAGAGGGAGGGAGGGAGGGAAAGGAAGCCTCAGGTTTCCCAGAACTTCCCTGAGGTACAGCTGTTCTCACAGCACATCGCTCATGTATTCTGCCTGCATTTTATTCTTCAGTGTCTCTGAGGAGTCTAATTACTAGGGATTTCATTATTGTTTGCCTACACAGGCTATTTTTATCCCATTTGTTGATTTTAAACAGTTTTGAATATTTCCAATCATATCTGAAGGATTATTTGTGGTGTGGGTATCAGAACTGAAGTCACGCTAGGGCCTGGTGCCTGTCGGGTGAGTGTTCCACTGAGCAGCACCACCAGACCCCTCCAGGCACACATGAGAGTAAGGTTCTGCAGGTTGGTGAGCAGGATAGTGAACCATCTTTACTCCAAGGTGCCAACACTCCAACAGCCCTGCCGATGTGTCCTCACACTGTTCTCTCAGGCTCTTTAGAGATGACAGAAGGGCTCTGGCCTCTCCACAGGATGGAGGAGGCTGTCACTGCTGTTGTCTCACACTGCAGGTCTGCCTGGGATTGACCATTACTGTTCAGCTTGCCTTTGCTGTGACCGCCCTGTATCCAGCATTTACTCTGCTTCCCCACTCTGCTCCTCCGTCATAGGTACACACCGTTCATACCTGCTGAGCAAGAATGCCTCCTCCGCCCCGCCAGTGCTTCAGACACAATCCAAAGCTCATGGGCTAACGGCTCCTTTACCAGCACGTCTTACAGGGATCTTAAGGAGGAAGGAGATAAAACACTGAGCCCAGTCTGTCATCTCAAGCCAGAAGCGTAGCCCTCTCCTGCAAATAAGGGATAGCTGACAGCTGCAGAAGCCTGCATCCGGGGAGCAAGAGGGGACAAGACAGTGACTACAGGGATACTTTCTGGGTCTACACGGTACTCAAGATGCCTGGGACCAAAGAGATGAGAGCCCCACGAATGAAGGACACGCTCTCATCTGCTGGGGTCCTTCTGGAAAAAAGAGAGAGAGACAGAGAAGAGATAGAGAAAAACTTAGCATGAGCGTTTGGATCCTGAACCATTTAGTCAACCAGGGGTTGGTTGCAGTTTTCTAATTAAGAACATAGAAAGTTGTGCTGATGGATACTCTACCTGTGAAGATGTCCAAGTCCTTCCCTAACTGCTAGGACAGAGACATTTCTCTGTAGCGACCTGGGCACATGGTCACATGATATCATGCAGACACATTTAGCAGCATGTGCATGGGAGCAAATCTAGACAGGCCCCGTCTATGGTCATGAATCCTTGAATTCTATCCCATACAACTTGCTGCCTCATAGAGACAGTGAGTGCCAGATGGGGGAGAGCACAGCCTTGTGCACGGACCCCAGCATCAGAAAGCAGATGGGCTTTTGACGCACTGACACAGAGTCAGGAACCCTGGTGAACTCTTCGGTGATCAGCCAGGCACTTGGTTCGGCAAGGCCGCAAATTCTCTCATTTCCTAAGCTTGCAGAGAAAGGGGCCTTACTGTGAGGTGGAAAGAGGAAACTGAGGCCTGGGGAGCACTGATTCTGGGATGAAAGATGCAACGTGCATTTGTGGCCCTAAGGCAGGGCTCTTCCTGTACATCATTTCTGTCTCCTCCCACCATAGGACACCACACAGACACCACCTAGGGCTGCGCTAATACCATACCGACAAACAATGCTAGTGCCACACTGGCACCAAACAAATGCCACACTAGCCTTACTAATCTCATGCCAGCTCCCTGTTAGCCATGCCAATCCCATGCTAACATCACACTAACCATGCCAACCCCATACCAGCACCACATTAACCACACTCCTCCCAACCTAACCACACCCGCTCCACACTAACCACACTAAAGCCAGTACTCTGTGCCAATCACTGCAAGAGACCATGCATGAGCTTTACAAGAGCGCACTGGCACAGATGTGCCGGGACCTGTATGCCACAATATGAACCGAAGCTTAGTTTTGTTGGCACGCAAAACATGAATGGAGGAACAACTGTGGCAACTGGAGTGATAGACTGAGCTCCTCACACATGTCCCAGGACAAAGTTCCTCATTACAGTAGGTGTCACAAGATCCTACAGTGTCTAAATACCCTCTTGGCGCTGTGGAAACACTTCTGACCGTCACTACTGAGCTCAACAGAAGTAGCGGCAGCCTGGTCAGAGCCATTGGGATTGGGGACCTCGACATACTTTGGATGCTCACTCCTTCGGTGAGCACACCCTGTGAGCACACAACAGACACACCTGTATCCCTTTCATGCTCCCCCTGACAGGAATGCTCAATAGAAAGCAGCCCCCACCATCCATGCCCTGGCTGGCGCACACTGCTCCCAGAGCTGTGGCTCATGGGACTTCTCCAGTGTCTCCTTCTCTGTTGGCTCACTCTCACTCTTCCTTTGCCATGAATGGGCCTCAGTCTTCTTTAACAGGGAGGTAGACTGCCCATCTGCAGTGCTCTGTGGGGTCCTCAAGCAGAGGCCCCATCCCCAGGCACAGGGTGGGTGGTCATGGGCAACTCTGCACCTTGACAACAAGACCTGTGATAATGGCATACACACACCTGGGCCCAAATGGGCAGAACCAGGGGCAGGGGAAGTCTGTGGAGGGGGTGGTTTGTGTTAGAGACGACAGCCTGACTGTGACTTTCATAAGGCAGCTTACCGGATGTTTTGTGGAGAGGATCTGGGTAAAGAATCTACGGGCTTTCCCTGTTGTTTCTTACCCACGAGCCTCTAATTGTAGCAAACTAAGAAGGCTTCTTAAAGCAAGGAATACATTTCCCTGACCTTGCAAGCCCAGTCCAACCTGCATTCTGGCTAGGCCTGGGAGTCGGTGGTAACAATAAGCTCCTAGGGACCCATAGCCAGCTAGGACTAGGAACCACTGTGCAGGGTGCCAACCTTTAGCTCTGTCCCCTCTCCTCCCTAGAGAGGTGGGGGCTGGAGAGAGCAACCTCCCACAGACGCCTTTAACAAAGCCTAGCACAGCTAATGCTAAAGCAATGCTAAAGGAATCACCCGGGTGAGGGACTCCCTCCGCGTGCACAACATGGGTTCTTAAAGGAGTTGGCAGCCAGCATACAAATCAGAGCTTGGGCAGAGCTCTCTCCTTGTGGCCCTCCCTGCTTCCCTAGAGCACATCGCCCAAGTGATCCGGGCAGGCCGTGTGCCTCTTCCCCCAGCACTGTGTCCAAAATGCTGTCTACAGTGCTGGCACTCCCAGGTGGATGGGCTAGATGTTTCCAGCAGTCAGTCAGAGTGCCTGAGAATGATTCTATTCAGGGCACTACATCATCAGAGGGAAGGCAGTGATGGGGAGTCGGGAGCCATGCACTTTTTAATTATCTGCAGATCTCAACTGCAAAAATGATACTTCTGTCAAAGCGAAGGGTAACTAACGATTTTTCTGTGTGTGCTCAGCAGAGTGTGCCAAGAATTATGATAAGGGCGACATCTCATCCGCTCAGACCTTCCAAAGGCTGCTTGAGTTTCTCTCTTGGTGATACTGAGAGAAAAAAAAAATTAGAAGTGATATCTCTGGGTCAGACCAACGGACCTGTTTGATGGGGGTTAGTGGAAATGAGAGATAGGGATGCCAGGTCTCCATTCTGATGCTACACGCAGTGGTCCAGTCAGGGAGAGACTTGGATCTTCTGAGACAGCATGTCTATTAGGGTAACAACCAGACAGACGCTTCATTCAAACTCAGCCTGTCTACGGCTCAGACACTTTGTGCCCAGGCAGCACTCAGACCTTCCACAGAAACTAGGGACAGATCCCAGGTGTCTCCAACACACTTGGAACACTTTGTGCCCCTTCCCCCACACTCAGCTGGCCTAAGCACAGGACCAGGGCCAACAGGGCACTCACAAGTGGCCACAATTGGGAATCCCTCATGTTTCTCTGTCTTTCCTCTCACCACCTGGTCGTGCCTATCAGGTGAACTGCAGAGTGCACAGGGATCCTGACCTGACCACAGGCTTGCTAGCAAGTTGTGCGTATCTGCAGCAGACCCAAAGAAGCACAATACATTTGTCAGCCCAGGCCCTATCATAAAACATAGCAGACCAAAGCTTAGTCATCAGAAATTGACTTTTTCATAGTCCTGAAGGTAACAAGCCCATGACCAGGGTGCCAGCAGGCCAGGGCTGGCAGGAGCTCCTCTCTGGCCCCAAACAACCCATGTCTTCAACCAGACAGAGCACTTTGGCCTCTGAGCAGGGCACTAATCCTGTGATGGGGATGTCACATGACCTCATGTGACCCTAATCACTTCCAAATGATTAACCTACAACATGTGAAATTTGCAAGATGTAGCTTCCTATATGGCACACACTGAAACCACTTTGCATCAAGGCAGGCAGTCCTGACGGTCTGAGCTCACTTCCCCCAGCTTTAAGCAAGAGTTTCTCAGCATATGCATGGTGTGTGTTTCTGAATATCTGTGAGCAGAGGCTGTTTGACATGCTCCAGGATGTGGTACACTATGCCTGATCTCTATCCACTAGATGCCAGTAACATCCCACAGCTGGGACATTCAAGGTTGCCTGCAAAAATTTCCAAATGTCTTGAGGGAGGCAAGAACACCCTCGGTTGAAAGCAAGTTCTTAAAGAGAACTTGTATCTAGCAATGTAGGAACTCCTCCTAGAAATCAGGGAAATCAGATTCCCAAGGTTAAAGACAGCCAGCTTACGCCAACCTTGAGATGCATTCAGTGTCAGAATTATCTATTTATCTATATTCAGCTACTATCACTGTGCTCCAAAGATAAAGGTGAACACTGTGGAGACAAAGAGAAGGCTTCAAATACCAGAAGAGAAACAGCAGTTATACCATGGAAATGTCAGAGTAGGAAAATAGAAATCATAGGAAGAAAAAAGCAAAGTCCCAGGAAAGCTTCAGTTGCAGACTTCAGATTACAGGAAAAAGTTAAAGATGTTGAAGACCGCTGCAAATCACCAATCTCATTACGAACACAGGAAAGCATAGCAACGCACAGCCTTTGAACCCTATGCAGGGCAGGGCTAGAGACACAGTTCAGAAGTGAAGAGAGTGAACTGCTTGATTCTCAGCACCCACACTGCAACGCCAGCTCCAGGATAGCCAATGTCCTTCTCTTGGCTCTGTGGGCACCTGCACTCACATTCATAATCCCACACAAATATATATATACGTAATTAAAAATAAAAATAAAACCTTAAAAATAAAGAATGGAAGAAGGGAAGGGAGGAATGAAGGAAAGAAAAAATGAAGGAAGGAAGAAAGGGAAGGAGAGAGGGGGAAAAGGGAGAGAGGGAGGGGGAAGGAACCTACTGGGTAATTTCAAACTCCTGACCAAGAAAAGCCACAGCCAAGATGGTTTTACTGCAATTATGCCAATGCCTAAGCAAGAAGTGAAATGTATTAGACCACACTGATACTCACTTCACAAGTCCAGCACCGATGATGTCAGCAGTAGGCAGATGAGGAAACCAGGGACTTAGCCTTCTTGTATGTATATGCTGAACTCCTTGGCAGGATGTTATCCACTGGAGGAGCTGTGTAAGGATGGCAGATGCCAGCAAAGGGCCATTCCAGGGCATCTGAAAATCAGCCGTTCATCCACCATGTGAACAAACTGAAGGAAACCACACAATCTCACCAGACAGACAAGGGGATGCAGTCAACAAAATTCAGCTTCTATTCACATGAAAGTTCTTGATGGAGAGGAGCAAAAAGAGTTTCCCCACCCTGACATGGGTGCCTCCGAAATCCAGAAGTCACCACCACGCTTGCCTCTCTCCCAGCTGTACACAGCAGACCTCAAAGAGCTGAGCAAGTGTGTGCCCCCAGATCTGATGTCCTCAACCCTCCGCTGGGGTCAGTGTGGAAGTCCCCAATGGGAACAGCTCACCTCTTTTTGCCCATCTCTGTGCCAAAGGAGAAAAATTTAGTCCAGCTTTTTCGACTGTATCTGCTTTAGGTATTTGCATTTTCCTCCCTTTTATCCCAATAAAATGTTTATATCTAGACAGGACCTTTCTAAACAAGAAGACAAAAAGAGCACATGCCTACACACCAGGGTAATGGACAAGCAAGGCAGAATGCGAGCTTCACCCACTCTGAGCCAGGGGGAGCTTGCTGAGTGGCCATGCATGGCAGATGGAGAGTAGACTCTAAGGAGCAAGCTGGCTATCCAAAGTCCAGCTGTGTCCTTCAGTAGACACCTGCCCATTCTATCTGTGGGATTCAACAGCCTAGATAGGAGAGGCTGAGAGGGGACCCAGGTGGTTTTCTGCCACAAACCAGGTGTGGACAGATGGGGTCAAGTATGTAATATCTGACTTGCCTTCCAATCTTGTTAAATCAGTGGCTTAGTGCTCAAAGGCCATTGAGTCCTTTGTTCTACATTCCAGACATGTGGCCATCAGGTGATATTATCAGCCAACAAGGGAGGATCAGGATGCAAGCTTCATGAGGAGGGACAAATCACCTATCTCTCAGGATACATGGACTTGCATCTGCTACTGCAGGCTCACGGTTCTCTTGTTCTGAACAGGTGAAGTGTGCTGGTGTGCTGTGACTGATTCACAAGCCACCTACAAAGCTACAGAAAAGACAAGGGGAAAGAGAAAGAGGCATGGTCTTAGCCCTCTCAGTAGGTTCAGAGTGACTGAGAATCAGAAAATACCAGCCTGATGTCACTGTCTTTTAAGGCAATTATTATGCATGAGATGTTTAAGTGGCTCCTTAAAACCTCCAGCAGTGGTGCATGCCTATAATCCCAGTTGCAGAGAAACCTGGGGTTGCAGAGAAACCCTGTCTCAAAAAACCAAAACAAAACAAAACAGCTCATCTGAGGTTGCCTCACTCAGGGTCATCCTGAAAGGCACAGGCTAGCTTTACAGGTTTCTTTATAAATTCTATACCCATGTTAAACTAAGTTCTCCCAGTACTTTTCCAGAGAGCAGGACAAAAGGAAAAGCAGATGAGTTGAGACAAGACCCACCCCGTCGTAAAGGAATGGGAAGGGTCTCTACCCGATGCACTGCAGAGGAGTGTCCAGATCTGCAGTATGAGATAATGTTGTTTGGTAACCGGTCCAGACGTCACAGCTTCCCCACCCAGATCAGAGCAGGACCAGATGGACTTGGCGCCAAAAATGAACCAATCATTTTAAAAGTAAACTACTCTACCCAATCTAGTGTTACCAAGCTTGCAACCTCCACGATTCCCGAGCTCTTTCCTTTAAAAACTGCAGACTTCTGTCTCTCATTGCTGTTCCTCGCTGTTTTTTTTTTTTTTTTTTTTTTTTGGGGGGGGGGGGGGCAGCCACATCGTGTGATGGCTTAAATAAACCTCTTGCTATTGCATCAATGATTTGGTCTCCTGAGTTCTCTTCATCTCCCCCTGGAAATTAGGGTCCCCCTGGGCCTAACAATCCCACAGCCAGGTTTCCAGTTCTTACATTGTGTCAAATTTTGACTAAAACCTTCACTGACCCATGGGAACAGAGAGCTACAAATGGAATGACTTCAAACTAAAAGCATAATGCATCAACCCTCTCTGGGCCTGACAACTCCTCCCACCTCTTCTCACAGTCAGGTCCTACCTTAGTGAATTCTAATGCTCTTTCACAAGAAGGCGATCCTCCCGGCCTTGCTGTGCTAAACCCACCCCCGACAAGTGGTGACTCCCACACCTGGTGCCATCCCAGTGCTCAGCACAATGTAGCGGAGGATCAGAGGACATACTGTGAGATGTCCCCTCAGTAGATCCTGGCCATGCTCCATGGCAGTCCCAGTGTCCTTCAAGCACAATGGCTTAATTTATTGTTGCTGACACTTTAAGTGGACTGCAGATTAATTTGTGGCACGAGGTCAGTCGAACTTCACTCTGCCATCTCCAGGGTTTACCCTGCATTTCTAAGGTCTATTATCTGCCTTGTTCCAAGACGGTAAAGAAGAATTTCTTTCATTAGAAGACAGTTTACACACAGAGGGAAGAGGGGAGGAAATTTGCTATACCAAAATATTTTGTGCTCTGCAAAGTAATAATTTGTGGTGCTAATTCGATGTTTAGTCCCCACTTTGGTGGTGGAATGTCTGGGCTCGGGTGCTTGGACAACTGACACGCCACGCCGCATGAACTCCAGAGTTTTAGTCACTGAAAGGCAAACACACACCAGGCCGTGCCAACATCTTGTCACACCTAATTCATGTGTCTTTTGGACACATCCCAGCAGCAATAACCAGTGCTCTACCAACAGGCATGGTGAGCTGGGATGCCAGCTGGTAGACCGCATTCTGTGCTGTCTAAAGTAACAAAGGGCTTTGGTGCTACACCCAGCATGGCTCCAGAGACTCGGCCTGAGGAGCAGTAAGGGAATGCAGAAAATACACACCTACAGACACACAGAGAAGCTGGGTTTGGTAAACTGTGCTCTTGGATGGAAAAGCCACACCATCCCAGAAGCTCAAGTGTATTATTATATACAGTTCAACAGGGACGTGGAGTTATTGCATACAACTGAATAAGGAGGTGGGGTTATTCAGATAAACAAGGAGGCAGAGTTTATGGTACATAGCTGGTTCAAGGAGACAGATTTAGTTCAACTCTATAGGAACAGTCTCTGTAGGTGGAGAAAACTACAGTGGGCACTTTCTACGCACTCTATAAACACCCACACTCGGACCTGCCAAGGAAGGCTTTGCCATTTTCCTCTAAGCCTCAACTAGAGAAGGTGGGAGAGCTTGCTATTTCCTTCTGAGTCTGAGGCATTGGGGTCCTTGACATGGCTGTGCCCAGGCTGACAGAACACATTCACTCATAACTTCCCTCACAAAGGACTCCCTGCACACCCCACAAGTTGTGGTGTGTGTCTTCTTGGCAATAAGGTCCAGATACTCCCTGTCTCTACCCACCTAACTTCATGTTCTCTCTCTCCCCCTTTCCTTCTCCCTCTCTCAACAAAAACAACCCCACACACACACACACTCACAAAAAAATGTGGCATCTTCCTGGAGTGTGGTTGATATACCTAGGAAATACTCCAATAGAGAAAACTGATTTTCTTTCTTCCAGCAAGTAAAAGTTACAAATAGCTTCTTGGTTAGGGGAGGGACTTAGTGCCCTCCTCCTCTTCACCCTGATAGGATTCTGTCTGACTTACATTTGTGCAGCTCTTGTGAGTACTGTCACAGTCTCTGTGAGTTCATATGTTCATTAGCCCTGTTGTGTCTGAAAGACTATATATATATATATATATATATATATATATATATATTTTTTTTTTTTTTTTTTTTTTTTTTTTTTTTTTAGTCATCCACCACTTCTGCTGGCTCTCATAGTCTTTCTGCCTCCACTTCTGAATATTTCTCTGAGCCTTGAGAGGAGAGGTGTGCCAGAGACCACTTAGGGCTAAGTGCCTCAAGGCCTCTCTCTGCACATTGTCCAGCTGTGAGTCTCCATGTTACTTCAAGAAGAAGCTTCTCTAATGAGGTCTGAGCGATGCTCTGATCTATGAGGATAGCAGTGTGTCATTAGGAGTCATTTATTGCTGCTCATTCAGCAGAAAAATAGTCATAGGTTTTCTCCTGGAACCATGACCTCTCTAGCCTCAGGTTCTTGTCCTCATTGACAGTGTCAGCTATATGTTCCACCTCATGGACTGGGTCTTAAATCCTATGAGAAAATGGTTGGTTACCCCCAGAAAGACAACCATTGTATGTGATCTCTCATATGTGGATGTTAGACTTTAAGTTTTAGGTGTGTGTGTGTGTGTGTGTGTGTGTGTGTGTTTCATTTAGAATACCCAGAGGTTAGATACCAGGGGAGGAAAAGAGTATAGTGTTACAAAAAGATAAAGGGAAAACTAAAATAGGAGGATTTAATGAAGTAGATGAAAGGACAAAGTCAATATGAAGAGGGTCAACAGACACTAAAGGCCTCTTTAAAAGCCATATGGGAACCTACTACTGTGGAAGATTCATATATATATATATATATATATGGAGAGAGAGAGAGAGAGAGAGAGAGAGGAGAGAGTAAGAAGTTAAATGGAATTACCATTGAAATGGGGAAGAAAAGTCCCACTTAGACATTTTATGTCACCAAGTAAACCTCTCAGTACTAGGAATGTGTTACAACTATTTGAGTTATTAGCCAAAGGAGTCCCAGAGACCATTTCAAACATTTCAGGCTGTTGCCAATGCTCCTGGCTACCCTCCACAACCTGACAGACTCTGTTGCTCAAGACACCATACACTTATGTCTCTGAACATTGTGAGACCAAGCTTATACTCACCTAGAAGCTTCATGCCTACTGACCAGCATTCACAGTGCTGGAAGGTGCTACCTATGCTAGCAGAGGAGAAAAATAATCATCAGTGTCTCCAGCTATGAACCCTGTGAGCTACAATAAGGATCTTCATGCACGATATACTGGTATGATAGTGGCACAAATGTTATGGAGGTAACACACCCGCTTTTTAAACATGGGTCCTGGGGATTGAACTCAGGTCCTCATGAAGGTAAAGTTAGAACTTTAAGAGACATCTCCCTACATCCTACCTGCATTATTCTAATAGTATCCTGGAAATGCCTGCTTTTTTCCTGGCCATCTTGTAGTTCTCAAGGTAAAGTTCTTCAGACTCATGTCCATTGATGCTGTACACACATGAGAAATCGCATACACACAGGATTCCTCTGCTATGGTGCAGACACGGGGCCCTCCTGCCATGGTAAGCAGCTGTAAGAACTTCTCTGCATAGAATATACATAGACATGCCAATGTCCATGCCATTTCTCCTTGGCTGTCACAGATATATGTATGTCAAGCTGTCCATTGAGGGTAGGAGACTGCTCCTTGCTAATTCCATCTCTCTGGCTGTATCTCATAAACCTCAAATAAATACCTGTACTCCATGCATAGACCTTGATCATTTTAGGAGCATATTTTCCCCCGGGGATCTTCCAGTACTGTCATTTGCCTCTTTACCAGACAACTCTCATTTCTTCCAATGTCTTCAGATACCTTTCTAATTCCCTGTAGGATTACATTTCCTATTCACAAACATCTCTCTCACCATCTAAGCTTGAGAGAGCTTAGGGACCTCTCTCACCTCAGGGAGAGCAGAGACACCGTTACACTCCTCTCTGAACTCAGGCCCAGCCAGGCCATGCCTCCCATGGACCCTTGGACACACTTGTTATGAACAGGCCCAGAGCACATGCCATGCCTTGGTGATCTTCCCTCGACTCATGAGCCTGTATTAGGTTCTCAACCTGAGCTGAAAGCATGCTGTCCCTCTCCTTCCACCTTAGCAGAGTGAGTCAGAGCACTGGCCAGCCAGCTGGCACCTGCTATGTCCTGCTGGGTGTGCAGGGAGTGGGTAAAATCAGCACTTTTATTAAGAACAAAAAAGAAATGCCAGACATGGTGGCACCCAGCCTTAATGCGAGCAATCTGGAAGCTGGGACTAGGGCATCTCTGTAAGCACGAGACCAGCTTGGTTTACATACAGAGTTCCAGGCCAGCCAGGTCTGCAGTGTACAGGATGGAGATGAGAGAGAAGAGGTTTGGGGGTGGGGGAGGGCATCTCAATGCAATTGGGCAGAGGCAGGCAGGGCATATCTCACTAGAACTGGAAGAGGCGTCAGATCTGATATGCCTGCCTACAAGGCATGAAGCAGTTACTTATGCAAATTTATAGGCCAGTGTGTGTAACTGCAAACTACAAATCACAACTAACCCATCACAGCACAGAGAGCCCCGGGCATTTCAGTTTGAAATGAATCCTGCTCCTGCAAGCAGGCTGTTCACAGCCACCTTCATGGGACAGAGTCCCCTCAGTACAGCGTCAGAACCTGAAGTAGAGGTTTTTACCTGAAGAAGAGGCCATTACTGGGCTGGGGCAGCTACAGACTTTCATCTGCCCAGCCTGGATATGATCTGCAGGAATCCCTCGGCTGCCTAGGTTTGAGCATTTGTGAGGGTGGTGATGACAACAGTGGCTAAAGTGATCCAGTTGCCTCCATACCTCCCAGCCATCTCTACAGCTGCCATTCCCACACTGCAAAGCTATGGTTCTTATCCCAGGGCACAGTGCTAAGTCTGGAAGACCCTTGTAAATATACACTATTTCCACTTTATAAGTGAAGAAACTGAGCAGGGAAGGCTAGTGGCAAAAGGCAGAGGTAGAATCTAAGTCCAAGCCCAGAAGAATTGGCCTCTGAATTCCCATTCTGCTGGGGGTGCCCAGCAGGTGTGATTTCCATAATGCCATCAGCCAATAGCACAGACTCAGAGAGCGGAGGAAACAGGAGACTCACCTGATTTCCCCTACACCCTAATCCAATTCTCCCTGTAACCGGTCCCTCATAATGGATTTACCAGGAGAGCTGCACAGCAAGAGATGTGTGCTAGGCTTGCCTTACAAATGAAGGATTTGTGAAATGAAATGGGTACGGGACAGAAGCATGGGGCAGCTCATCTTTAAAGGCCGCTGTGTGAGCTCTGGCTACAAAACATGTCTGGAAGAAGCTATTTAGAAAGCACTTAACAGGAAGGAGGCTCTAGAGCAGGAGGAAGGCAGGTGCTCATCAGCCTAACCCTGGCTGCCTGTGACACCCCATGAGTGCTCAGAAGATACCCTCTGTGTCTTCTTTGCCCATGCTCCATCCAAATCAAGGCAGGGTGACTTAGAGGCATAAGGGTATTAAGTGTTAGGGTGTCTGATAACAGGCTCCCCCTACACTGTAATACATGACATCTATACCAGAACATAACCCTTGCCCGGTGGCTCTGTGAACACTTTAAATCCCTTCTCATATAAGTGTAGCCTAGAAGCTAAAGCTTAAACAAAGGACTGGCTCACCTTAATCTTTCTTCAACTTAATCACTCTCAACATCTTGCATATTTCAAAAGGAACACACATTAGCAGTATTCGGTCGTGAACATGTGAAGGTCACACTGGATTTATTTGCCAAGGCTGGAAGGAGAGGTGGCTGCGAGACTGTCAGGAAGACAGAGGGTTCAGGTTGCCACAGGGGCTCTGAGAGTTCCAGCCCCTCCTCCATCACGGCTTCTCCGGAGAAGGGTCTAGGTCTATGTCAGCGGTCAGGACATCTTGAACTTGCTCCCCATCAGGTGGAGTCCCCTTAATAACACAGACACAGACACTGCAGCACCAGCTCCAGAAACTCCCTAATACTGGGGTTCTTAATTCTGTGGCAGAGGGAGGATCCAAGGCAGCCAGAAGAAGCAGAGCCCCTAGCTCCATCTCTAGGATTTTCTCTTGGCTTCGAGTGGGTATCACCAGTAAGATGCACATTCTGGGCTACATTCTGCAACCTGGATGGGAGCCACCTTTGCCTCGGCTTCCTTGCCTTGAATGACTAGACTAAATCATGAGCTCACCAAAGGTAGCATTTTATTTGACTTTTGTCCCCTGCACTTAGCAGAGCACCGAGGCCCAATATAAAATTGGTGAATAAATGATGTCACCTGAACTCCTGGGAGACAAAGTGTTGAGAATTAGTCTATTGCCTATTGTTTCAATGTTTGATAGCCATCCTTAAAATGTTGCATTCTTTCCTAAAAGATTCAGGCAATTTTGGAGGAAAATCTGTTTCTTTATTCACTCAGGAATGACATTTATTGGAAGGCAGTGGCCAGGCACTGTTAATAGCAGTAAATTCAGTGAGGAACATAAGCCACATTTTCTGTCCTTTTGACCTCTAACCTTTCAATAGAAGCCCCCCAAATGAGACAATTGCTTCAAAACCAATATATTAAACATGAAGTAAAAACACCAGAGAACTTGGAGGGCTAGGGTACATCTAGGTGGTAGAGCACATACCTACCATGTTAAAGGCTTCCAACGTGAAAGGACTCAGGGACAGACCCACACAGTAGCACAAGCACACGGGGTCATGTGCTGTCACCTTGGGAAGAACAAAGCCTTTGTTTCCATCCTAACACTAGTCAGCCTGCTGCCCAACTGGAGACTTTTCTGTCCCTTCCCCCAGCCTCACAGTCACATGTGTGCTCTGGGTCAGGGGGTCCCTTCAGGAGAGTGGGACAGAGCTATGGGCAGCAAATAGGGCCAGTACAAAGATGGTGCCCAGGAGATCCACCAAGAGAAGAGGGCCTTCCTGGAGGGAACGTGGAGCTGCCTATTACAGGGCCTGCAGCCTCCTGGAAGCCATAATGTCTAGTGAATGGCACATAGATGGCCAGATGCCACAGCCCTGTCCATATACTTTCCAAACACCTACCACACTGTATCGATCTCCAAACATGATTCTAAGACCCATCCCGTTTTCCTCATCAAGCTCAAACCTGCCTCCTGTTAAGATTATTCATTAGTTTTCACAGATGTCTTGAGCTTCAAAACATGCACTCAAATTTCACTTCCACAAGTCTCCAACTAAGGTCACTCTACCCTGACCTTTCTTTCCCCAAGGAAGTCCAAACCGCTCTAGTATCTGGATATGAGGCTACTCTATGCAGTACTCAGCCTGGGGAGGCGGTTCCATCCTGGATGGTGCCAGGCAGAGATGCAATGTGGAGGAGGGTACACTGGCTGGGCCAGCAGTTAGCAGGCTATAGCTGGGTTGTTACCTGGTCACTATGGTATCAGTGAACGAATATCAATGAACAGGAGGTGCCTCTGGGTATGAGGACCATGAAGGTGGACACCTGTGACCCATCTAGCTATACTAGATGCCCTGTGGGGTTGGGTCAAAGTTTGTCTGAGCTGACGAACACCTTGGGACCAGCAGGGTCCTCCTGAGATCCTGCTCAGTGTCTGAGGAACTGACAATTCCACAACTTTCTTCTCTCTGTGTATGATACACCTGCATGACTATGGGCATAGATGGTGCCCACTGTCCAGCCCCCAAATCAGGCATCCAGCCCTGCTGTTATCATCAGGAGGGGCACCTCTTCCAGAAGCAGACTTTATCCAATACGGAGTGAAGCAAACCTCTCCCCTCTCCTCCTCGTCTTCTCTCATCCCTCTCTCCTCCCCCCCCCCTTTGACATGGAGTTGGGTATGGGGGTCTTCACATGCTGTCCAACTTAGTGTAGAAATTCTGGCCTCAAATAATGCCCGTTTCAGCCTTCCAAGTAGCTGGGACTACTGAAGCTGGCCCCAGTGCCCTTTCTTGACCACAGCTTTTGGCTTGAGAGTGCCCAGCATAGATGAGTCTGCAACATACAACAGGAGGGTGTTCAAAGGTCAGACAGGCCTCAGTGGTGGACACTCTTGCCCTGGCCTCTCCTCCTTTCGTAGCTCATGCCCAGCCTGAGCCACAGGCTGATGTGCTCAGTACAGCTCCCTCTGTGGCACACAGTCTAGCTAACCTGGAGTTCAGATGCATATGGAGTCTCATGAGGCCAAGAACAGCAGCCTTTCCCAGACACACCCACAGTGTCTCCATGACATGCCAAGGCCCTGTGCAGTGGCAGTCAGTGCTCTGTTGCTTCCCTGCTAGTGTGCCACACCAAGTCCTCAGGTTCCATTCAAAGGCTTCAGGTTTATTCACTCCACAGTGTTTCCCATGTCCCCACATCCTCTGTGCCACAGGCACCAACTCTCATCATATCTCTTGAGTACCGATACACTGACCAAGCCAATTGCTGATACCTGCCTGAGAAGGACAAGCCAAAGCGCAGAGGTGATGACACATTGGCCTTCCAGAGATGCAACAGGGTGCCACTCTGACCTCCATGGCACATAGGTTGTCTGCAGGGTGTGCAGAGGCTAAGGAGATGAGCTAGGGCACAAAACCATGAAAAAGAAAGGGTGTGGGGCCAATTTTGTTGTAGGGCTCCCTGGGACAACCCTACTGAAGCCACATCACAGATGTTATAGTTTGTAGTATTTGTGGGGATTCACTCCTCAGTGGCCTTGTCTTGACAAGGAGGTTGAGGTCAGCACTGGCAGATGGCGCACTGCCTGAGTGTATCAGGAGTGCCAGAGTGGAGCATCTCCCAGATGGCCTGTTGACCAACCTCACACAGGGCTCTGGGAACCCCAGACCCCCTAAAAGCATCATAGAATTGTACCTTCACCTTCAGGACCATGGCCATCTTACCTTCATTTTATAGCCAGAGAAACCTGCCCTAGTTTCCCCACCAGTCAAACTCAGGCTCCCAGACTATCATAACCACCTTACCTGCTCCACTAGCAATGACAAAATTAAAAAAGAATACATAGCAAAGGAACAAGGTTAAAGATACAGACTCACCTTGAACAATGCACTCCCATGACATGCTTTCATAGGGGACCACAGGTTGGCCTATGTGCAGGGTACTCATACCATAGGGTCCAACTATTGTGGCTGGTGGTCTCAGGGGACCCCTGTCCTGCTGAAGCTGATCTACCCATCAACCCATTAAGAATAGCTTTCACCTAGTATATACTACCAATGCTGAAATACGTGCCTAGGACCAAGTCTGATACATGCTTCTGGGAGGCTGAAGCCAGAGAAGCCAGAGGCTATTCTGTGGAAAATTCCTGCTTTGGGTGAGGGGGTTTCTGCCAATGGAGCCTTCTACCCTGGTCCCTGCATGGTGGGCTAGGTCCTTTGTACCTTGCCCCAGCCTTGATGGCATCATCAGTTGGGGATGCACACCTCAGCCCTCCCTAGTACTCCACAGTGTAGCCAGCTCTGAGATGGCAATAGAAAGACAATCCCAACATGAGCCTCTCCATATGCTTATTAAGCAGCAAGACACAACAGGGCATGAATTATTATGCAATAACTTGTGCCTGGAAGCAATTTCAGATGCAGAAGTCGGCAGATTCATCATTATCATATATTTGGCTCTATTTTTCTTTTTCACACTATAAAAAGTCATGTCTAAATCTCCTAAAACCATCATAGTTACATCAAAAAGTGGATTGGGCTATCAACTTCGACAGTTTAAGATAAGCCAGGCGCTAAGCAGGAAACACTCTTAAGAGTTCTTTACTTAGGTTTGGGTTCTGTTACTGGGAGATGATGATAAATATGTGATTTCTTACTCCTGCTTTAAAAAAAAAATACAGCAAAAAGGGAAGACTCCAACTAAGGGAGCCAGGTATGCCTCCAATATGCCTCTTCGCACATCTGCTGCCCACACAAAAGGCAAGCGGTGTGCTGTGGGGTGGGACTGTGATGGGAAGCAGGACATCCTACAGACAAGAAAGCATGGAGACAGCCTCAGTCACGCAGCTGCTATAATGGATGGATGGGCATGGGATAGCTCAGTGCTATTTCGTGTCCTTATAGGAATATGAACATGGCACCTTGCCACCCTTAATGAAGAACGGACAGCAGTGATGGGCTGCAGAGTCCCTTAAAGAGACTTAAGGGAAAACTCGGGATTCTGTGACCACCCATTCCTGGGACATTAACGATGGCCTCGGGCCAGCCGGAGGGAGGTGCCACTGGCAGCCTGAGGTAGCTCATTACAATAGACACCCAGCTGTAGGCTCTGGCTTAGGGCCCAACTGCAGGACTCATTAGTTACATCGGAGAAATCAGCGATGCTGGAGAAATTTGAGTTCAAGGTCCCACCCTTCCTGTGGAGGAAAGTGCCTTCTCTATTGTTCCCACATGGCTGAGGGACAAGGCCAGTGTCACCTGGTGGGGACCAGTGAGATGGGTAGAAGCTCAGCACAGGCTGCTTTGGTTTTCAGCCCCCAAGGCCGTCAGCTGAAGTTGCACCCCCTGCTGAACCTTGGCCACTCCTGCACCTGGCTCAGTATCCACCCTACTACTCACCAGCACCCACTCTAATATCTACCATCGGTATCTACTCCCAATGCCTTCCTACCTCAGCGTCCACCTTAGTACCTACCCTCATATACCTCAATGCCCACCCCAGTACCTACTTTATTGTCTGTGTCAGTATCTGCCTGAATATCTACACTAGCACCCACCCAAACATCTATACCCCAGTATCTATCCTGACACACCCCAATTCCTACCTCAGCACCTACTTTATTATATACACCCAGTGCCTGTCTGAATATCTACCCCAATGCCCTCCCAAGCACCCACCCGAATACCTACACCCCAGTGTCTGTCTTTGTACACCTGACATGTGCAGCAGCATCCGCCTCACCCAGAATCTGCCTCCGTGCCACTTGAGTGCCAGCACCTAGGACACGGGAAGGCCCTGAGCCTTAGAGTCAAGCAGGCTGTCTGCCGCTGCTCTGCCTCCCTCCACCATCTGATTTAGCTGACCCCAAACCCCTGGATTTTTTATCTGCGAAGGCTGGAAGACTGATGACAAGAACACCCTGGGACCAATAGGAATGAGGAAATGTCCATTCAGGTGAACACGGCAGGGACTCTGTAATCAGAGGGGCTGATGGCACACAGCAGGACATGTGTACCTCAAGGTCATGCACGTGTCTTGGGTAGCTGACTGGCTTTGCACACCCATCGATAATCTCAGGAGTGCAGGGCACCTGGAGGGAGCTCCTCACGTAGCACAGCGTCACTTGCCACAGCAAGTTGGCATGGATCTCCAGGTGCAAACATCACACATCAAGAGGACACCGGAAAGGTGTGTAGAACTTGGTATGTTCTGCTCAGTTCTTTGGAAAACCCAAAGAGTATATCTGCCACCAAATACAGGGTAGTGAGTCCTCTCTACCATGTACAAAATGAGTCTTTTTAAAAATTTATTAATTTTTTAAAATTTTTATTAGTTTATTCACTTTGTATACCCCCTGTAGCTCCTTCCCTCCTCCCTTCCTAATCCCACTGTCCCTCCCCCTCATCCACCCATGTTCTCCCCAAGTCCACTGATAGGGGAGGTGGTCTTCTCCTTCCTTCTGATCCTAGTCTATCATGTCTCATCAGGAGTGGTTGCATTGTCTTCCTCTGTGTCCTGGTAAGGCTGTTCCCCCCTCAGGGGGAGGTGAGCAAAGACCAGGCCAATCAGTTCATACCAAGGACCATTCATGGAGATAACCTAGAGCCCCTGCACAGATGTAGCCCATGGCAGTTCAGTATCCAAGTGGGTTTCATAGTAATGGGAACAGGGGCTGTCTCTGACAAAGTGTCTTAATGACCTGCCATTCACTCTGGAGACTCTGGAGAAAGGTCCTTTATTCAAGATACCATAGGCAGTAACACCCATTCACTCTGGCCCAATGGTCTTAACTGAGAATCCCACAGCCATTGCTGTGCTTGGGGCCATCTCCAGCTCACCAATCCCAAATGTCCCTTGGCTGATGCAGCCACAGCCCCACAGCAGGTGGCTTGGAGGTGGGACAGTCTGCCTCTGTGCTCCTAGCTCTGGCTCTCTGTGTGGTCTGGAAGGCTTTTTAAACGATTACTGCAGCTGCAGACCTGCAGACATCAAGGGTGGCTCAGTTATTTTCTGCAGGAAAGCAGTGTCCAAGCCAGCCCAGCAAGTGCAGCCCCTTTCTTCTGAGACTGTGGTGGGGCTGGGTGGGTGTCCTGACAAATGTGTGCTCAGTCACATGCAGCTATTTGCTCAGCACTGCCCAGGACCATGGGGTGGTCTGCACTGGCCTTGGGGAGGCCTGGCCAGTGCAGGGCCTGTGGGGTATTTGTCAAAGGGCATACCCCCACCAAAGCCATTCCTCAGCTGGCTGTGAGGCCCTGCACCTAGGAACTGCCAGGCGTGAGCGGGAGGAACGAAGAATTATGGCCATACTTGGTCTTAAATCATAGCTTGGTGACAGGCTTTCCAACAGTGATCCATGAGCAGCGGCACAGGTCTGCATGGCAGTGACTGTGGTTAATGTGTGTGAGCTGGTGACCTGGATGGGGTCAGGGCGGCCCCTCCTCTGCTGAGCTGCAGCTGGAGCTACAGGACTGGCTCTACTCTGGAGAGAACTAGGCCACAGCCGTCCCCTCTATGGTGACCTCATGATACTTTCTTTCCAACAACCAGAAGCGAATGCTGAGGCCTAGGAGATCAACACCAGCCTGTCCTGACAGCCCTGCCTTTGGGGACACTGATGCTGGTCATGTAGACGGCTCAGGGCAGACAGTGCGGCGGTGTATGGTCAAGGCGCCCACCCAGATGGTTTCACCAGGCCTGGCATACTCACAGTTTTCACCCAGAGCCAACGTGCATCCTGGCCATGCGTGTGCCTGTCACAGGCAGCTGTCATGTGTATCTCCTTCGGTGGAGGCAAAAACCCAAGTGAACAGAATGGGGACTGTGATTTCATTTCACAGGCGTGGAGACGCCTCCTACGCAACTCCGAGCTTATCTGAGAGGCAGGCTCCAGACAGCAACGTGCAGACCACTTATAAACTCTGGGCTTCCTTGGGGATTGAGAGAGAAGGCTTCTCAAGAAACATGGCTGGGGTCTGCTCTTCCTCGATGAAGATCCTCATCCCTCTTGGGGAGGCTCACCAGCTTCTACATACTGAGGAAAGGCTGGGGTCCTTCTGGGAACCAACTAACTCAAACATCACTGGGAGAGCGAGCCCGCCTCTGCATCTCACAGGCATCTGAAAATTCCCTGAAGCAGATGACTTGGCCCCTCACCACCAGTACCACAAGCAAGCACAACACAGATACTGATGCTCTCCTATCGAGGCTATGTACTTCTGCCCATCTGAGCCAGGCACCACACTGGCAATATCCCTTAGTTGGCCAGGCACCATCTGAGACATGGATGCTTTTTTGAGGCGACTTTTATCCACCTGACCCAGAGCAGAACACTCAAGGTTCCCAGCTGCTTCTGTGGCCCATCCCAGGTCCACATTGGTACAGGCCTCTGCCACTGCATGCATCCCAGCTCCCAGATGCCTCCCTCCTGGCTGCCTGCCTGCGTGCATGATGACCTAGCACTGGTCAAGTGAGCTCAGCTGACCTTTCAACCACACAGATATTCCTCTCCTCCACCCTAAATTCCTAAGAGGGAAAAGGAACTCTCTGTGCTTGAAGTCTTTCAAGCCATCCTCTTCACACCTGCCACACCTCCCCACTATCAACTGGCACACCTCAGGATGGTCTGCGTCTCAGACACACCACTGTGGCACTGGGCCACCTCAGCCCGCAGCTAGCCATGTGCCTGTGCACGCCCTGTTATCCTCACGCACGGGAGATAGGGCGCCAGACCACCATGAAGGTGACTCACGTGTGGCAGAGTGGGAGCTCTGTTGCCACAAACCTGCTGTTTGCCTCCCAGCCTCAGTAGCTTCAGCAATGGTCCATCAGGTTGTGCTGAGGCTTGTCTTGCTAGAGGCACCCACATTGCTCTTAGTGTCCAGCAGAGCCCAGGATCCCTCAATCTGACAGGTGCAGGCCACTGAGGGCATCCGTGAACAGGATGTGCACAGCAGCCTCAATACAGCTCCTCACGGCAGCTTTCATTTAAATCCCTAATAAGTGTGATCCCATCATGGTTGACAAATGAACCCCTGACGTGGAGAAAGAAATGCAAACTAAGGGTCATGGACCCCCCTATTGCTGCCCTGAGAAGTGGGTTGCCCAACATCTCCCAGCAGAGACCTGACCAGCCAGCCTAAAATCCCTATACACCAGGAATGCGGAAGTTCTGGAAAATATCCAGTAAAGGTCCAAAGGAATTCCTAATGAGGCACGGAGCACTGGAGGGGAATGTGGAGGAGGAGACAACAAGCAGGACCTAGTGTGGAAGCAGGAGCACAGCAAAGGAGGAACAGCAGTAAAGGATGCTGGGATGCCTGGTTGTCTATATGAAAAGAAATAAAACCATCCTAAATGTTTCCAGGAATTAAATGCAGAACCATTGAACATTCAAAAGAAGATGCTGGAGAATATTTTGGTAGGTTGATCAGGCAGGTTCAAACCATAAAGGGAAAAGCTAGGCAAGTTGGATTTCATCTTCTTTTTTTTCCCTCCTATAAGAGATACTGCTCAGCAAGCAATAAGGTGAGAAAACAGAGGTTATTTGAAATTACATAGCTGATAAGGAACTTACACCCAAAATAAAGAACTGTCAAAATCAATACTAATTAAACACACAGTTAATTGCCAACCAGCTGAATTTGTGGGCTTTGGCAAGGAGGACATCAGACGGCTAATGAGTGCATGAGCTGTGTAGCTGGGTAAGGTCTGAAGTGTATGGTAGAAGCGTGGGCTGAGGGGAAGACGCAGGCTCTCCAGGGAGGGGAAGCCTGAAGCCTGGAGAGCACTAGACAGTGTACAGAGGTATACACACAACTACCACAGACCCTGAGAGCCACTCTTTGTTTCCTTGAGACAGGGTCTCACCATGTATCCCAGGCTGGCCCAAACTCACAGTAATCCCCCTGTTTCAGGCTGAGCACTGAGACTACAGATATGGATATCACATCTGGACCTGAAATGTACTTCTACAGGGAGCAGCACCAGTGAACCTGGAGGGGGCAGAAGAAACACCCAGACCTCAGAGTCACAGGGTCACTAGGTAACCCTTCAGCTCAGGGGCTGCCTGCCATGTGCTACCAGACGTGGCATGGATTTGGTGACAGGGCCACAGATGGTTATCTCCTGAAATAAAATTGTCTGTTCCCGGGAACCAGGGCATGCACTTGGGACAGCTCTCCTGCTGACTACCAATCACAAGCCACAGGTGCCCTACAAGTTGCAGTTGCTATGGGTCGCCACAGCACAGTGTGGCCTACAGGAAAAAGCAAGACACCCAGCCATGCAACCCAGGCATGATGCTCGAAAGAAAAAATTTACATAGGAAAGAGGAACGACAGTCATGCCAAGAGCTGGGAGCCCAAGACAGCAGGGAAGTCTGTGGTTTGACAAACTGTTCTGCACTGTAAAAATCCATAGAATGTAGAGTGAAAGTGACATGGCCCAGCAGGCAGTGAGCACGTTTATGCACAACCTCTGTCCCTGGCCTGGGCACAGGCACCCAGAGCCTCGTCCGGGATATGACCCCTGGGCTTGCAAGGTAGGCTGTCCAGAGAAAGCAAGTGGTCCACTTTCTAAGTATACAGAGCTGTCAGGTCAGGGCTTCAGCCTGATGCAGAGGTCTGATGGGCAGGCCTTGGCACTGACTGGACCTTCCCCTCTCCTCCACTGCCTTTCCTGACAGGTAGGAAAGGTGGAACATCATGGCAGGGAAGTGGTGTCTCCAGAAACAAATGAACACCTCGCCCACTGGCCCACTGCCAAGATGGCTTCTCCGGTGTGATCATGTGTCAGATATACAAAACAAGGCTCCAGGAGGCACACAAGAGGCTAAGTCAGCAGTGTCCAGGTGGAATGTACTGCTGGTCCCTCATGGTGACTCTACCCATTCTTGACTTCTGACATGATAGAGACTAACAAAAAAGGTAGCTGTTCACAGTTTGGCTCTATAAATACAGGTGAGTTCTACGGTCTGAGTGAGGACTTCACTATATGTACTGGACAATTTAATATCAACTCAACACAAGCTAGAGTCATCTGAGAGAGAACATCAGTTAAGAAACGTCTCCATAAGATCAGGCTGTACAGTGGTCCTGGGTTCTATAAGAAAGCAGGCTGAACAAGCCAGTAAGCAGAATTCCTCCAAGACCTCTGCATCAACCCCTGCCTCCAGGTTCCTGCCCTGTTCTGAGTTCCTGTCCTGACTTCCTTCAGTGATTAGAGCACAACGTGGAAGTGTTAGACAAACAAATGATTTTCTCCCAACCTTGCACTTTGGTCATGACATCTCATCTCATACAGCAACCATAACTAAGACACTATAGTGAACCACTGATGGGCCAGGCTCCCAAGGCTGGGCACTCATCACACCAGAGGATAACAGTCCAGAAGGGGCCCTGCCTAAGGTATGGTACTGTGGGGAGGGCACACCTGTCCACAGCCCTAATTCTTTCCAGGTTGTGACAGAGAAACAAACAAGAGCCAGGTGATTTCCTCAGTGAAGCAGAGAGCCTGAGAGGAGAAGGCTGTGTGCATCCCATTTCCTTTATTTCATTTTGTAATATCATGAGAACAGCAAGGTGGAGGCACACTGGCAAGAAGTGAACCTCCCAACACCCTTAGCACAGAAACCAGAGAGGGAGCAGAGCCTGGGCAGCCATCAGTTCCCGCAGGAATGCCAGCTGTGTCCAGCGTGGCTCCTCTCCCATGCTGAGTGGTGTGCTGACAGCTTCAGATGCGCTGCTGGCAGAAGCTCCGTGTCCCTTAGAGCTCCCGCAGAAGCAATGCTGGTTCTCCCATGGAGGGATCTGTCTGCGAAGGGAATTACCTCGGAGCTGCAGATCTCTGAGAATCTGCTAAGTTCCAACCAGCAGTGCCATGGGCCACTAGAGCAGTATGTGGTACTTCAGTGCCCTGGGGACTCGGTTGATAACTAATCTCCCGTCGTAGCTGAGGGAAGCAAACAGCCATGGGTCGGCTGAGGCCCAATCCACAGCATACACACTGTCCTCGTGCTCCTCATAGGTGGCGATGACGCTGTCCTGAAGGGGTGCCTTACTCCTATAGCCCAAGAGACAAGAGACCCCAGTGAGCCAGAATGTGAGCGCATGTACTAACACACACACACAGACTTGGCAAGAACCACATGCAGCCTGTGTGGGGCCAGCATGCTGAAGCTCAAGAACCCTCATGAGAGCTGTGGAAACAAGGTACAACCTGTGGATTAGAGATGTCATGAATGCCTGATGATACCTTTTTCCCCCATCCTTGGGACTGTGGTTCTTGGGGTGATCATCTATCTGTCTGGTGTATTATAAGGACACTGTCTAGGGACCAGTACACTATGCTTAGCAGAATATAACAGCAAAGCTGCTAGCATGTGAGCCCACAGAACACTGGTAACAGCGGGGCTAGCTCTTTTTTGCACAGAGTAGCAGAGTCTGGCTACAAAAAACTCTGTCTAGGATCTCAGCTGAGCCTGCCCGTGGCACCAAGGAGAAGGTTTTGTTCAGGTATGTAGTCTACCTGGGTCTCACTGGGCAAGACAGCACCCTCTCCCCACATCCTCAGACATGAGCCCAAATGGTCCTCATAGAGAATCTGGGGCTGTCTGCATTCCCAAGGAGCAGGCCTCCTGGCCCTGCATCAGGGGGTCTGAAACCCCAGGGCTTTCTGTCTGGAAAGTGGAGACCAAGCCTGTTCCACATACACAGGCAACTTCACAAAAGGTACAGCTGTTCTGGCACTTTCTCTCCATTTCACAGAACGACCTCCAGGCATTGAATGTAATCTGGGCGCCCTGAGTACCTACACAAAATGCTTCCTTTTCCCACAAGACAGCTGGAGGTCTAAAAATCCTCCACCCACCCTTGAATTTTTCCTGGGGGTCTAAGGTATCACAAGGCCTCCACTTTCCCAGCAAGTGGATCTGCCAGTGGTCAAAGAATACGTTGTGACAAATACCAGGAAGTCTCCACAGGGAATCCCATTTTCCTGAATTCAGTGGCATCAGCGTGGCAGGAAGTCATCAGGACAGTCTGCCAGCCACAATCCCTCCCCTGCTTCCTTAATGCTTCCCACATGGGGGGCAGCACACACATTAATCACTCAGCAGACGAAGGGAACAAGTCAGCTTCTCCCCTGGCAGGGAGGGGGTGAGAGACAGCCTCCTCCTTGACAGAAGCCAAGTCTACGTGGCACCGGGAAGAGCAGCTGGAGCGCCTGCACCTGTGCTCAGCAGTGCACCAAGAGGGAAGTGACAGTGGAGGGGCAAACCCTGCAGACTAGCCACGAGAGGTGTCTCCTCACAAAGGGACTCAAGTGAACAAAGGAGTGGGGGGGGGGGGGCACAGGGAGTGCAGGGACCCACAGGGTGCTCTGGGCTCTCTGGATGTCCCACTTATTGAGTTTCACTCCAGGGCCTCCTTTCTCTGGAGTCTGGGCATGAATTTCCGGGGTGTGCCTTGGGGGAAGCCACTGACACACAGGAGCATGGTAAAACCACTGTAGAGGACAAGAGCATCTCCTTCCAGGGCAGGCTCCACAAAGCAAGCTACAGGCCCTGCCACTTTCTCTCACAACATAATGACAGCACCCGCGCCGACTTGCACTGGGAGCTCAGGCAGAAACTCTGTGTCTCATGAAACCTCAGAGTCCTATGGGTCCAAGAGACAGGAACCCTGACAAGAGGAGGGTACAATCATAATCATCTTCCAGTCACAAAGACATCGGAAACAGACACATGACAAAGGGCTTTTAGAAAACACTGAACCACAGTGCTATGACTAACTGACTCACTGACCAGGACTGAGAACCCTATTAACAAGCTGAGAGCTACAAGGAAATGGCCAGTGCTGATGATCTGTCCACTGAAAATCCTGTGGACATTGATGCTTTCACAGGGAGCGACAAGGCCCAGGAACTATCAACCATATTGTTATCAGCGATCAAATCTAGAAACTAGTCTTTCAGGTATGACATGTGGCATTCAGTAAGATGCCTTATAATGTCACTGCTCCCTATCTCACAGCTAATGACCTTCAGATTTGCCGTGTCCCTTACTTCTCAGCATGGTGCTCCTCTGGGTCACTGACGTCATCATCGTCCACCAGGTGGCCGAAGGGTTCTGAAGAGATAGACACCATGTTGGACAGGATGACTCTGCTGTCACTGCTGCCAGTGAGGACCAGCTGGTCATGAGAGTGGTTGTAGCGGACGCTCCATACCCTGAAACAGTCATGGACAGATGCACAGTTTTGAGTGAATGCATATGAGCGTCCCTGACCTTACTGGACAGGGATACACTAGGTACTCAATGTAATCAACACCAAATATGCTGACACCAGGGACTTTTGAGGAGTGAAAGCCTACCATGTGCTGCTCCAAAATATTCTTTTAGGACTCAACAAACAAGGCGAGAAGACTAAATGTCAGCTTGCACCTGCCGGCTAGTCACTCAGCATTCCACCTCCCTAGAAGCACCACACGGATTAGCCACAACCTGGAACACCTAACAAAGCCCCACATGTCTTTGTAGCTAGGCACTGCCACCAAGAAAAGGGCCTGGGCATCCCCCAACTGTCAGGTCTGATATTGGGGCCATTCTACCTCACAGTGGCCAGCAGCCCTGCTGAATTTGTCTCCTGATCCTGCTAAGACCACAGAAGGCTCTAGTGCCCAGTTGGAGAGTGCAGCAGGCCTCACAAGCAAAGCTGTGCTCAGCACAGTGGGAACAGCTAAGCTTTCTGCTCCGGCTGCAGCAAATTACAGCCATTCATCCAGTTCATCAGAACTGCACAGGAGGACCCTGGGGCTTTGCAGACACAGCACCACTTCTGGTAAGGAACTCACAAATCCAGAGATAAGCTCAGGAAGGGAGAATCCTGGCGGGGTACTCACCTGGGGAGGAGTCCTCAGCAAAGTGGCTCAGCCAGACTTTCCTACACACACGCACACACACACATACACATACATACACACTTTCTACACACACATTTCCCATATATACATACCCATACATTTCCAATACATGCACCACATAAGCACACATTTCCTATACATATATACACATATCACACATCATATACATTCACACATTTCCTACACACAAACACAAGTATACACGCACATATAAGTTTTGTTGGAATAAAAACATGATTTCATGCCATATATACTAGTCTGTATCTCATTCTATTTTTCTCTCGGCATATGGTACACATCCAGACAATATTTGGAGAGAATGAATGGTGTTGGGCGTCCTTCCATATCCACACATACAGATACGCCTCATTCCTTCTGGCAGCTGCATAATCTCCCTTGCACGGATGTCACCAAATTTACCTAACCAATCCCCTACTGATGGACATTTGGGTGGCTTCCAGGTTCCATGCGTGGCAAACAATGCTGTGTGAACATCTGCGCACATTTACTTTTCCACACTTGAACCGGCACGGTTTAAAGAGGAACTGAATCTGGTGTTTTTCTTCTTTTCCTACACTTATAAATCACAAACATTCACATTTGGAATTAGTGTTTCTTTAGGAAGAATAAAACTGGGCTGATTGAATGATTCACAGCAGCACAAACTAAGCTGGTTTGTGCTTTTCCAAATGGTAAAGTAATTAGCAAAATAAATTACATAATCCCCTCTTCCCTAAAGCAGCATGCAAATGAGTTTCTGTACCAGTGGGAGTGCTCCTCCAGGGTCTTCACAGGCTCGGTGACATTCCGTGTGTCCCAGAACTTCACCTTGCAGTCATCTCCGCAGCTGGCGAGGTAATACTGCTTGTTGGGGTTGAAGTCGAGGTCACGCACCAGCTGCCCGTGAGCGTTCTCTATGCAGTATATCTGGCTGGAGGGAGAACAGCACATGCAGAGAGTGAATGGGCCATGGAAGCCACCTCACTTTTCCAGGACTCTGTCTCAGCCCCCAGCTGAAGGAAGAGCTGGCCCATGCCCCTGTTGGCAGCTAAGCAGAGGGAACCCCAGGCTTAGGCGCCTGGGCTCATCCATGTTCCTCCCCTGCAGAAACCACTCATGGTAGAAACAGTGCTCGCATCCCAGGCTTATACGTGTGGTTCCCTGGGCCAATTGGACAAGTGGACAATGGCTTGCAGGCATCAAAAATATGATCTGGTGGGCCAATGAGATGGCACAGTGGGTAAAGGTGCCCGCCACCAAGCTTGACCACCTGAGATTGATCCCAGAGACCCAGACTGTGGAAAGAGAGAAACAATTTCTTCACATTGTCCTCTGTTACCCACACATTCACCAGGGCACAGTCCCCACCTTCACTCCCACAGACTCTAAAAAAAAATGAACGTAATAGTTTTAAAAGTTTTTTTAAATGTAGTTGGTATCTTGAGAGTGGGAGAGGCCTGAAGGATATTAACAGCCATGCAGAACCTGGTGAAGATGTGTGAGGACCCTGGCAGCTCTGCACCACAGAATGAGAAAGATGAGAGAAGACTAGACGACAATGGATAGCGAAGACTGGAAAATTATGGGTGGTGTGTTGCTGCTATTAGGAGGTACGGGTAGAAAGAAAAATGACAAATAATAAAAGTGGAAAACCCACAAGAAAGATGAAGGAGATGGGGCTAGCTTTGCTGGATTTATTCTCTGTCTGTTCCCACCCCCACTAGTTCTCAAGGCAGGAGGTGTGGAAAGGGGGTGTTTGAAATTAGCCATATGGAGGTTTAGCATGCACATGCTTGGTACACACACACAAACACCTGAACACATGTGCACACTGTTCATACACATATGTACTGTTCACACACTGCATGCATGTATACTTTTATATGTTCACATTTACTCCCTCTTTTCTCTCCTTTCTTTTCCTCTCCCCCCTACACTATCCTATCCCTTCTTCTCTGGGGGGTTCTCACAGGGTCTGAAGTCTAAAAATTCTGGTCATTATTGTCTTTCTGATGCTATGTACCCAAAGCAGAGTCAGGTTGCCCAGTGAAGGTGGACAATGGCCCCAGTTAGTGCTGGTCCAGGTAAAACTCCGATGTGTCATTCCTTTGCACACTTCATTGTCCCCCTCTTTCTCAGGAGGAACTCCATTGCTATCGTTGGCTTTCTCACTATGGCTTCAATAGGGTTTGGGAAACAACCTGAAGTTCTTAATTACCTTCCACATAGCAGAGCCCTATCACACTCTTCTACCCTGCAACAAATGTCAAGCCAACTCCTTCCCTTCCCCCCAGGTTGGATTCCTCAGTCTGGTGGCATTTTAATTAATTTGTATATCATATGTGATATGTGTGCATGTGTATATTCATGTACATGAGTGCAGGTGCACATGTGTAGAAGTCACAGGACAACCTTCAGGCATCCATTAAGTTCTGAAACAGGGCCTTTTTGCTGCTGTGTAAACTAGCATCCGCCATTGAGTTTCTAGAAATGCCCTAGCCTCTGCCTTCCATTACTCACTACTAATAGCAGGGTATGCTGGGATTACAGACACCCGTATCTGGCTTTTACGTGGGTCCTGTGGATATGAACTTGGGCTGTCAGGATCATAGGGCAAGTGCTTTTATCCATGGAAGTGTCTCCCCAGCCTGGCATTTTACATCTCTAGCTGGCTCCTATATACTGCACTTTTTCAATATTCTGGTATCCTAAACTCCCCAAATCAGACGTCCCAAACCTTAAGAACACTCACATGAAACAAGAAAAGCTATAAAATAAAAAATGTGGAACATTCTTGGGGTCATGGGCAGTTACAGGTGCACTGTGCCCCAGCTGAGCTTGCTTCAGTTTCTGGCAGTATAACTTTAACATGCACCAGAAGAAACAGTACAGGCAGCCTGGCTTGACAAACAAAACAAAACAAAACAACCAACAACTACAAAAAACAGCTGTTGCCAAAGGAGTCACCTGCCAACAAGAGAAGCAAAGGCTCTTCACTGTGGCGACATTTCTTTTGGAAGTTGGTGTCTTGTCAAAGAAACAACCCGGGCACAAGGTCACTGTGGGGAGTTGCCAGACAATGGTGTGTGCATCTTGTATTTTGGTGTGTGAGCCAGTCTTTGAGCTTCTCGCCTTCACATTCTTCAAAGAGCAGCAAGGAGAGAGGCCCAGAGGACAAGGAGAAGTGGGCTGTGTGGGATATCCATCACGGTTTGAGTCTACGGCCTCCAGCTTGATCAGGAAGCCAAATCACTCCTTTGTGCAGATATGCACAGGGGAGAAGTGCCGACCGGTTATTTATCAGCCCCAGATTTTCATGGGGGCCTCGGAACTAAAATTAAAGGTGTTCCCCCACCGTGGAAGAAACTCACGTTATTACATGACATCCGTCTCTTCAGCTCAGTGATAAATGATGGTGTGCTAAGGGGATAAACTGCATCTTAAAGAAGCCTGTGCAGGCTCCTGTTGCCATGGCAACAGACATCCCACCATCACTCCTCTGCCTATCAAATTCACAACTGGAACAGAAAAATCGCTCTTGTTTGTTCCATTAGAACTGCTGGTTGTTGCGTATAATTACTTAAATGACAAAATATGATTGCCCAATAGGTATGGCTCTTGAAAGCACAGAAATGGCCAGACAACTCCACAAGAGAGGCTGAGGCTGGGGACTAACAGTGCCAGCCTGCAGCGTTAATCACAGAGATGGAGCACCTGTGTCGCCATGGGGCTTGGGAGGCACACAGAGCCCTGGCCTTGGTTTCCTTCTACGCTGCCTCTGACACAGGAAAAGCTAAGGGACACCAGAAAGCCAGCAATGTGACAGCTCCCTGCAATGGACCTGCCAGCTTAATTTGGGGTGGAGGTAATTCCCACAGAAAGGAGATGAAGACAGCAGCAAGCCATGCATCCCCAGTGCCTATGGCTTTCAATCAACTAATTCAGAGGAAGGAAGGGAAGGGAGAAAAGCAGGGATCTAAGGTGTGGGCACTTCACTGACCTCATGCTCCGTGTGTCCCATCCTCGCAGGGTGGTGTCACTTGCTGTGGCCACCTGAGTACAGTTGTGGTGTGGGCTCCAACGCCCTGCGGTGAACTTCAGCTGCCCCTTTCCTTCCAGTGCTGCTGAGCTGGCCAGCTGGATACGATGGGTATTGTTCAAAGGAGAGAAGAAAAATTTGAACCCTTTATAAGAATCTCAGGATTTTATGGAAATAATTAGAACAATTAGGAGGTTCAGTCTTTGTTTCCCTCTCTTAAAAGGCAAGACAGTTTGAACCTTTTGGAAAAATAAAATAAAATAAAACTGAGCACAGCAAAAAATAGAACGTACATTAATAGCCCCTATTATGGAGGGCTTGCTTCAAGTATGTGATTACAGACAATCAGCTCAAACTTGAAAAGAACAATATGGAATAACTCAAACATCTGGCTTTCCCAGAGACAGAGAAAAACCAAGTCCCCATGGCCAGCTCCTTCCTGAATGACACATGTTCTTTAATCAAATGCTGTTCCCAATACACAATCTCTTTCCCCTTTATCATGAGGATCATGGGATCCTCTCAGTCTTCACAGGCTGGTGAGGCCCACAAAGCTCTTGGGGTAGTAAGAAAAGGGAGGCCTTGGCTCCAAGCCTGGGAGAGAAGCCCACTCCACTTTCCCCCTGTCTGAAATCTTCTGGCAAGTGCCCACAGGTCTTTCCATTTCCTATATGAAGCTCTATTTGTCTGGTTAACTTAAGCATCACCTCTCATACTTCCCAAACCCACTATTGAATCAATTTAAACCTTCCAACTATGCTCTTTCAGGACCCCTGAAAGGATGTGTGGTCAGGCCTGAGCAGTTGGGAACAGTCAGGTTAGGAAGGCGTTCTGGAGTTGCTAGTGAGGCACAACATCCTGTGCCAGGACCTGGTGTTAATGTGCCCTCCGACCATGAGAGCATACAGGTCTGAATCGCAGCACTAGGAAGCAGAGCCAAGAAAGCACGTGATGGAAGAGTCATCAGAGTTTCTGGGAGGGCATGAGAAACCATCCTCACCTGAGGCTCAGTCTTCCTCTCGCCAGTGGAGGCCACCAGCACACAAGTGTTTTGAGATTGGAGTTGTAAGATCCCTACTTTGAAAAAGCTGACTGGACAGAGACCCTGCAACAGTCCCAGCTGGGCACACAGACACAGGTGCACAAAGGTGAAGGCCCTACAACTGCATCTCTCACCTCTTGAGCCCAGATATCACCCAGCAAAGACTGCGTGAGAAAATGTCTCAGGCAGCTGGGACACAGGGAGTCCTGGCTGGGAAGAGGTTGGTAAGCCGGCCCGACCCGCAGACTTCATGGGAATGGCCATGGGTGCCCAAACAATGTCTAAAAGGTGGCTATGAAGATGTGCCTCCTCTTCTTCCCCAGGCATTTAGGGCAAAGTGCCCATCTTCCCTTCAAGGAAGACTGTGAGCTAAGGAAAGAACAAGCAGTACTTCTTTAGCATATGGCTCCCAATGCAAATCTCTCTGCCCTGCTGTTTGCTGCAGTGAGTGGTCACTGCCCAAAAGGTCTCTTCTCTGAATAGTGCTATTTCTCTATCCCCTCCCCCTCCCCCCCAAAAATCACACACACTCTGTAAGTCTCGTGCTCCCACCTGATTCATCAGCATGCTGTTTGGATGAGGAGCCCATGTCTGAAAACCCACAGACCTCACTATCACATGCCTGACCTTTGACACTCCTTACAAAGACCTGAGACCTTTGTGACCTGCTGAGCAGAAGCACTTACCCTGTTCCATGGGGAAATTGAGGCAGTTGTGCAGATACTAGAAAAAGACCCAAACAAGCACAGAGAGAAGAGAATCCCTAGGTGCCTGGGGACTCCGTGGAGTGATTAGGAGCAGCTATCATGTGGGGCAGGCCTGGGGAATGCTTTAGGTGTTGAAGGTGGGAGTGGGAGGAGCTGTGCCAGCACAGAGGAAAGAACATTCAGACAGATGTGAAATGTGAATGGAGTGGCCAACAACCCCTCGCACCTGGTGAGGCTGCAGCATGGGAACCATGGCGAGCCACTAAGTTTTCATGCGACAGGGCATATAACAGCAGTCTGCTCACATAGCGACATGCAGTACAAAGAGAGGGTGGAGAAGCAGGGCCTTGATAAGCCAGAAAGGGGATAAAGGGCTGGAGGTACAGGCCATTCTGAAGGCCGAGGCTTACACTCCCCAACAAAGGCAGCTCACACAGAAACTCAGGAAGAGAATGGGACAAGAGGAAGATAAATTAGAGCCCACAAACCCTTGGCTATCTCGAAATCATCACAATTATGGTGGTGGCTGGACATCAGAGTACTAAGGAGCCTGAGATCCCACCCACCTCTGTCCTTTCTCAAAGGCCAGGGTAGAAGGAATGATACTCAGAGCACCTAGCAGGCCATCCTTGGCCAGTTATAAGCCAATGTTCAGAACTCCCCTTACAACTCCCACAGGAGGATAGTAGACAGACTAGCCAATCAGGGACAGTCAAAAGGGGCCAGGTGGATGAACAGGGGTAGAGCAGGCAAAAGAAGGGTGTTCCACTAATGAAACTGGTATCCTTTGCCCTTTATAGTTCATTGTATCAGGTTCACAGTCACATGCTTTTCCTTATTCTTGCAGAATAGGGAGCTCAGTTCCACTACCAGGGTGCAGTTCTTTTCAGTCAGCAAAGGGGTGGGTGGGCTGCCTTTAAACACTCAGCACAGGGGCATGAGGAGGACTGGACATGTGGTTCAGTGGCAGAGCACTGCTCACCTAGCAGACACAGGCCCAGTTCTATCCCCAGTACTGCAATCAACAACAGCAAAATGCACACAGAAGGAAGGTTTAGACCCTGACTGCATTACAAGTGGACACTGTTGAGCAAATGAAGAGCACACTGAGATCCAACAAAGAAGCTGTCATGATGCTGCATAAGAGGGAGAGGCACGAAGCACAACATGGTACCTGGACTCTGAGACACAAGAAGGTGGTAAGAGCCAGCAGCCATTATGGAACCAGTTACTAAAGGGGAGAGCCAACAGTAATGCTACATCAAGATCTAAAAGAAATTCTAGCTGGGCAATGCACTTACTGTGGTAGCGCCCACTTGTGTATTAGCACACTAAGGATGCAGAATGGCTAGTCTGTATCTTCAAACATACCACGTGAATGAAAAAAAAAAAATTCTTCCTACAGTATCTTCTCAAGGTTTGCACAGAGCCACTAAGTCTAGTCTCCTGAAAACATAGTGTTCTCGTTAATGACAACTCAGTGACAGAGAATATACTAAAACACATAAGCTCAATAAGCAGGGACATTTTGTTTTGCCTACTCAACACTGGGTTCTCATCAATTCCCCATTAAGCACATTCATTGTTGTCAAAGTCTTTAGGAAAATGAGAGCATAAGATCATGTCAGGTTTCTTAAAGATTTATTTTTATTTTATGTGTAAGAGTGTTTGCCTACATGGATGTCTGTGCACCATAAGTGTGCCTGGTGCTCCAGAGCTTAGATTCGGACATTGAATCTCCTCGGACTGGAATTACAAATGGTTGTGAACCATCATTTGGGTGCTGGGACTCATAGCTGGCTCCTCTGGAAGCTAGTCCTCTAAACTGCTGAGGCATCTCTCCAGCTCCAGGTCATGTCTTAAAAGGTTCAAGATGGGACAGAGCAAGCTCACTGTTGAAGCTGTACGCCCAACCTCACAATATCTACCCTACTCCATAAGGACCCTGTGGCAAAGCCTAGCTAGCACAGCCTGCTTAACTCCACATCTGTGGGCAGTTCTACATTTCTGAGTCAATAAGCTATTAGTTAGTAAGCCATCAACCAACTACCAATTAATCACATGGCCAAACAGCAAGTGCTTACAGCTGTGCACATGCTGCCTCCTCACACTACCTGCCTAGACATGAAGCAAGGAGCCCAACTATAGAGCCAGGCAAGGTGCACAGAGCAAGCTATTGGTTAATTTCCTGATTACATCACCAAAAGTCACATGCCACAGATGAGGAAGCCTTGGCTGTCTTGAGAATTCAAACCATGGGGCAATGAAGAAATGTAGCAAATGTGTGGTGGTAAGCAATGATGGTCTAAGTTTCAAAGATTTCCCCAGCTGTGGGAAGGAGTGCAGTCTCCTGAGGAGCAGCCATAACTAAAGTTGGGAAACAGGAGTGAGGCACTCAAGGCGGAGGCAAGAACAAGAACAAAGTAGAAGGAAAGGAAACCAAGGCAGGCAGAGGGGCAGGAAATGTGAGCAGGGGTGGAGAAGGTGTGAAGATCATGGCAGGCAGAAAGGGTGCCAACCAGGATATCCGCAAGGTGGACAGGAAACCAAGCTTTGGGAAGATGAACTGTCTGTAGGAGCTGGAGACAAAATGCCTATGGCTGGTTACAATCAAGACAGTCAGAAGTGGCCTCAGTGACTCACTTTCCTGGACAACTGACCTCTAACCAGCCCCACCCCAGGGACACACTGTGAGAGACATCCTGAAGAGGTTCAGCCAGCAGGAGATACATACTTCAAAAGCCATGCTGCTCAGTATGGAAGCAGTCCCCCTAGGCAAACCTCCTGTCAGTTACTAGCCCACAGGTCCAGAGACTTCATGTGGAGGACCGCTGGACCACACCCAGGCCTCAAGTGGTTCATAAAATGCACACATACCAGTGTGGGCTGTGTGAGACAGGCAATGTTGTGGCCAGGTGTAAGGCAGCAGTAGAGGTCCTAACTGAGGTAACAGGAAATTCAGAGGTCAGGGGGAGACAATGAAAAAGAATCTCAAGCGGGGAGACTCCATATGACCTCCCCTTTCTTCAGAGATGGGAAGACTAGACCTCAGATGGCCAAGAGGCCAATTGAGGCAGAACCAGGATCTGACCCCTGATGAGGCTACAAACTCCAGCAAGGAAGAGAGAATACAAACCTTAGAAACAACCCGCTCAGGGCAGCAGCAGCATATGCTGCAGGGATGGCCATCACACCTGTTTTCCTGAGGCATGGAGACAACTCAGCAAGAACTCCACAGAGTCTGACAAACATTGTCATGTTTTCAGCATTCGGAAACATTCAGGGCTTCCTAGTCCAAAAAGGATGATTAAAGGCATCTAACAAATGCTTTCAAATGAAATGTCACTACCACCAGGACACAAACAAAAGGAAATACCTTCCAGTGAACACAACATGGTGGCCTGCATCCTTCTTGAGCCTCGCACGGGTGTATTTCAGAAAAGCCTTAATGTTAGAGTTGCAAAGACAAAGAGCCGCGAAAGTAGCCAGGAGCAAACACTACAATCATGGCTGCCCTGCAGAGAGACACAAGCACCCCATCCCACTTCCTTAAAGAAGAGGCAGGGCTGGGGTGCTTACAATGTAGATGGCATTAAGCAACCAGTGAAGACTATGTGAAGGGCGAGGCAGAGGCAGCTTATGTGAGAGATCTGACCATTCTACCCTGAATCCCTTCCCAGCCTTGCGCCTGAGATTGCTTGAAGCCAGTGACTAGTTTAGATATGACATGGGATTGTGTCTGAAAGAGGAATCAGTTTTCTCTTTGCTGGTACTGTGGGGATCTTGATGTGATGGCTAGAACTGCTGCAGCCGTCTTGCCAGCATCATGACAAATAACAGTGATATGTAGATACGGAAGAGCAGACAGATATGGGACAGGAGACCTTCATGCTATTGTGAAACTGAACCAATCAGCCTTGGAACTGCTCTGTCTTTTTTATTCTTACATCAGACTATCCAACTCCCTTTTTCCTTAAGCCCTGTCTTAGATTTGCAGCCAAATGCAGCCTGTCATCTTGCGACACAATGTGAAAGTGCTGACCACAGCACAATCAGCACCCTCACCTCAGGCTAGGAACTCTGACTCTGCTAATGTTACCCTAGGCAGGTCACTAAGTCTCAGGAGGACTGGCATCCATTAATATAATTCAGGCACACAGTGGAGACAGTCCTTGTAGGACTGGGTACAAGGATCAAATAAAATAAAACATTGCACCTGTCTGGTACATGGTGGCTACACTAAACATTTTCCTTCAATTTTTATCATGTCTCAATAAACACTACGTGGATCATTTCAAGAGCTCTGAGCTGCCCTGGGGATGAGGTCAGAGCATAGGCAATGCAGTCTGGAGATAGGGGGAATGGAATTCATGGGGGAGCCTGGGTTTAAAGAGGGTAGACTAATTAACTTTCAGGAAGAAACCTCAAGGCAGTGGCAGGGCCACTGCTGGCTGCTTATAACCAGACTTACAGTGAGAATCAGAAGTTAAAACACAGCAGAAAAGCCTGGAAAACATGTACTTTGGCTAGAAAACAAGCATACTGAAAACTGGACAAACTGATACAGCTGCTAAGGAGACTAAAGTGACTAGAAAGGCCTTGCTTTTCAATGGGACAAAAGGATGCCTTGAGGGAACTAGCCAGATCCCATGGGCCCACAAGGATGAAAGAATAAACCACAGAAAGATTTTCCCTTGAGACAAAGGACCCCAGGGTGCCCTTCCTACAGAGGCTGCCCAAGAATTGTTCGCGTAGGATTCCTTTTGCTGTGTTTAGCCAACCAGGCATTCAGAGGCTGCTACCACTCCAAGAAGACCTGGCTGCCACTCAAGCTGGCAGCAGACCTTGGCATCATCCACATGGTACTAATTTTACAGGGATGCACAATACAAGAGCTGCAGGGTCATGGAAGCTTCAAGATTAAAAAGAAAAACTGGGAGATTAGGTAATGTGTGGAAGGGCAGTATCCCCAAGGGCAAGGCCCCTAAGAGGGCAGTGTGGAGCCATGAGAGTGAAACCAAGCTCTAGTAAAAAGCCCATCATTGGGGTGAGAAGAACACAGAGCATCTACAGAGTAAAACAGCAGCAACGGAACAGAGCCAGCTCAGGAGAGATGCCCTGTGGTTTGCAACTGCAAGCCCTCTGGTCATCACATCACACTGCTGTGTGCTGGTTGCCAGACATGACACTATAGATTTCATGCTGAATTACAATTTTGCTTTGGTCCAATCTTTCACTGTTGTCTTCCTATTCCTCCCTTTTGGAACAGGGATGGTTACTTGGTGCCACTGTATCTTGGAGTAAGTAATTTGATTTGTTCTTTGAATTTTACAGGGCACACAGCTAAAAGTGGCCTTGAATCAACATGTGCGTTTGAACAATGTTTGAACTGTTAAGACTGGACACTGTTAGAGAGGGGTTAAGTCATTTTGCATTAGAAGATGCCCATGACCTTTGGGCCAGGAGAAGAATGTTATGGTTTAAATAAGAAATGCCCTCTCAGTTTTATGTTCTGAATGCTTGGTTCCCAACTGATGGTGCTACATTGTGGGTCTGGAAATCTTAGGAGTAGGGCCTAGTTAAATGAAGCAGGTCATTGGGATGGGCCTTCAAAGG
Source organism: Psammomys obesus (assembly GCF_907164565.1). Lineage (NCBI taxonomy): Eukaryota > Metazoa > Chordata > Mammalia > Rodentia > Muridae > Psammomys > Psammomys obesus. The sequence goes on from NW_026585644.1 coordinate 15,137,056, forward strand.
TTACATCTTGTCTGAATTCTTTGTTTTGCTGTGCGTGCTGGCTTCCATGATGCGAATGCTCTGCTGTTACCAGCATGTGAACTGCTCTGCTCTGCCACCACCATAGTGGACTGAAACTGAGCAAAATAAGTCTTTCTTCCTTCTACATCATTTGTAACAGGGACTGTGATACAGCAACGAGAAGGCTAATACAACCAAGGACCTTGAGACAAGGTACAAATGGGGCCCTGTATGTGGAAACCACAGCTTGTAACACTGCACATCAGTGGACACAGAGAACAGTGTGTCACCTATATACTACCATCAAGGGCATGAGTTCCTGGAATGGTGTTCTTTGAATAGACTACACAGGCTAGTTTGAGGGTCTGGAAGAGTCTCCTAGGAAGGGAGTCTTCCTGCACAGAAATATACACAGGGTGTAGGTACAACATCACAGAGCAGAAGTCTGTATTATGGCCACATACTTGGTTTATAACAAACATGGTTCTGCAGGAGTTAGTTATACAGAACACCTTAGTCCTGGAAAGCCATGAATGCAAACTCATTGGCCAGAATGCAAACATTGTTTCTGTGATACCAATTAGACCACAGTGACCTCTGAAAAGACTGTCCTAGTTACAGATAATTCTTTGGCCAAGAACAAGTACCTTTTGTGAGGAATAACTTAATGGAAAGTAAAGTCAGCAGCAACTAAGTTATACTGTATCCACAATGTGGCTTCATTTCATTTTGTTTTTTGAAATAGGGACTCTCTACGTAGCCCAAGATGACCCTGAATTTGAACTCTTCCTGCCTGGGTCTCTCAAGAGCTGGGCTTGGACATACCAATGTCTTTCATGCTTGAATGTTGATTGTCACTTATTTACTTTGGGAACATCAGGAAGTAAAAACAACCTGTTGTTTTGTTTTTGTTTTTGGCACCTCAGTTTCTTCTCTAGCTCTTGCCTCAGCCCTAGAATCTTTGTTGGCCACTATCAATAATACATCAAGTAATACGGCATTCATTCATCCATCTATACACCCATGCATCTATGTGCTCATGTATCTACCAGAGCACCTATCCATGCATGTATCTATCTATCTAACCTCCCACTAAGGAACTGCCCACCCATCTGTCCATCAGGTATGTGCCAAGTGCTAACCATGCCACAGTGACGTATTCTGTCCTTACACAGCTCTGCTATTACATTTCATGATCTCTAACTCAAGATTCAGATGAAGATGCTTAGACAGTTGAGCAAGGCAACCTGCCCGGGACCATTCTGTTACAGAGAGGCATTAAACAGGCCTTCTTCCTAAAGCTTGCAGTGCCACCCTGCTGACAGGCATTCCCTTGCTTGTCCCCCTTCACCTCAGCCCTGACCCATGCCAAGGCATGGTCTGGGTATTGCAGCCATAGGTTCTTCAGTGCGTCACCTATCAAAGGACCCTGGATGTGGAGAAGTGGGTATTCAGAACAAGGATTGCACCACAACTCCAGTGTTAGCAGCTTTCTGTGAATGTACTTAGTCCTAAGGGTGTGGATCTACTTGTGTGTCCCTACAGTCGGGAACACCAGCACTCAGCTATTAGACACATGACTCTAGTGCTGGGGATCCGTGAGTTATCTGTAATGTTTACAAAATCTAAAGACACAGCTATTCAGACATAGTAAGATACATGCCTAGTAAATTACTAGACTCTGCACCTTAAAGGTAGCTGCTTTTAAAAGAAGATAGCTTCACATATAAAGCTCAAGCTCAGCCCTGACCTGGAGCATCCAGTAAACCATGATGCTTCCCCTGCCTCAGGCCTCTCGCACTCAAGTTTCAGGTGTGTCACTATACCCAGCACAGCTGTCCTACATGTAAGTTCACTGATCTCCACCTCAAGCCCTGTCTCTAACGATGACATTTTCAAAATTCAGCCAAGACTAACACATTGGAATGCAAATCTCACAAGAAAATCAGTTTTTCCTTTGCTTTTCACTTTCCCACCAAACAGCTTTACAAGCTTCATTAGCAATCTTGTTTACAGAACATTGTTGCTTTTTTTTTTTTTTTTTTTTTTTTCCAAAAATTAAACTGACCCTCCCTGGGCACAATGTCACTGACACTGAAGCCACTCACACTGAAGTCATGAGCCAGTCACTGAGATTCTCCCATCCTAAAGAATGGAGACAGGGCCTGGGCAGGTAAGAACCTTGGGAATCTCCTTTGCTGGAATTCTCAGGCCAGTCCTGCATCTGTCACTCATAATCAAGTCCACTGCAGAGGGCTACTTGGCTTCTTTATGCCTTTTGCTTTCACCTGCCAAGTCAGAGGGTCAATGAATAGCTGTGAGGCTTGTGTCTCAGCTTAAATGTACTCAAACACTGGCAAGAAGTAACTACTCACAGCAAAGCTACCAACTGCTTCTCCAAAGCTTCAGGGAACCACTTCTGATATGAACTGGTCTAGGCCTGGTACATGGCTGGCTCTTATAGCCTAACCTTAGCCCCAGGTCACAAGAAATGCATGGGGAGCAATGCCTGTCATCTTCACTGTAGAGCCAGCCACCACTGCTCATTCACTACTCACTTCCTTTCCTCCTCACCTTCGCCCTGGAACTGCTTGAGTAAAGACACACACAGCATTCAACCATATGGTTGTGGATAATAAGGCTTTGCCCACTTAAGAGACGACAGAATTCTATTGTCCTGGTCTCCAAACACAAGGCCGGAAGGGAAGACACAAAGAGAGATCTACTGAATAGAAGGTGCAGTGGGCATTTTTTTTCCCTCTACTCTCCCTGCTCTGCAAAGCAGAACTAGCTGCTGTGGGACATATAAGACAACTCCAGGAGGAGGAAAGAGCAGAGGGGGCCTTGGATTATTCCCAGGCTCTCTTTTGGCTGTACTCATGTCAGATGTAAAGCCAGGGAAGCCACAGCAATAAATACCAGCACAGCCGACCCAGAAATGCCTTAAGGAAGCTTATACGTACCCTATAAAAAGCGCATATAAGTAAGTCAGGAAACTTTTAGATAGTTAACTATTCCAAACACCTCAGATGAAAAACTCTAAACAGAAACAGGAACTTTCACACTCACCTGGCTGGTGGGAGACCCCATTATCCATCAGGTAGAATCTAAGATACAAGACCTTAGAAAAATATTGCCTCAAATGGCTCATGAATCTCAGTATACATAGAAACATAGGCACCTAAGAAGACCAGGATGAGAAAGCCTTCAGAATCCAACGGTCCTCAGGATTCTCAGGCTTAAACCACAGGGCAGTCTGGAAGAGGAACAGTACTTGGGTAACAAGTAGCAATGGGGATCTGAGAAGACATGGGAACCTTGGCTGCTTTGGAAAAGTGAGAGAAGCTGAGCTAAACATCACATAAGCCAGGTCTGAATTCTGTGACATACTAGAAAAGACAAAGCTGAGCAAATAACAACAAAGCAAGATGAGAGGTATTTACCAGAACAAGAAGGGAATAGAGAGAAAACAAGCTGAATACTGGGCAGAGGAGGCCCCCTGAGGAGCCCCATCTCTGCACATCTGTCTGGACTACAGGCTTGACTCAAGGGCAAGCCTGTGTGCACTGTGGACTATGGGGATGTGATGCAATGTACATGGCTAACAACATGAAGTGCTGTCTGGGAAGCTGCCGAGGGAACTGGGATGTCGCTTACTTTGTGTTTCCGCTGTTCTGGAGATCAAATTCAGGCCTAGGAGTGCTCTGCCACTGAGTTAGAGTTCTGCCCTTTTAACTTTTGATTTCGAAACAGGGTCTCATAAGTTGTCCATTCTGACTTGGGACATACTCTATAGTCAAAAAGGCCTTAAAACTACAATTCTCCTGCCTCAGCATCCTGATTAGCTACTATTATAAGACTGTGCATCTTAAAAGTCTTTTTTTTTTTAAAATAAAAACCTTTTGTGGGGGAATGTACGAGGTGGTGGGAGAGTAGGGGGGTAAGAAGAGTAAAAGCAAATTTTGTTTTAAAAATGCCATAATGAAAGCTAATTTGTGCACCAATTAAAAATGATTTGGGTGGGTAGAAAAATAGGGGAGGATCTAGAAACTGGGTGAGAAGGATAAATATAAATAAAACATGTATAAAATTCTCAGTGAAAAAAAATGGTGAGGTCTGCCCTGCCCCCTCCAAGCATCATTCCCAGGCCCCAGCTCTACCTGAAATCCCAGAGATCGGCAGCTACCAGGAAATAGTAGGCCCTAGCTCTATCTAAAATCCCAGACAGCGGTAGCCATCAGGGACTACCAGGTCCCAGCTCTACTTGAAATCCCAGAGACTGGCAGCCAGCAGGGAGTACTGAAGGCAGTCAGCTATCAGGGATCACCAGAAGCCTGTAGCCATTAGGGTCTACCAGCTCTACCAGCAATCGCAGAGGTATAAGAGCATCAGGGATCACCAGGCCTGCCAATACCAGGGACAACCAGATGGCCAAAGGACAGCATAAAAACACACTCAATAAAACTCAGGACAATATGGCACCACCAGAACCCAGCTATCCTAGTACAGCAAGCCCTGGATATCCTAACACAACTGAAGAGCGAGAAAACCACCTTAAGACAATAGAGGCCTTTAAAGGGGAAATGAATAACTCCCTCAAAGAAATATAGGAAAATACAACCAAACTCGTGGAAGAAATGAATAAAACCCTTAAAGAAATAAAAGAAGCCAGTCATGGTGGTGCATGCCTTTAATCCAAGCACTCAATGATGTAGACAGAGGCAGGAAGATTGATGTGAGTTCAAGGTCAGTTTTATCTACAAAGTGAGTCCAGGACAGCCAAGGCTACACAAAGGAAAAAAAAAAAAAGGAGCTGGGACCTGTCTCAAAGGAAAAAAAGAAAAGAAGAAAAGAAAAGAGAAAAGAAAAAAGGAAATAGAAGAAAATACAAGTAAACAGGAAAAATGAATGAATAAAACTGTTCAAGTCCTGAAAATAGAAATAGAAGCAATAAAGAAAATACAAACTGAGCCAATCCTGGAGACAGAAAACCTAGGAAAGAGAACAGGAACTACAGACACAAACATCACCAACAAAATACAAGAGATGGAAGAGAGAATCTCAGACGTAGAACATACAATAAAGAACACTGACATCAGTCAAAGAAAATGCTAAATCTAAAAGGTTTCTAACACAAAACATCTAGGAAATTTGGTACACCATAAAAAGACCAAGCCTAAGAATAATAGGAATAGAAGATTCCCAGCTCAAAAGCCCAGAAAATATATTCAACAAAATCACAGAAGAAAATTTCCCTACCTAAAGGAAAGAGAGGCCTATAAATGTACAAGAAACTCACAGAACACCAAATAGATTGAACACCAAATCCTCCTCCCACATAAAAATCAAAACACTAAATGTACAAAACAAAGAAAGAATATTAAAAGCTGCAATGTATAAGTGCCAATTAACGTATAAAGGCAGACCTCTTAGAATAACACCCGACTTCTCAACAGAGACTCTTAAAAACCAAAATGATGTGGCAGATATTAAGCAAACCAAAAGAGACTACAAATGGCAATCCAGACTTCTATATCCAGCAAAACTTTCAAACACCTTAGATGCAGAAAACAACATATTCCATGATAAAACAAATAATATATATATTGTTTATATATATGTATATATATATATACATATATATATATATGATAAAACAAACAACTATATATAGATATATATAAATTTTGAAACAGGGTTTCTCTGTGTAGCCTTGGCTGTCCTGGACTCCTGGACTCACTTTGTAGATCAGACTGGCCTTGAACTCACAGAGATCTGCTTGCATCTTCTGGGATTAAAAGCATACAACATGGGTTTGAGAGATGTCTCAGAGGTTAAGAGCACTGACTGTTCTTCAAAAGGTCCTGATTTCAATCCCAGCAACCATGTGGTGGCTCACAACCATCTATAATGAGATCTGGTGCCCTCTTCTGGCATGCAGGCAGAAAACTGTATAAATAATAAATAACTCTTAAAAAAAAAAAAAAAAACATACAATACCATGACCAGCCCCTTCATACAGAGACGGAAGCACCAACAAAGAACATGCATGGACTGGACCTAGGCCCTCTACACGGTTAGGATTGTTTTTACAAAACTGTTTGTTTCTAAGTTTGTCTCTTAACGTAGCTATGACATAAATAATCAAGACTTTTTTTTATATTTGTTTAATAATAAGCTTCAGAACACAATAACTGAGCGGCTTTTACTCTATTGTTACCCTCTAAACTAAATTGATTTTCTCCCAGAGTATATCCCAGATATACTTGCACTTAGTAGCTTTTCTTGCTGAGCTCTTTCTCCTGGTCCCTCCTGGACAACTCCTGTGGTTGAATCCCCTACTTCCTCTTCTAATTCCTCCTCCCCTGGATGGCAGGAACTCCAGGCTTATTCTCTACTCATCAATTTTGGCTGAGCTGTTTTATTGGCATATCAGGGGAAAAATGGGTTGCGGTGTTTACACAACAGGAGATTCTCAGAATAAGGATTGCAACCAGATATGGAGGTTCAGAAATCAGAATTTGAAATAAACAATAACCTTATGCCTACACTTACATATATGTAACTGATGGGCAGTTTGATTTTCATGTGGGTTCCCTAGTAAGTTGAGCAGGTGCTGTCTATGACATAGACTCTGTTGCCTGCTTTCCGTCACTTCCCTCTAACAGGGCTCCCTTGCCCAGCCTCAGTGGATGAGGATGAGCTGAATCTTGATGCAACTTGATGTGCTGGAGTGAGTTAGTAGTGGTGGGCGGGGCTTCAACCTTTCTGAAAAAAAAAAAAAAAAAAAAAAAAGGAGGAGGGATAGGGGGAAGAGGATTGGAGGGAGAGGAGCCAGGAGAAAAAGAGAGAAGGAACTACTATCTGCATGCAAAGTGAATATATAAATTTTAAAATATTAAATTAAAATTATTTCAAAAGCCAATACCAAAAACAAAACAAAACATCATCCACCATGATCAAGCAGGCTTCATCTCTGAGAGGCAGGGATAGTACAATATACAAAAATACAGCAATGTAATCCACCATATAAACAAACTAAAAGTTAAAAAACAAACAAACAAACAAATAAAACTCCACATGATCATTTCATTAGATCCTAAAAAGGCCTCTGACAAAATCTAACACTGCTTCATAACAAAAGTCTTGGAGGATCAAGGATACAAGGCCCATAAGTATAATAAAGGCAATATACAGCAAGGCAATAGTCAATACCAAATTAAATAGTAGAATGGGATGAAATGGGATATGAAGCCTGAAGTCATCACCTCCTGTAACCAGGTGGGACTTCCAGTGGAGGGAAGCGGACACCAACCCTCCCATAAAACCTCCATCCCAAAATCTCTCCTGCCTATAAAAAGGGCAGGGAAAAAGATGGAGTAGAGATTGAGGGAAAGGCCAACCAATGATTGGCCTAACTTGAGACCCACCCCATGGGAGATAGCTAACCCCTGACACTATCAATGAAACTCTGCTATGACTGCAGAAAGGAGCCTAGCATAACTTTCTTCTGAGAGGTTTTATCCAGCAGATGATAGAAACAGACACAGAGACCCACAGCTAAACAATAGGAGGAGCTTGGGTAGTCTTATGGAAGAGTGGAAGGAAGGATAGAGGAAACCAGGGTAGGGTGGGATAGGTATCAAATATACCAAAAGATGACCTACAGAGTAAACTAACCTGGGCCCATGGGGGCTCAGAGACTGAACCACCAACCAAAGGGCATACTTTGGCTGGACCTAGACTGCCTATACATATGTAGCAAACGTGCAGCTTGGTCATCTTGTGTGTCCCCTAACAATTGGAGCAGCGGCTGTCTCTGACTCTGTTGCCTGCCTTTGGATCCCTTTTTCTTAGCTGGGCTGCCCTCTTCTCTCATTCCCCCTTTCCTTCTCTGAAAAGGGGAGCCTCCCCCCCTCAACATTGTTACCAACTCCTTCAGCACATTAAGTCTCAGCAGGGCTAAGCACAACCTCTCCTACTTAGGGCTGGAGTGTGGGATTAGGAGATGAGGAGGGAGGGGGCTGTGAACAGACTGTAAAGTGATTAATAAATTAATAGCAAAAGAAGAAGAAGAAGAAGAAGAAGAAGAAGAAGAAGAAGAAGAAGAACTACTTCAGGCAGCACTGTGTCTCTGAAGGAACTACCCCGTGTAAAAGCCATCACCCCAAGGAACTCCTGTGTGGACACTACAAGAGGCACCACTAGGGTCTCAGCTCTGCCCCTTGACAGATCCACTGATGTCCACAGGGGTGAAGGGAACAGACATGGAGATGAGTGAGCAGATGGAAACGGGGAAGCCGCCCATGCCTTCGTCGGTGTCCACACACCCCACAGACCCTCCCACTCCAGGCCTCCCCAGGGTTCAACTAATGATTATAAATGGCAAAGGATCTCCAATTTAATTGCAGAAGGTAATGATGCAGTGAGCATAAGATTAAATTCACCACAGAAGGCAATATCCTCAAACAATAGAAAAGGAGAAGCCAGTATGAGGAGGCTGCAATCGATGGGAAGGTTTCTGTATTAAATACCACAGCACTGGGTCACAAAGGGATATTGACAGAACTGCTGACAGCAGATAAAAAAGGGGGAGAGAAAACTAAATTGGTCTCTGCAGAAAATAAGTTACAGATTAATCACCCCGACATGTAATGCTTTAGTGATGACTTGGGGTGTTAAGATGTGTTTACTAGCTGACCACAGTGCAGGACAGCAAAGGGCAAGAGGCCTTCCCAACTCCAGAGTGTGGTCCCCTAGGCCTCTGCTGGGCACACTCTCTGCTCAGGGACACCAAGAATGTTTGGCAGGCTGTGCTATGTCTTTCCCAGAGTCACAACAAAGCCTGCTTGGCGTGAGAAGTCCCTTTCCTTCTGAAACCATGACAGCTAAGGCACGGCCAAAGAAGGAACTGGAGGGCTGGCTGACTACAGCCCTCCATCATATCTCCTAAGGATGGGGGCTGTGAGTGTGTTCCCAGCTCTGGACCTGTCCATGGGATAGCCCAGGAATTACCTCTCCTGTCTGATCTTTTTATCATAAAAACTCCCCTGGATTTGGGGCTATTATACATAATGTGGTGATGTATCTCTTTAATATGATTTTTTTTTCCCTTAAATATTATCAGTGCTCTAGCAAAACAGGCCAAACTTTACTTGACAGTGTGGCCAGAGATTTTAAGCTTTAAAAAGTCACTTAATATTTTAAGAAGTCTAGCCTCTATGCCTTATATTAATAACGATGCATCATTACTCATGTTTTCTCTTTAACCTAGGGGCATTATTAATATTGTAAATCACCAAGAGGGAAAAGAGCTCAGTAAGCGTTATCGGAACAAATAAACATAAGACATGGCCACCTGAGGAACCCACGCTAGGATGCTGGAAAGGTGACCATGTGGGCCCTGGTGACCTGGCATTGTAAGGTTTCATTGCTGGGTTCCTGAGTTTTCTTCTTTCTACAACTGATACTTTGACAACAAGTACAATGAAATTATGAATGCCTATAAACATGCTTTTTAAAAAAGAAAGATTTAAGGAATCAAATTTGACAAATACACAAAATCCTTAACTCCACAAAATATTCAAAATGAGTATCTGAAAGCAAAGTGACTCCAAAGAAGTGCTACAATTTATTTTTAAAATTTGTGTAAATACATTGGAAAGCTAGCCAGTAACATGAAGTTAAGATTGTGTAAGTGTCCCTCGTCACTGCGTGATTTTAAGGAAGCATACCTTTAAAAAGCTCTTGTAGAAAGAACAAACTTAAACCTGAAACCACCCTCAGCGAGGCTCTGTAGCACCTCACAATCCTTCCAACTTGTACCCACTTAGTTCCCTGTATCATTCCCTATGCAACAATAAATTTTAAAATTCCAAATGTGAGGACCAGAAAGTATATTCTGAATTCAGCCAAAAGGTCCAATTCCAAAGATCACCCAGTGAGATCCTCTCCCTTCTTACTCACCACAGCCTTGCTTGAGCTCTCCTGGAGGTCCCACAGCAGAATGTGGCTGTCCGCCAGGGAAATGACCTTCTTCCCGTCACCCATCGGCTCCCACACGACACTACAGAAAGACAAATGCCAAATATTAATGTAACCAATGGGGATCCCCTGAGCCAGTAGCCTACAGCTTTTATATACACCCTTTACACTTTAGCAGCCTCTTTCCTGCCCTGAAGCCTTTAACACTGGCATCTAATAATATCTGTCGAAGACACTCCCATTGTCTCAGTGTCTCCAAAGTAATATGTCAAGGCTGTGGCCCCAGCATGATGGACACAAATTGGGGTTGGAGATCATGAGGGTAGCCTCTTTTGATAGAACCTGAGTCCCTGTAAGAGGAGAGAGCAGAGTGTGCAGCCCCTGTCCTCTCTACCACGTAAGGACAGCAAGAAGGCAGTCATATAAGAAAAAACACATCTCACCAAGAATTATATCAGCCAATACCAGAGTGTTGTCATGTTCACCATGCGCTGCCTTTTCTGATACAACAGACTATATCCCTGCAGACCATGATTCCAAAAAAATTCTCCCTCCCTTGTGTTGTTTCTGTCAGAGATGTGGTCATAGCAGTCAGAAAACTCATCTGTACATAGAGAACCAGTAAACCCACCCACGCCATCCTAACTGGAGGCACAGGGCCTTGTGAGCAAGATACTGCTCCTACTAACACAAGTCTGCAAAGGCACCTTTCCCCTGGCCAGGGTGACCACTGCTCCACTCTGCCTCCTCAGCTGCAGATCTGCCAATCTCTGAGAAAAAAAAAAAAAAAAAAATTCACATTTCTCAATATTTTGAACAAAGGAAAAGATAAAATTATGTTCAAGTGGCTGTAGAAGTAACTTTTATATCCAAAAAGGAGAAATTTGAATTTCTAATTATTTTCAAAATTTCATTCTAATTTGAAAAGAAGCTGCACATGCTCAGAAGAGGAATGCTCAAAAGAAGAAGCATTCATTTGCTTTAGCAAATAACCTGGTTTTGAGTTTTTATAGCTGAGTATTTACAAAAGCTTCACAACCCTGACCCAAAGTTTCCATCACTTGTGTTCTGAAGGTCACAATGAATCTAAAACCTAAAGATGGCATCTATGAAGCCTGGAAGAGTCTGGCAGGGAAGACATGGTATTTGCCAAATTCAGAGAAGCTCATCTGGCCATCTTTACTGCTCCCATGCACCCCTGCCAGTACTGTCCTCTCTCCTTTGTCAGTGAACTTGGAGAACATAACCACCACATCTAAGAAATCTTAACAAAAAAATAACCAGACCCCATGGGGTACTAAAGGAGCTTTCTTTTTAGGCATTAAGTTCAAGATGGCACCTGCCTTTCTGACACCTCATTGAACCTCGGTGTTAATTTATTCTGCACACAAAGTCAAATGCCCAAGTTAAACAGTGAAGTTAGAAAGGTTGGCATCTCTCACATTCTCCCTACCTGAATTGACACTGGTTGGGTCATATGCTCTCTAGGCCATCTCTTACATGCAGGGTGCAAATGACACATTACGAAGTTCCTGGAGGACTGTCACCAGCCATTGGATTCACTGTGCAACCTCTGTTCTTCCTTTAAATTATCCTGGTCAACAGTCTGGGTCAAACACAAACACTTCTATGCACAGGCTTCACAGAAGTCAATTACAGCGATTTCTGTGATGTTTGATTTGTTTGTTTTTTGTTTTTGAGACAGTGTTTCTCCGTGTAGCCTTGGCTGTCCTGGACTTGCTTTGTAGACCAGGCTGACCTTGAACTCACAGAGATCCGACTGCCTCTGCCTCCCTCAGTGCTGGGATTACAGGTATGCACCACCACACTCAGTTGATTTCTGTGATTTTTAACATTAAAAAAATGTTATCCTATGTTTATGGGTGTTTTGACTGCATGTATGTATCACATGAGTACCTAGCACCCATGGAGGCCAGAAATAAAGGTCAGATCCCCTGGAACTGGAGTTACAGATGGTTGCAAGCTGTCATGTGGGTATTGGGACTTAAACCCAGGTCCTCTGCAAGAACAGTAAATGTTCTTAACCACTGAACTATCTCTCCAGCCCCAGAATTTCTGTCTTTTTAAAGTCTGGTTACTTCTACATGCGAGTTCTGGGAAATTTTCTAATTTTTCACACAACTGATTTACATGATAAAGCAATAGGTATCTTGCAGATACATTTCTCAGCACGTGTGAAGATCACATCGGTTGTCAGAACTGTAATTTCAGGTTCGACAGTGCCTGCGGACTCTTCCCACAGAGGTGCTTTCCTAGTTTGGGTCATAAATGTGATCTTGGCCATTCTGTTTAAAAAAAAAAAAAAAAAATCCCAATTGCCGCCCCCCAAAAGCATATCTGTTGCTTTGATTTGCATTTTTTTGATGAGGTAGTTTGTAACCCTGTATGTGTGACTGGCTGCTTCTGGCTCTCTTGTGAACCTTGCTCTTTATGACACGGTCACCAAAGGGCAATCTTCACAGGAGACTTGCTGACACATGAGGGCTTGTCTTCATCAACATTTCACTGAATCAGATTCTCGGTGAGCACAGGCCTGAGTGGGTGAAGAATTACAGGGCCAGAGAGGTCACTAGTCTTTCTTTTAGAACTTAAATCTATACAACTGTAAAATAAAAACCACAACACTATTCACAATATTAAGCAAAATCCATGATTTGTTCAACAAAGATTTGAAAATCTCCAAGTTAGGCATTACTGTGTCAAGCAGCTTGGGTAGGAGTTATCAGGCCTCCTCCGAAAGGGCTTGAGGGGAACAGAATGGATGAGATGAGAAGTGTAGCTTCAGGGCCAGCAGTGTTCTCCCTGATGAACAAAATCAAGTACAGGCAACACAGGACCAAACCTCGGCAGCCACAATGTACTAACACTTCATTTACATGAGGGCCCAGTGAGTGGGAGGCGGATGCTGCCTCCATGATCCCAGAGCACAAAGATTATCAGGGATTCCAGAGTCTATTCAGAGTGACTCACTGGACTGTGTCTTTTCTCAGTAAAATACCCAAGTTGTCCATTTAATGTCAATTCATTAAATTTGTTCTGCTCCAAAAATGTGAGCACCCTCCTCATTATCATCCTCACCATCTTTGCAGGCATGGAGCCCTCAGAGAGGTGGCCAAGCTCACTCATGCACTCAGGACAACCACCTGGGAGGAGAGAGGATGCCATAGTCTTGGCTGTCAGTCCACATGGACAGACTCTCCAGATTACACCACAGAATACTGACCAAGGAGTTCAGGGGAAATCAAAATGGCCAAGGCCTTGGCCAGAATAGCCCAGCAAGGGGTCTGCTGGCATCCTGACAGGAGAAATGGAATGCTCACCCTGTTCATTCTGTTCATCCCACTCTAACTGTGCCCAGCCTCCCTGTATAATGAGCATCTAAACAGAAAGGACATGAAAACCACCATCGACTATACACAAGATCCACCACACCCAAGTCACACCCACAGCAACTTCCTGCAGCCACCACCATAGCCCCAGCCCCAAAAAGGCAGCATGGGAAAGACCTGAAAGTTGAGACATGTCAGAGTCAGGCTTCTTGGAATCTCAGACAGAAGACTTCCAGAAAACACTATAAGAAATTTTGACAGCTCACCAATTAAAATGTGTAAAGGAAGCAAATACAACATCATACAGGCAGACAAAGGAAAGCTGCCACCAGACAAAACATGCCCCAAGCACAAACAGAAGCCCTGTGTCCCTTCGTTGAGGTAACTGCGATTCAAACACTTTATGTGCAAAAGGCAGACACCCCACAGAGAACACACTCTGCCAGCACAGGCTTTCTTTCTGCTATGGTCACTGCATGGGTCTGCTGGGAGGGGTTGTAAGTGATGACAACTCCGACTTTCGAGTTTGTTTTTACCCCAAAACAAGTACTCACAAAAGACTCGGGTACAAAGGACTTTAGTTGCCTGCAGGTAGCATGGAGCTGCAGCACAGGGCAGGGCTGGCTTCTAGAGAGCTACACGGCCAATGACCTTTACCTCTGCTGTTGTTTTATAGGTAACCCTCCTCTGGTCATCACTGTTTGTGATAGCTGTAGTACACAAAATCCAATAAAAAGGGAAATTCCATCTTCTTGTATATCATCACCATGAAACCAGTGCTATAAACAGGGGAAACAGCCTACGGTTCTTGCCATCCTTTCGACTCCAAACTAAGTTTTATTTATTTATTGTTCATAAAAATCACCCACTTTTTATCACACTCTACCAAAGAATGAGGACATAAACAATATTAACAAGTCAAGAATACAGTAGCACACAGCCAGTAGGAATGTGTTCTGACCATATATAACCATGATGCAAAAGACACAAGCAAGGACCGACTGCAAGTGAACCCAATACAGTTCCAGCTGGGGTCCTTTGAGGAAGTCACTGAGGGCCACAGGAGCACACCGATGGCTCTAATTCAGTGGGTTTCATGTTCAAACAAACAAACACAAGTTTCTTTAAGTAGGTGAGCTCAAAACTAATGATTCTCCATTAGTACCTAGGGATGGGACAGTCCAAGCCCCAGGACACTCTCAAAGCAACCCCAACTCAAGTCAGCACACTCCATATATGCTCTCCTCACTTCCCTTGACCATCAGGAAAGAGAAGTAAGGGCCATCTAACAAGAGGACAGAACAGCCCACACAGGTCCCGTTGCATGAGAAGTAGTAGCCACCACTTAAAAAGTAGACTGCCAGGTTTTCTACATGTCAGTTACAGAGTAGGGAAAGGAAGAGCTTAGGGAGAGAAATGCTTCTATGCATTTCTTTTGAAAATATTATTACATAATAAATTCAATGTAATAAATTCTTTCCTCAGATCACAGAACAATGCTCCCGTGGCACACAGATCTGGTTAGTCAACTTAACACAAGTGCTATAAGGATTGAAAAGCAAATTTGAGAGCCACATCAGAAAGTCAACAAGCCCTTTTGATCTATCTGCATAGGGGCAGGGCCTTTATGCTGTGACATAAGGAGCACTCCCAGTGACAGAGTTGTGTTGATATATTGTGTTGCCTGGGAACTTTCTGACAGGAAAGCATGTAACTTTTGACAACAGGTGACTTGGTTATTAAAAGCCTGTTTACTCTGACATCTCACTGGGACAAACGTATGGCTCCATCAACCAAAAAAGTTTCCACTTTCAGGCAGACAGAAACCAAGGGTACACAGCCTGGAGGGGAGAGGAAGGTGGTTATGTGAGATGTTTTCCACCTGTTTGGAGTATAACATAGTTAGCAACTCAGGTACAACTCCACCCAGAGAAGCCTTCCACTAGCAAGAACTCCAGAGCAAAGAGAGCCAGAGATTGACTGTAACAAGGAAGCCCTCCTCCATCAACCATGGAAGAAACATACAAACTCAACACCTACCTCTGGGCGCACTGCTGCATGGGGTGTAACAGGGTTGAGGGATGGACAGAGCATGAGGGACTCTATGCTAGAGCCTTGTCTTAGAGCTGAACAAGCAGAGCTGCCTCGGGTCATCTTAAGCAATATAGGAAATTCAAAAGCCACACCAGGCTTCCCTGACTCATGCTCAGAGCCCCAGCCTCCTTTACAAGGCCACCAATACCCAACTTAGGTGGAGAGAGTCCACCTAAGATTCAGGGAGAGCATAGCAAGCTTAGGTGATGACCATGACTTCCAAGGTCATGTTACATAACTCCAAAGATTCGTGTTCCTGGGTCTCAGCGAGTTCAAAGGCAGCTTTTAAATTATAGTAAATTTTGAAATAATAATAATAATAATAATAATAATAATAACAACAATAACAATAACAATAATAATAAAACTAACTAAAAGGGGAATGCCCTGCTAATCACACAGGTGAGCCATTCCTTGTCTTCTCCTCTCAGATCCCCTTGGCATTAGAAGTGACAGCTATAGAGAAATGTCCTTCCACACAGGATCACCATACCTTTAGGTTTAAAAATGTTATTGGACCTCAAGCCTCAATAAGAGAGCTTTGAAACCACTGGTGGCCTCATCAAAAGCAACAAGGCTCTGAGAGCTCATCTTCCTGTGTACACATGAAGACACAGTGACAGGAGCCATTGGTACGCTGGACAGAGGGACTTCACCAGACTCCAGTTCTGCAGGGAATATGAGCTTAAATTTCTAGATATTGAGACTGACAGGAATGAAATTCTGCCATTAAAGCTGTGCAGACTGCAGCACTTGGTGCTAACAGCCAGAATGGACTAGCTTCCTCCCTCTCCACAGGGCACAGTAGTGCACTCTCTGTTTCTTCCTATGTTCTGAGTGACACTCAGTTCAGAAAAGGACCGACAGAAACAGAGTACTGAAACATTTAATTTAATGGAAACATGAACTAAAATTTAGGGAGAATATGAATTTCTCTTTTCTGTGTCCTATCCTTTCTACACTATATTTTCAGATTTATACATTTGATTCTTCCTAGGAATATCTGTCTGTACATTGCACTTTAATACTTAACTTTTCTAATACTCATATGAGGAAAGGACAATGACACACATTCCCATTTGTGGTGGTTACGGAGGAAACACTGAAGAATTTTCATAGTGACCTTTAGCATCACAGGAATGTCCATCCTGCACAAACTACACAAGAATCTAAGAGACAAGTTTGGTATTGACCAGGAGTTGGGAATCAGCTTGTGAGTGTCTGCTTAGGAGCTGCAGTGACATTGTGATGACTCTTCTAGAGACATGGTCTGTCTAACAATGACCTGTGATGATCACTGTCAGCTCTCTGCTGTCTCGGGAAGTCAGAGCACAAACCGCTGAAAACCTCCGATGTGTTCCCTTCCCTCAAGCACCTCTGCAGGACTTAGGACAACCACCAACTTGTTTCTCACAGTATCCACCCTATGGCAGCATAAACCAGTTTCCTCACATAAACCAAAAGAAGGAAGGAGACAAAGGGCCAAGTCTCCTACCCCTGACAAACACTGTGGGACCCTCCCTCTCCTCTTTCAATACCATTCCTGCCCTTTACTTCCTAATCACCATCTTGCTATGCACACCAGCCCTCCCAGGTGTCCTGCATGCTCAGCCTGGCTGGCATTTCAGTATGATATTTACTCAATCCATATGGGAGGGGTTTTCTTCTCCAGCAGCTGGCTTGGGAAGCAAGGGTCAGTTGGCTGTGCAGTGCCACAGTCCCTCAGAATGCTGCCAGAGAAATAAATACCTGTATGGAGCTGCATGCTTAAGAATACTCTGACACCCACACAAGCAAGATCTTGGATATAGTTGCTGGAAACACGCCAAAGTGGGCCGCAAATAATTTTACACACATCTTCAAAGCTTCTGACTACTGATAAATCAGCTTCTCCTTTGAAGGGGAACTTCCATCACCCAAGAGACTGCTTTGTAGAACTGCTCCATACACTACCATGAGGGGTGCACACAACACAATGTGCTGAGGTTTCTATTGTTTTAGCTTTTCTTCTGTTAGCCAACATACTCACTAACATGCAGCTAGAGGTTTCTTGATCATCAGAAGGAGATAGAGAGCGGCAGAATCACTCTGTTGTTGCCAATCAGCCATTAAACCCACGGCAATGCTGTTGCATTGTATGACTCTTGGAAAGTAATCACCTCCTTCCCTTCTCACAAGCCAAGCTCCAGAAGACCCCCCCCCCCCTTACCAGCACTCTCAAAAATGATGCAATCACCATGCATGGGCATGTAGAAAGCGCTAGGAGGCATTCAAGCCTGGTGGTGCAGAATTAATACCCCCACTCCATTCTAAAACGCAAGTTCAGTCTAGCCATGAACTCAAGGGGAACTACACAAAACATAAACGAAAAATGTTTAGAGAGATCACCCTCAGGCTGGACAGATGGCTCAGTGGTTAAGAGCTGCTCCTGCATTACCTACGTGGGTAGCTCTTAAACCATTGGCAATGCCACAGCCTCTCCTACCCACTATGTGGCACCAAGCACACGTGTGGTACAAAGACGTATATGAAGACAAAACACTGGAAGCCTACTCTGCTGAGGTGAAGTGTTCCCAACACCTGAGACAACAGCCATACCCAAGCGATGACAGCTGTTTCTGCTCCTGTGACAGGGAAGCTACAAGTCCAGCAGTCCTTTAAGGAGCCAGCAAGCCTGTGCACTCTGCTTAACTCCCCAGGATGGAGAACACTGATAGACCCTTCCACGAGGTCACTGGAGAAAGGGCCCTGGCTCACTGGCAGGGTGTCTCTGACTCACACACTGGGCAGCTCTTATGTTTACTAGTGGCTCATTCCCCGCCACCTCTCCCAGCGCTGTCCATGGTGCTGAAGAGTCAGCCTTGCCCCTGGCCAAGCTCAGAACTTCCAGGGAGCACAGTACATGGGCATGAGCAGGGGCATGGAGAACTGGCTGCAAGTGGCTGCTAGGAAGAAGATGGAATTGAGGTGATGATGCCAGGTCATGGGAAGATGGAGCACAGTTACTTGACCTCTCTGGAGCTGCACTGAGCCAGGAAGTTGCTAGTGACTGCTACTGGGTACCTGACAGCTCCGCTAAGGGCAGCATGGAGCCTCTGCCCCAACAGTACAGAGAAAGTAGGAGCTTGAGGTCAGCCTTCATGGCCTTACTGTAATGACATTACATTTCAAGGAAGTACCACATTTCCACAAGGTCTTGCCATGAAACTCTTTCAGTAACTTTAAGAGAGCATTTCCATTCAGAGCATTTGCTTCCAGTGATGCTATCATGCCTAGAGAGCGTGAGGACAAGAGCCTGGGCCCATCTGCCTCTTTTGGAAGAACATCTGATGGTTCATATGCTGGACTGCAAGCCTTTCCTATCAGGAAAAAGACTCATCGCTGCTCTGCATTCAACTCATGTTTGCTAGGCGGCCCAAAGCAGGTGACGAGACTGCTCAAGAGCAAACTGCTCTACTGGGGCAGCCTCGTGGAGAGAAGTCCCTGACTTGTTCACTCCATGGGAGGGTCAGACTCACTTCTGATCAGCAGGGCACAAGTCCTACAGCAGCAGAGACAGTACTGGGGTACTGGGAACTGAACTCCCACACATAAGCACAGGCTGTTTGTGAAACCTCCAGGGATAGTGGAATCACTCATGTTCTGCCATCATGCAGTTACCATAGGAACCCAAGTGAAGGGTGCCCAGGGTTCCCAGGTCATCCCTGTTATCTGCTAGTAGTAGGTATGTAATTACTTTAAAGTAAAACACTTAAAACAAGCAAGTGTAAAAAAAAAAAAAGAATGTACAAGGATGCATTGGGAAACCAAAAAGAAGTTGAGCTACTCTGAACAGTAACAGCAAGGTCAGAATCAAGAGCACTCCAGATGAATTTGAGGACAGTCAACAACCACACACACTGAGTCAGCCTTTGCAGCATGTACATGGGCAGATGGCAACTGAGTAGGCACTCTAATACCCAGTTTCCTACAGGGCACACAGGTGTGACATGCCCTTCTGAGTGGTGTGTGACAAAAGCTGGGAACCTTCTGGAAATGACTGGCACTCTCTAGGCAACAGCTCACCTGCCATGGCTCCCCTGTCTTCCCTCTAGTGCTGCTGTGCCTCTAGAAACAGGCATAATGTGATGCCCATGGCCACATACCAAGGTCTCCTTAATCGGGGAACATGGTCACTGTATGACAGAAACTCTGCAAGAGAGCTGTGAGACTCAGGCAGTGTAGTGACAGCATGAAGTGTTGATTCCTGCAACTTAAGGACTCACTGGCTTCCCTTTGCCTATGAGACTGGGGTGACATCAGCGCTCAGAGCTCCTTAGAGACAAGCAAATGGCTACTGATCAATTAGAAACAGCAGCCATGCGAACAAATCCCCTAAGGCTAGCACTGAAGCCACCAGAGCCCCGCACAGCTTTATTGTGGCAGACAGTGACAGGCTAGTCCCATGGTGATCAGTTCTAAGTGCTCCCTCCAGGTAACTCCCTCTCTGGTCCTCTAGAAAACATGACTCACTGCTTCCTGTTGGAGCAGAGAACACACTCATGACAGCCCAGGGTATGTTACATCCTGCTCTGTTGTGGCAGGCTGTTGTGCTCTGGATCTCCCCTAGGGACCAGGACTCCTTAAGGACAGGTCCTTTGACACTGACCCACCATCCGTGAAGCCTGACAGAGTTTGTGCAGCATCTGCTCAATAGTTTGCTGGGTTGGATTCATTTAATTGGGTGAGCTGACCACCCGCAGAGGGCCCAGACCTCCTCACAGACATGTGCACATGGGCTTGGGCAATTGCACTGAAGTGTACAGTATCAAGTAAAGCAATGAATCTTGCTGAGAACAGCCATAACAGCATCATGCAGAGATGTCTGAAGCCATGCTGTCTCAACTTCATCAGATCAGCCATAGCCACTGTGTAGAGGTCCTGAGGAGATAAAGCCAAGTTCTAACCACACAGACAGGACTGCCCAGGAGCCCCACAAATGGTAATCATATTTCTTCATTTCCACACATGTTACAGGACTGCCAGGAAACCAAAGGAAAGGACAGGGACATGGCAGGACCTGGGGATACTGCCAGGAGCACCCTTCCTTTCTAAGCAGGCTACAGGAAATAAAAGTTGTATCTTTCATGCTGACGTGATGGGTGATTGTTCTAAAGGCTTAATGGGGCTGGGCTAGTCTATTCTTCTGTCACTGACTGCAGGCAATGTGGTTTGGAAGAGAGAAAGGGTGGGCCATGTGCTCTTCACCATACTTGGGGGGAGGTGTTCTGTAACTGTGAGTAACCTAGAAAACACCTGAGACTAAGTGACAACCGAGTACAAACATCTTAGAGAAAGAATAGCAGAAGTGGGGCGCAAAGGAGGATGGGAATTGTGCACCTGAGCAGCCTCTAGGCTTCTTCCTCATGTATGAAATATGTAGCATCCTACCAGGCCACATTGCCGTGGGCCCCGTTGTCAAGGTGACAGAGCAGCTCCAGGGTCTGCGCAGTGCTTGCAGGGTCATCAGGGGACTCGTGGCTACCGGATTCTAACTCCTTGGGCATCCTCCACACAGCTGCGCACGCCTGGACTCGACTGTCTGAAGCTAAGCAAAAGAAAAATGTCAGCAGAGCTCAGCCCTACACACACTCAACCCAAAACACAAACCTACAAGCAAAGCACACTGCTCCCTGAAATACTAACATGCAGACGTGAAGTGAGCACAGCACAGCCTGGGTCAGCAGCAAGGAACCCACTATCCCTGGCTTGTAAACATCATTCTCCTTTAGAGAATTTAACCTCTTCAAATCTAGTTTCATCTGTTCTTTAACAGTAGCTTTTAAGAAAGGGATCAAGATGAGGACACTGCCATAACTGCCGGGTTTCATGGGATCACAAACAGATGTCAAACACTGAGATGTTGTTCTGCCTCAGTCTACTTGAAATGACCAGTGTCTGGGCTGAGAAGGCAGAGCCACTTAGAAGTGCTGCAAGCTGAAATCCATGTGTGCTCCTCATAACATGTAGGAGGAGAGCAGCCAGGACCCTGGGGCACCTGTGCAGTGCCCATGCAGGCCGCTTCCTGCTTTCCTGGGATCCAGGACACCTGGTGCTCTACAGATACTCCAGGAATCTGGGCAGTCTTGGAGTACCCTGAAAAGTGGACACAGAAAATAAACTCATATGGAAGAACTGAATTCATAGCTCTCCAGGCACATGCCAGGACAGGTCTCAGACACTCCAGGAAATAGTAAGGAGAGTGTTGGAAAATAAGATTTTAATTAGATTCTGATGTATACTTTTAAATTTTGCTTTCCTGTTAGTTTTAGTTTGATTTGAGTTTCACTGTTATTTCTGTTTTCTAAGGTGCCTTCAAGGCAGGCTTTGAACTATCCATATAGCCAAGGATGGTTTTGAACTCCTGATGCACAAGGTTCCACTTGTCGATGGTGGTGCTGGAATTGCAGTACCACCACTCACAGTTGCCATTTAGTTTTAAGTTGGAAACATGCCAAACAGCATCCTTTGGCTTTAAAGGTCACCTTAATGAACAGGTCCCTGGTGTGGAAGCATCTAGTCTGTGGAGTCTCTGGAGGCAGGGCCCTGAGATGTCCAAATAGCTGCTCTGTGGAGTGACCAGGGACAGAGCCATGAGATGTCCAGGCAGCTGCTGTGGGGTCATCAAGGTCAGGCCCCTGGTGTGAAAGCAGATGTTCGGTGGAGTAATCATCTGTCCTACCCCAGCTGCTCAGCAGAGTCCTTGGTCATGTCGCCCAGTAAGTATTGGAAAGGGGCTTACAGCATAGAAATTCCACTTTCTAATAAGCTCTCTCCCTTCAAGGCCCACACCAACCGGCAGGTACATTCCACTTATTGGGTGTCCTCCCTTTCTGATCACCTTGCATTAGCCAACCCACTCCTGAGCCTACCTTGCCACAACAGACAGCAACTGAAGAACACTCAGGATAAAACCATCAACAGAATCTGCACTTGCTTCAGTTGTCATACCATTTTACATCACTCTGCATACAACAAAAAGGATCTTTCGCTTCTGTTTTCTTTTGTTTTATTTATTCTTGCTCTTTTTTTCCTGTGTTTTTCTCCTGTTTTGTTTTAAAGACATATACCCACATGGACAGATATATAGAAGATGGAAAGCAGATGGCTCAGTGCCAAATTATTTCACATACAAGAAAACTGACTCCACGAAGCAGTACGAAAGCTTAGAGCAAGCTTGTTCACATCATTCAAGCTGCACCCGGCTGCCTACAGGAGCTGGGTAAACAAGATAATAGGTTAGGAAAAAAATTTCAGGCATGGTGGCCCAGGCCCCCAGTCCCAGCATCAGGGAGGCTGAGGCAGAAACACCATGGGCTATATAGAAAGGTCCGTTTTAGCATAAACAAGAAGACATGGACAAGACCCAGATGAAAAAAACAAGGCCAACTATCTGTTCCTAGAGCAGCAATGAAGAATGGCATAGGCTGTTGGCATCTTGCGGGAAAGGTGGCATCACAGCAGAAACAAACAGTGTAAAGCATCATATAGAGATGCTCTAGATTCAGATGAAATAGTAAATTCACAAAAGAGACAAATATGTAACAGAAATGACAAAAGAAGTAAACTTTCTCACTAGACAAGAATCTGTTTAAGGCCTCAGTGGGTAAAGGCACTGGCCACTAAGCCTGAGACCCGAATTTAGTCCCTGGGACCCAAACGGTAGAAGGAGAAACTCAACTCCTGCAAGCTGTCTTCTTACCTCCACACCTACGCATACACACACAGCAAATAAATAAGGAAATGAATGAATAAAAAAATTAATTCTTACACAGGAACCACTAAGCTCAGCTGACTGTACCCCAAATATTTCTAAGCATTTAAACAAAAGGCAAGATACCAGGTATGACAGTTCCTGCCTATAACCACAGCACTTACAAAGCAGAAGGAGGAAGACAAAAAGTCCAAAGTTTGCTGTGCTACATAGTGAGATCCTGTCTTAAAATGGGAGAAAGGAGAGAAGGGAGAAGGACAGAGAAGGAAAGGAAAAATGGAGAAAGGAAAGGAGGAATGAGGAACGTAAGAGGACAGAGCGGGGAGGTTGGAAGGAGGAGGCCTACCTACTCTACAGCAAGAATCTAGAAGGAATTACAAGATATTATGTGGCCCCCTCTCAGTTGTACAGATGTAAAAATGATAACAAATAAAGCTCAGTGGTATAGACAAATAGCACTACAAGGAAATGAGGGTGGCCAGAAGATGGCGTAATGGGTAAAGGCACTTGCCTCCAAGCCTGACAACTGAAGTTCAATTCTCAGAACCCACAGAGTGAAAGAAAAAAAATCAGTTCCTGCAAAGCTATCATTTGACTTCCACATGCACACTGTAGTATAAGTGTATCACCAACACACATGAATGAATGAATGAATGAATGCACGCATGAATGAAATCATTAAAAAAATAAATAAGGAGATGAGGTTGATTCCAAATTAAGCAACATTAACAAGCTAAAAAAAAAAAAAAAGTATGATCACCAAAAATACAGAAACACCCAATACAATCCAATGTTGCATCTGTAACACTCTTTGAAGACTAGAAATACAGGAAAATTTACTCAGAGGGGAAGGGGGAGAAAAGGGAATGGAAATGTGGGGGCAGAGAGCTGGAAGCAAAAGAAAAGTCCTACAGCAAATGTAAGTGTTGTGGATGAAGTGTGAGGCTGCCTCTCAGAATGGAAAGAGGCAGCTTCACACTGCCAAGGCCACTTAACAGTGAGCTAAAAGGAGAGCTACTTCATCCGAATGAAGAACAGGAAAGGAAGAAATCACACTGCTAGCTGGAAAACTCACATGGAGCTGCATCACACTGTCAGGAGCAAAGCAGCGCAACAGTGACATGAAACTCAGCTGGCCATCTGCTAGTCATCAGCAACAAGGCTAAGATTTAAAATGATGCCAAAGAACAGCACTATGGGCCGAAGAGATGGCTCACAGTCAAAAGCAGTGGGGCACTCTTCCAAAGAACCTGAGTTCAGTTCCCAGCACCCATGTCAAACAGCTCACAACTACCTGTCCCTTTAGCTTACACAGCCCCTGAATTATTAGTGCACATATCCACACACACAAACATAATTAAAAATAATGAAAATATTTTTAAAGGCACTAAGAAGTTTAGTATCAAATAATATTTTAAGTAAAAATGTGCAAGTGTGTTTGTGTGCGCACGTGTGGGTTTAAACAAATAACACTAACAAGAAAACCCAAAGAAGTAAATAAATGGTAGGACAGGCCATGTCCATGGATAGCAAGCTCATGCACCACTGTGAAGAACTTATGGGGGGGTTAAAAATCAAGAACTTGCATGAGAAAGTACACACCCCAGATACCCATCAGTCTTGAGAAAGAAAAACAAAATGCAGTGATTTACAAGCCAGCTCTCAGTTTTCTGTGGATTCAGATAGGCAAGTGGTCCTGAGGAGGACAAGAGTCCAGAAAGAGGCCCTTGCCAATCAGTCACTTGATGTTCATCACAAAGTCCACTGTATGAGAGTGGACAAAGGCCCCTTTGTCCAAAGATGCTGAGTCAGTTTTGTATCTATATGAAAGAACAAGCTTTCACCCTACCCATAACAGTCTTAAAACCCAAGTGCAGATGATGGCTGAAGATAAAAGCATAAAAAGAGCCAGGGCATGAGTGTCTTCCAGGTACACATTTAACACCCTGACAACCTGAGGCTAGCAGAGTTCGTCAACAGCAGAGGCACACTGGCCACTAGAGAAAAGATGGACAGCAAGCAAAATTAAAAGTAAGAATATCTACTCACTGAAACACGCTATTATCTGGGCTTCATCAAAATAAAAGACAGCTCTATTAAAAACAATGCAAAACTAGGAAGAGACATTATAAAACATATAACTCACTGAGGTCTGTGTGGAGAAGTTATAAAGAACATTCCAACTTGACAACAAAACAACACATTTTTTAAAATAGGTGCCAGGCTGAATGAGACACTTCAGTGATGAAGTATAAACAGTCAGCATGCTCCAGAAATGATGCTCAGGACCTTCAGAAATTAGAGAAGTACAAAAGAAAATTGAAGACAGACAAGTTGGGCATGATGGTGCACGCCTGTAATCCCAGCCCTCTGGGAGGCAGAGGCAGGCAGATCTCAGTGAGTTCAAAGCCAGCCTGGTCTACAAAGTGAGTATAGGACAACCAAGGCTACACAGAGAAGCTGGGTCTCAAATAAGCTCCCCCCGCCCACCAAAGGAAAACACTATACCCAGCAGGACGCCAAATGCCTAATCCAAAAAAGACAACTCTGAGTGTGTTGTCTTTGAAGAACCAGATCTCTCATGGGCTGAAGAGTGAGAAAACAGTACACACACTTCCAAAAACACCAGATGACCCAACAATCCCCATCTAAGGAGAGCCTGCTCAAGCTTTGCAGCTACTTCCAACCATCTGGCAGTTAAGCCTGGCCTCTCCACTAGAGGCCATGTGAGGACTGCTGTAGCCGAAAGTCAGGGAAGACATGAGCACAGTGATGAACTGGAGGAGAGCTGAGGAAATGAAAAGAGGTGGCACATCCAGGGGCACACAGGCATCCAACAGAAGTGTTCCCTGACTAATATGCATGCCCATATGTGTGTACAGATACATTGGAAAGGGCAAGAGGGAGCAAGGGAGCAGGAAGCTGAGAGAAGGCAGTCCTAACCCAGCAGAAGAGCCAGTTTCAAACCTGGACCCCACTGACTGTAACAACCCCGGGGCGAGGAGCCTGCAGCCCTAGAACAAGTATACACCATCCAGTCACTCCAGGCCACACCCAGAAGCACCTGCTGCCATTTGCCTGAGTGGTCAGTCATTGAGCAAAGAGCAAACACCTAGATGTGGCAAGGCCTAACTAGCCAGGTGTGTATACTGCCACCTGGAGATCCAAGGCATCACCATGGAGATATTTGGGAGCCAAATGTCAAGTTAAGCCCTGAACTTTACTTACAGAAGGTCCTCCGGGCGTGAGCCACTCTGTCATCTCTGCAGTTCATGCATATAAAATGAGAGTGGCAGGAAAAGCAGTTTGGGGGATGTCCATGACTGTAGCCTGTACAGTTAGAGGCTTCTGAAACTGCCTGCTCCCCTCTTATTGTCAGAGGGTGGGAGAGACTTCAGCCTACTCCCCCCCAGAAAAACAAAAGAGAAGCTGAAAAGTCGATGTACACATACATGGTGGAAAGCAGACTAGAGTCTTTTATACAGCTGTTCCTGCTCCCCCATGCCCACTGGAATACAGCCTAAGGCCTGCGGACAAACAACACAGGACATCACACTGACCAGTGGTTGGAACATCATATTGACTAGGCAGGAGAAGAGTGCAGAAGGCCTCACCCAGGGCCAGGAGATGACCCAGAGTCAGGAGCCTGGCACTTCTGTCAGGGTTCAGAAGGCCAAGACATTCAGAGAAAAGCAAGAGCTCTGTGCCAGCTCCATGGAAAAGGAGACAGAGCCGGGTGGCCTCACCTACAGCAGCTCTGCATGGGCACAAAAGGCTGCCAGTTGAGGACCAGAAAAGCCTTGTAGAAAGTTCAGAAAGAAAGAAGATGACCCTGTCACATCCCATCTGGAGTGTGGAGTATGGCTGTAGAAGAAGCGAGCAGCACGACCTCATAGCAAGCACAAGAATAGCCCAACACTCCCTTCAGATCCTGAAGTAGGACTCTGTCTCCAGCACACAGACACACCCTTTGGAGCAGCTGCTCTGACCATATTACTGGGTGAAAAGATGCCCCTCAGATCATGAGCCAACACCTGTCTCATATCACTCAGGAGACCTGTTCAGTCCTGTGTAGCAGTTCTGAAGCAGGGCAGGCCACCAGAAATGTGCTGTGAAACTGAAACAGTGCACTCAGAGGCAGGACCATGAAAAAACAAAGTAGAGGCCCAGGCCTGACATGACCCACTGCCTCTGTGCACAGAGTGGGGCCACCTACACACAAGGTCTTAGTAACTTACACACTTAGTGGGAGAAGAGGCAGAGATGGCAGATGGGCAGGGAGGGTTCAGCTTAGAGGTAAAAACTAAAACTGAAGAGCAGGCACAGAGCAGCTATTCTCAGGAACAGTTGACTGAACAGGAACTACTCAAGACAAAACTTGAAACACTGCTCTGTCCTCAAGCCATGTAAGCAGAGATGGCACACACTCAACGCATGGCTAACAGCCTGGCTGAATGGTCAGTAGACTAGAAAGAAAAGGATACATCAGAAACAGGGACTAGATATTTACCTGGTGACAAGCGGGCGTTCCAGGCCCCATCCACCCTCAAAGAGCACTGTTTATTCTCACTGTGCCCAATACCTACTCCAGCTTGAGTTTGCCCGTGGACTCTGAGCCAGTCAGTGCACTGATGCCTCAGTACCTGACCAGGGAAGTCATTGAACTAATGAGTATGCAGACTGATTCAGAATCACAGGCGCCACCAATCCCAACATACCACCTCTCCAGAGATGGTCAGGCTCTGCAGAAGGAGATCTTCACCAAACACCATTGTGCCCCAACAAGTGGTACGGACAGGACAGAGTCTTTACTTTCAGTTATCAGAAACTGCATGTATTTATGACAGAGAATAGTATGTTTTGAACTGTGTAAGCACTGAGATGAAAAAAAATAAATGGAGCCAAATTAATTTAAGCATTTCCTTACAATACCTAAAAATCTACTCCCTTACCAACTTTCAGGTAAAGAATAGACTTCTGATCACCATGAATCTATCCCTCCTGTCTCAGTGAAATTTGTGTCTTTAGACCAACATTCCCTTTTGCCCCACCCCAGGCCCTGGTTAACCACCAGTCCCTCGACCTCTCTGGCTAGATGAAGTGGGATAATAAAAAATTCTTCTTCTGTGCTTGGCCTGTTATACCCAGCATAATGTTGGCCATGCTCACCCAAGGTCTCACTAGTTATGATCTGCCTGTTTCCCAGACTAAATGGCATTTCATTGTGCATATCCTACCCCTGCAGCCACCTTCCCCACCCACTTTCATAGCACAAGTTCTACTGGCAGCCCTCACCTCTACTGACAGCTTCATCTTCTGTTTCTCATGGGCACTTTTCTAGTTCCCTGGCCTCTCTACACTCTCAGAAATACATATATATGATGATTAAGGAAGTTGGGATGGTGGGGCATGCCTTTAATCCCAGCATTTAGGAGGCAGAAGCAGACACATCTCTGAGTTTGAGGCCAGCCTGGTCCACAGAGCTAGTTCTAGGACAGTCAGAGCTACACTGAAAAAAGAACAGAAAGAAAATAAACCAAGGGCCAGAGCAATGTCTCAGTCCAAGTTTGACCCCTAAAACTCATAGGGAAAGGACAAAACAAACTTTGGAAAAAGTTTCCTCAGACTCTCACAGGCATGTTGAAGCGCACCCACACTCACAGTCTCATACACACAATAAACAAAACTGGATTTAAAAAATTACAAACTAGGATACACATCAGAGGTAATATGTGGTGTTTCCTTTCTAAGCCCTGGTTACCACACTTAATGTAGTTTCTACTTCCATTCACTTTTCTCAAACTTTCATAGGGGAGCGAAGGCTTTTAATATTTTTACCATCATCAGTCAGTATGCATCTTGCTTGACTCTGAGAACTGCTGCTGCTTGAGTTGCTGACAGAGCCTCAACCAAAATCATTCAAAGTGGGGCTGGCAAGACAGCTCAGCAGTTATGAGCATTTGCCATTCTTGCAGAGGGTTTCCAACAGGCAGCTCACAACCACTCCAGCTCCAGAGGGATCTGGCACCCTTTTCTGGCCTCCAAAGGTACACACAAGGCATATATAGACATACACAGACACTAGACACACAGACAGGCAGACAGACACAGACACACACACAGAGACACACACACCTTTTAAGGAAAAAAAAAAATCACTGACTGTATTTTAGCTTGGGATTTACAACAATTTTTGAAAAATCCTGAATGTACTTTTGCTGTTTTGTACTATGTATTTTTTCAAAACTATCTTCTTAGCATTGATCATGATGATCATGAAACCAAAATACTGATCAGCTTGAGAAATGCTGAAGATGCCCTATGCCCTTGAGTATCAAGTATTCAGCCAATATTCAATCCTCTGTGTGAAAATGTATCTATCTCATATGTGAATTTTCTTTCACCTTTAATAAATAGTAAAATTATATTACACCAAAGAATTATTTTAAAATAAATTTCTTTATGAACGCAAAGTGTCTGATACGCATAACTATTTTACATACTTAGGGTGGCATAAATATTTCTCAGGCAAAAAGGGGCCTCAAGTGAAAAGGTATAGCAACCCTGCTCCAGATAAATGTAAACAACAAACCAGTTGGCGGAGACACTGCTGGGAGGTGCCAAAGGCAGAGGCCAACACTAATGTCCCCATCCCAAGGTCTGACTAGTTAGTGCAGCAGACACAAGCAAACCTTACCAGACACTTTGCAAAATGTTCTAAATTGGCATGTACCAGTTCCAGCACCAAAAAATCTGAAACCACCCACAGGAGCAAGGCTGTTTAGACTGAGCTGGGAGTATTTAAGACATATATATATATATATATATATATATATATATATATATATATATATACATATATATACATATATATATATATATGTGCATGAACAATAAGTAATGAAAAAGAGGACATAAATTTGAAAGAGAGAAAGGAGGGAGTATATGGAATGGCTTGGAGGGAGGAAAGAAAAGGGAAGATGATATAATTATGTCATCTCGAAAAATAAAAGAAAAAATGTTGCAAATCAATACATTTTTCTAAAAATTAGTTAAGTACAAAGCAAAAAGGATTATCAAGTATATATAAATTTCTTTTGAGTTTTTATTTTACAATTTCTGTTCCAAAGCTTATACTGAAATTTTAATGGGTTCAAGAACGTCCAAAATCACTCACAGAAGGATGTTAACACAAAAATGCACCAGGGAGACCAGAAAGCTGCAGGTGTCTCACTCAGGCAGCAACCGCCCTCGAGATAAACCGGTTTAATAAGAACTGTGGTGTCAGTCCAAAGGAACAGGAAGCACTACCAGAAACTCTACATCCACAGAAGCAGATGAAATTTAAGGTAAACAGAGCAGGAAACATAGGAGGTATGCCATGGAGACACACAAATTGGTTCTGAAACTCTGTGAGGATTTCCATGGCTGCATGCATCTCAGCAGAGCATCAGTGCACAGCCAGTGAATATCAAAGAAGCGGAGGTACTTTCAATGAGGAAAACCCACCTTCAGAAGCAATGGGCTCTAATAACCAGGGAGGCATTCGGCTTTCATCTCTATTGTAACACTTGCCTGAAATAAGATCCTATGATGTAACCATCTGGGCAAGATTAACATTACCATGACTAGGAGCCTACAAAGGGCACCGGGTACAGACCCTAGATAAAACAAAGCCTGTGACATAGGACAAGAGACAAAGTCTGTGTGCAACCAAGACAGCATTCTAGGCACAGCCTCTGAACAGAAGCAGGCCACAGCACAAGAGATGAGATCTGTATATAAGCAAGCCAGGGCACCGGGCACAGCCTCTGTATACAGCTAAGCCAAAGCACTGGACACAGAATCTGTATACATACAAATCATGGTACTACTGCACACAGAACACTTTTCACGCTACCACAGCGCCAGGCAGCCACAGGACAGCTAATCTAGAAAGGAATAAGTCAACTGTCACTCAATAACCTGACCTCTCCATTTTAGCAATGAGGAAACTGAGGCTGCATAAAGGTAACTTGATTCTTCCAGGTTCACAAGGTTCATGATAGACAGCATCAGGAATACAATAGAGCCTCTTGCCTCAGAAGAGTCCACTTTTTTAAATGGAGAAAATACTAAGTTATGCCTTTAAGGCCAATTTGATGCTTCTAACTATTTTTTTTTAATATGAAACACAAGAGCTAAAAGCACTTAATGAGATAAAAAGATAATCAGGGCAAAATGAATGGAAGAGGCATACTTGAGGCGCCAACTATATCCGCGGAGTGTGCCGCTTGCTGTAAGGGATTAGAGTCAAAAGGCTTAGAGGAATTCAAAGGAGATTAGAGCTTTTGTGGGCTGAATAGCAGCTGCAGCCAGCTTGCTAAAGGGCTAACAATGCCCTGGCTGGGGGACGTGGTGTGATCCCCAGCTGGAGGAGGAGGAGCCTCCATGGGCCTGCTGCATAATGAGCATATTCAGAGTCTAAGGGCTATTTTTAGAGACTACAGCCATCTCAGCATCTGGTGCAGGCTAGGCAGGTGAGTGAGACGGAATCCAGCCGAGGCAATCACCCGACACAGGCACAGCTCCCGGTGTACAATGAGTGTCTTGGCATCTGAGACTAAAAATACCTTCTCCAGCGGCCTCCACAGTGCTTCAGAAATATGGTCATATGCAGAATGCACACACAGTAAGTGTGGAGGATACATAGGCAGACTGTAGTGAGGGAACAGGGTTGTGGGCATCCCAGCATGACATCAGGTTTGCCCCCTTTGCTTGGCTTTGTTGTACCTCTCCAGGCAGATGTAATGGAGCACAGGCAACTCTGAAAGTTTCTGTGCAGGGGGCAGGTGCATTAGTTCCTGAAAGGGTGTTGTCACACCCATGTCTACCCAACAGCTCTGGTGTACTTAAGCACCACGTGACTTACTGCAGGTCTCAGCAGAGCACTACCCTAAGTGGCCAGTAAACAGCCATGGCTTTTTGTTCTATTCTGCACCCGAGACAGGTTACAGACCAAGCCCTCCGTCTCAGGAGGACTTCAGTCCTCTCAAAGAAAGGAAGCAGCTGGACCTGTAAGCACTGCCTCCAGGACCATGGACTTGGCCAGTTCCTACAGACTTGACACACAGGTCTGCGCTCAAGTGGGACTATAGGGCTCTATCTCAAATCCAGCTCACAGGGTCTTAGAAGCTATCTGACCACCCTACACTTACTTCCCAAATTCCTGAGTGTATATCAGAAAAGACGACCCTGATGCTTGCAGAGGCAATCCTCCCTCCCTGGCTGCATTCTACCTATGGTGAGCAGAAGAGCCATTTGTGTTAGGAAGAACAGGCAAGTCCCAAGCTTGAAAAACAGCCAGTCAATGGCAACAGTACATCATGGCTGGCCCAGAGCAAGGCCTCCATAAGTCTTGATGCTGGCTGTGTCTTTTTCCCAGCCCCAAGGCAGAATCTATTGACTTGAACATAAAGCTAGTAGAGAAAAGCTGCAAATGGCTAGGCTTGCTAGCAGGGGGAGCTGTCCAGGTGTATCATTGCTACAGCAAAGCAGGGCAGCCAGATCTAATATTGAGATTGACGTAGCCCATCATTTTCACCAGACTAATTTGAAAGGTTTTCAGAGTCACCTGTTATTACCTAGCAGGGCCAGGTATACACCCACTGTCCTGCTATAGGCCTTTATCAATCCTTGAATTCTCCACAGAATCAGGCCAAGTCTGGCATGCTGCCAGTCTTGTGTGATCCATGATCTAAGACTGGCATAAAAGAACAGGAGGAAGAATGTGGGATCATGTAGCCTTCAGAGCCTCAAGTACTGCCTCTTTGGCCTTTCCATCTGCTACATCCACTTCCTATTACCAGCTTCCAGCTCCAGGTACTAACCAGCACCCTCTGTTCTGTGCAAACTGCAGAGGGCACCCTACTCTCAGGAGAGATGCTGAAGAGATAGTACAGGGAGAAAGGCTCTCATAATGCGGGACTTTAGTTGGGTCTCCAACCTAGGCTTCTCTGTACCCTCTGCTTTGGTCTGGTCAGTCATTGCCCAAGCATCTCTACACAAAGACAATATAGACAGTTTCCTGCACCAAAAAAGCTCTAGAAGACCTTGTACCAGTGACAGAGTTCCCATTCCCAGTGAAGGCTGCCAAGAGGCAGCCTATGGACTCTAAAAAGTGGTCACTGGCCTGCCCAGGAACTGCAGATAAGCTCTGGACTGTCCTGGCCCCAGGTTCTCTGCCCTCCTAAGCCTGGGCTGCACTACTCTTCATGAGACCAGCTACTTTCCTCGCACAGTAATTTTACTGAACTTTGCTGTTTAAACTGCCATCTGCTTTCCACCCAAACCAAACTGCACAGACCAACAGGTTGCCAACAACTTCACAGTGCCTGGTAAACAGCAGCCACTGGGAGAGGAGCCTTCTTAAGATGCCCAAGGGGAACCAGGTACACAGGGTGATGAGTAAGTCCAGAGTCCCCAGTATTATGACAGTGAAGCTTCCAGGGCAAGAGGCCTGGAGCAGCATGGGGCATTTTTACCACTAAGAAGCCAAATACTTGTGGCCTTTTGGGGTCTGGGAGGCACCATTTGACTTGCTAACAGTGGGGCTCCACCCAGTGGCCTTCAAAGCTAGTAGTTATGCTTGAATTCCAGCATGCAGCAACACACTGGTACCAACAAAGTCAGGGAGCAAACCTGGACACCCCCAGTGGGATAAGCATAGCTAGACACTGGGGTCTAGAAGCAAATTAGTGAGTGCCCTTAGCGTACACTTTCTCCTGTCAAGAAACAGCCCAAATCCAAGTTACACTTACAACTCTAGTACATGGGAGGCTACAGGTAGCTCTCACCCTGGTCCTACAGAAAGTGGAAACTCCACGGCACAGAGTGGACTGTGGCACATGGTGAGTGTGAGCAACCCTGTTGGCCACAGCACAGGCAGATACAGCCGCCTGTTCCCCAGGGGAATTCTTGTGCTTTGTAAACACTATCACTCAAGAAGATGGTGAGGCTTGGGGAGGGTGCACAACCTGGGCTCTGCTACATGGTGCTCCATGTCTCTGCTTACTGATGACTCCAGATGCCTGAGACTAAGAGGGACCCCTCCCTCAGCATTCAGAGATCTGACTCAAACATGGTCCTAGCAGCCACTACACAGGAGAGTTACTGAAGGGGACTGAAGAGAAATTCCAGGAGATAAAACCAAGAGAGACAACCTAGCCACCCACACTCTCCAGACAAGAAGACAGTCAGAAAAAAAAATGCCCTTCACCCACTGATAGGCAGGGTATCCATTCAGGCTATTTGACCAGAACATGAACAGCATAAGACTGGCCCCATGAGGAGCATTTGTAATACAAACAGGCCCCAGAAAGCCTTGCTCTGCTGCTGCCAGCTGGGCCTGAGGCCTGGTGTGCACTGATGAAGGCTTCCCAATTTCCTGGATGAAGCCCTTGTTTCTGAAATGGCTAGTATGGTTTTTAGATGCCAGTGATCAAGCTGGATATCTTAAGCAGAAGGTGGGCCTTCACAACATGATTAATTCAGAGGATGGATAAATTTCGTTGTGTCTAAGATGTCAAGACAAGTCCAGGTGAAAACGACCGCTGGGCAGCTTGACGTCTACAGCTGAAGGCCAGTAACAGATGCAAAGGATTGAAATTAATTTTATCTTAGTGTGTTCAACAATTTCTTTTAGTTATCACCTGGCAATAGAGTCTAGGACTTCTGAAGTTAGCAACAGTAACAACAAAGCCCTACTGCCCATAAAGTCACTAGACAACATGTTAAACACACATGTTAAAAACACTTTCAAAAGACAGAAAAAACACAACCAAGAGCAAAAACTAAAGCTAGCCAGGAGAGCCAAGTGGTAAACACAGCTTCCCTGTCAGTATTGGTCCCTTCTAGACCAGGACTACACACAGAGCAGTAAATTAAGCAGCAGGCATACAGAGATGGTCAGAGCCGAGACCTCTGTGCAAAGGCCAAGGCTCCTAGATGAAGGCCTGAGCTAGCAAAGCACTCCGAGCTCCTAATAAAACCATCAAGAACACGTTTATCCTCAACTGAAGCACTAGTTTCTATTCTGAAGAGTCTGTACCTTATATGGATCCTTTAAAAGTTTGATTTTTTTTTCGTGGGGGTTGGGGAGAGTGAGCAGAAAGATGGCGACCTGTGTTCAATCCCTGAAAACCACATGGTAAAAGAGAACTGACTCCTTCGAGCTGTCCTCCGCCCTCTACACCCATTCTGAGGCAGGCACACAGTAGCAGCTTACTGTGGCATGTATGCACACTACTTGCACCCCACCAGCACAATGCAAATAAATACCTTTTTTTCCTGCCAGTTTGTTTTCTGGCATGTTCAGAATGCTACCACAGGAACTAAGAGTCCCAGGAAAGAGGGGCAGAGTGAAGAGGAGCAAGAAGTCCAGGGCCCTAACTGCCTATTCCTGGCAAAAAAAAAAAAAATGGCAAAAGTAATCAAGCAGCCCTGCCTGGTGAAGAGCCTGGCAGTCTACCCACAGGAAGTGCCCACAGCTCTTGCAAGCCTCAGATACCAATGACATGGTGACTCCTCCTTCATGAGTGGTCAGTAGTAGAGAGGAATTTGTCTTGATTTCCGTGGCTGAGGCTGTGGCTGAGCACCATCTAAAGAGAGAGAATAGGCTGATACTCTGAGGGTCTGAGAATGAGAGGCAATCAGAAGTTAGGGGGCCTGCAGGGAAGTCTGTGGGGCACTGTCTTGATTAGGCTGGTGTAAGCAGGCCAGCCCACTATGGCTAGTGTCACTGTGGCAGGTGGTTCTGGGTGATCTAAAGAAGCAAGCTGAGCAAGCCTTGGAAGAAACAATAGTAAGCAGCATGGTCTCTGCTTCAGCTCCTTCCTTGAGCTCCTGCCCTGGCTTCTGCCAATGACAGACTGTAACCTATGAGATGAAATGAGCCCATTCCTCCCCAAGTTGCTTTTAGTCATATATTGATCACAATGGCAGAAGCAAACAGGACAGGTGGTGAATACGGACTATCAACCTGACAGGATCTACAAGTGCCTAAATAAGTCTTCGGAGTGTCTGTAAAGAAGCTTCTGGACTAGGTTTGTTGAAACTTTGGGCCGTGCCATCTCATGTACTGGGATCCTAGACTAAATAAAAAGGAGAAAGCAAGCTGTCTTAGTTCCTTTTCTATTGCTGTGATAAAACACCATGGCCAAGACAACTTATAGAAGAAAGAGTTTATTTGGGGCTTATAGTTTTGGAGGATTAGGGTCCATGGTGGCAGAACAAAGGCATGAGGTCAGGAACATCTGAAAATGTACATCTTAAATCTGCAAGTAAGAGGCTGAAAAAGAGACACTAGGAATGACACATTTTGAAACATCAAGGCCTGCCCTCAGTGACACACCTCCTAATCCTTCCCAAACCATTCCACCAACTGAGAACCAAGTATTCAAACATATAACACTATGGGGGCCACTCTCTTTCAAACCTCCGCATGAACTGAGCTCCAGTATTCACCACTCTGCTCTTTGACAGCAGAGGCAATAAACCCAGCTGCCTCACACTACTGCCACCATGCCTTCCCCACCACGAAGGGCTGTATCTTCAAATGGTAAGCCTAAATATCTTTCCATCCTTAAGGAGCTTTTGTATGGGGGGTTACTATTATTGCAGTAGTTTGTTCTCTCCACTGTGGTACTGGGGATTTCCCTTGGGGAAAGTGAAAGTATCTTGTCAAAGCAATAGGAACAGTAACTGA
The DNA here is from genome assembly GCF_907164565.1 of Psammomys obesus. Lineage (NCBI taxonomy): Eukaryota > Metazoa > Chordata > Mammalia > Rodentia > Muridae > Psammomys > Psammomys obesus. The sequence continues at coordinate 15,173,981 of NW_026585644.1, forward strand.
TACAGAAATGAAGAACCCAGTAAAAGAAAAGGCGTAGTAAAGAGTAGCATCAATAGAATACACCAAGAGGAATTTTCAGGGATGGAAAACAAGGACAAGGAGGTACTAAACTTGGGTATCAAAAAACAAGCATGAACGCCCAGTTACATTAGAATTTTACAACATAGTAATGAATAAAAATCATATTGGGGGGGAGCACATGACCACAATATCTAAATAGCTCTGGGACACAGTCAGGATGCCATACCTAAGAACCTAAAACTAATAAGTAGGTGAGATAAAAACTAAAGGTATAAAATATATTCAAAAGCAGAGATTTCCCAAAATCTGGGTTAAGGGTTTAAATTTTCTTTTTTAAAGTATGTATATCGGCGTGGGGGCAGGGGGGACTGCATGTGAGTGTAAGTGTCCACAGAGATGAGAGGGGTCAGATGACTGCCAACATAGGTGCTAGGAATCAACACCAGGTCCTCTGCAAGAGCAATCAGTACATGTTCTTATCAGTTAGACATCTCGCCAGCCCTACATTTACAAGTCCAGCATCTTAGACATGTTCATCATGTCTATAGAATAATGATAACAGAGCAGAGGGGAAAACAAAAAGCTTGGAAGGACCCCAAACTACAACTGAGAAAATGTAAGTCTGATCTCCTGCCTCCTCTGCTTACCTGATCCTCCCTGGGATGTGCTTTTGCCTGTGCTCCTGCTTCTAACAACAACCGCTTATTTATCTTCACAGTTAGTACTTGGTGGGATCTACTGTCATTTTAACAAGAAAGAAAGAAAGAAAGAAAGAAAGAAAGAAAGAAAGAAAGAAAGAAAGGAAGGAAGGAAGGAAGGAAGGAAGGAAGGAAGGAAGGAAGGAAG
>NW_026585644.1:15174857-15237403 GCF_907164565.1 Psammomys obesus
AAGGAAGGAAGGAAGGAAGGAAGGAAGGAAGGAAGGAAGGAAGGAAGAAAGAAAGAAGAATGTGCTGAAAAACGCAGTGTCTTAGCTTGGAAGGAGCTGATGATGGCAGAGTCTGGAGCCTGCTTTTCTTCTCTCCCTTTATCTTTTAAAGTTTGCCCAGTTTGGCTCCTGACCCTGAGGAATACAATCCTGGATGGACAAGCTACATGCAGATGTAGTACAAGAGGCATACACAAGCAGGCTCCATATTCATTTAGTTCTCTCTCAACCTCTGAAACCCCTCCTCCTCTTCTGTTTCTTCCCTCCCCTTCTCCCTCTCCCTCTGTCATTCTCTCTGCTGAGAATTGAAGCCAGTGTCTTCTGAAGTGTCTTCCAGTGAGCTGCAGCCCCAGGCCCTGGCAGCTTTCCTGAATCTTAGGAGACAGATATACAACAGATCCTGAGCTGCTGTTGCCCCTCGCTGTTCATGTAGAAGTAATAACTGCTTCATGTAAAAGAGGGTGGAAGGAAGAAAAGGAGGGAGGCTGGCAGAGATACCCTAGGCTGCAGGCAGCCTCAGGCATTTTCCAAAACCCAGGCTAGCTGTGGCTGGAGGAACACACCCACAAATCACCCTCAATCCCACAGAGGTAGAGCAGCCTGATGGGAGCTTATGTGAAACGTGATAAAACTCACAACAAAACTGTGACCTTGAGTAAGAGTTAGCCAAAGAAACCACAGAATATAACTGCAGCTCGAATAATTTCAGACACCATAATCTTAAACATGTTTAAGTGAATGCTGGAATACAAATATGAGCAAAAAACACTATCAAATTTTAACAGAGATCTTTGGGGGTTTTTGTTTGGTTGGTTGATTTCAGTTTTTAGAATTGAATGACGTACTAGAAATAAAAATTATAGCTATTTAAAAATCTCACTTGCAATTTAACAGCAGATCAGAAAATCCTGGCAATTGAAACTGATTGGAATAAAGATGTCAAGAAAGTACTAGATCAGCACAGAAAACTGAGGAAGCAGGCTCTGAGGAAACAATGCTATGACAGCTAACACACAATTAATTGGGGTACAGGGAAACATGGTGCTGAGGCCTTTACAGAATCTTAAGAAAGTGAGATCCAAATTCTCTGGGTCAGGAGCAGGACAATTTCCTATCAGCACAGTTAAAGGCAAAGCCATTCCTGGGCTAGCTACAGAAAAGTGAAGAACCTCAAAGAGAGGACAAAATCTGAAGATGTCAGACTTGTGAGTAGCCTGAGGCTGATTTCTCCAGAAGAACCAGGGAGTCCAGAGCAGCTCACTACTGGCTACACAGAGGATTCCAGTTAGCAGAGCAATCAGACACTCAAGAAACATGGGCTTTAACTATGCCCACAATCTCAGCACATGGGAGACAAAGGCAGGCAAGTTCCTGCCAACCTGGGCTATATAGAGAGACCCTGTCTCAATCCTCTCCATCCAAAGGAGAACCACAGGCTTTCTCAAACTTTCCAAAGCATAAGAATTGCTTCCGGAAGACCCTCTGAAGGCAGCTTTTAAGCCACTCAAAAAAAAAAGGTACCATATTGTGTACTTGAGCATCTTTTGGATATATGCCTAGGAGTGGTATAGCTGAATCTTGAGGAAGTGCTATTCCTAATTGTCTGAGAAAATGCCAGATTGATTTGCAGAGTGATTGTACAAGTTGACATTCCCACCAGCAGTGGAGGAGGGTTCCCCTCTCTCCACAACCTCTCCAGCATGTGTTGTCACTTGAGTTTTTGATCTTAGCCATTCTGATGGGTGTAAGGTGAAATCTCAGTGTCCTTTTGATTTGCATTTCCGTGATAACTAATGATGTTGAGCATTTCTTTAAGTGTTTCTCTGCCATTCGATATTCTTCTATTGAGAATTCTCTGTTTAGCTCTGTTCCCCATTTTTTTTGATCGGATTTGTTGCTTTTCAGCTTCTTTAGTTCTTTATATATACTAGATATTAGCCCTATGTCAGATACAGGGTTGGTGAAGATCCTTTCCCAATCTGTAGGCAGTCCTTATGTTTTGACGACAGAGTCCTTTGCTTTACAGAAGCTTTTCAGTTTCAGGAGGTCCCATTTATTGATTGTTGCTCTTAGAGCCTGTGCTGTTGGTGTTCTGTTCAGGAAGTTGTCTCCTGTGCCAATGAGTTCAAGGCTCTTCCCCACTTTTTCTTCTAAGTGGTTTAGTATGTCTGGTTTTATGTTGAGGTCTTTGATCCACTTGGACTTTAGTTTTGTGCAGGGTGATAAGTATAGATCTATTTGCATTTTTCTACATATAGACAACCAGTTAGACCAGCACCATTTGTTGAAAATGCTATCTTTTTTTTTTCATTGTATGGTTTTGGCATCTTTGTCAAAGATCAGGTGTCCATAAGTGTGTGGGTTTATTTCAGGATCTTCTATTCAATTCCACTAATCCACCAGTCAGTTTCTATGCCAGTACCACACATAAATCCAAAAGATGCTCAAGTATACAACAAGAACATTTGCTCAACCATATCTGTAGCACCTTTATTTATAATAGCCAGAAGCTGGAAACAACCCAGATGCCCCTCAACTGAGGAATGGATATAGAAATTGTGGTACATCTACACAATGGAATATTACTCAGAAATAAAAAACAAGGATATCATGAAAGTTGCAGGCAAATGATGGGAACTGGAAAATATCATCCAGAGTGAGGTATCCCAGAAGCAGAAAGACACACAGGGCATATACTCACTCGTAAGTGGATATTAGACATATAATATAGGATAAACATACTAAAATCTATACACCTAAAGAAACTAATCATGAAGGAGGACTCTGGCTAAAATGCTCAATCCCCATTCAGAAAGGCAAAGAGATGGGTATCAGAAGAAGGAGAAAACCGGGAACAAGTCAGGAGCCTGCCACACAGGGCCTCTGAAAGGCTCTACCTTGCAGGGTATCAAAGCAGATGCTGAGACTTATGGCCAACCTTTGGGTAGAGTGCAGGGAATCTTATGAAAGAAATGGGAAATAGTAAGACCTGGAGAGGACAGAAGCTCCACAAAGAGAACAACAGAACCAAAAAATCTGGGCACAGGGGTCTTTTTTGAGGTTGATACTCCAACCAAGTACCATGCATGGAGTTAACCTAGAATCCCTGCACAGATGTAGCCCATGGCAGTTCAGTATCCAAGTGGGTTCCACAGTAATGGGAACAGGGACTGTCTCTGACATGAACTGATTGGCCTGCTCTTTGATCAACTCTCCCTGAGGTGGGAGTAGCCTTACCAGGCCATAGAGGAGGACAATGCAGCCAGTCCTGATGAGACCTAATAGACTAGTATCAGAAGGAAGGGAAGGAAGACCTCCCCTATCAGTGGACTTGGGGAGGGGCATGCATGAAGAAGGGGGAGGGAAGGTGGGATTGGGAGGGGAGGAGGGAGGGAGCTACAAGGGGGATACAAAGTGAATAAAGTGTAATTAATAAAAATTAAAAGAAAAAAGGAGGTACCATGACCTCAGAAGGAAGGTCTCAAGTTACAGCTAAGAAAAACAAATGGCAACAACTGAGAAAACATCTAGATGTGAACGAGCATGATGAGAACAGTAACTTTAATTCTGAGGTTGATAAAGGTGAATTTTAAAACCTGTCCAATAATGTACAGGGTGGGGGTCCAGGGGCATTCTCGCTTCTTATACTGTGGAAAAGAAAACAGGAAATATTTAAAGTAAGTTTTATGTTCAAATGAACAATAAACTTCAAGAATAAGCACTTAAAGAGCAGGAAAGCACCAAGTTAACTGTAAAGCAACAAAGGGCTACTTAAGGCTCACAGCCATTCAAAAAGCCAGAACAACAGGGCCCACATATTATCAGATGAGAGAAATTCCATGATCGCAGTGCTATAATGAGCTAACTTCAGCTACAGACTGCCAGACACATTTGTAAAACACTAGCCGAACACTAGACCAGGGAGATAGCTCAGAGGGAAAAGGCACTTGTCTCCAAGCCTAACTTCCTGAGTTCATCCCTGGACCCCACAGAACTGGAAGGAAAGATATAACTCCCAAAAGTTGTCCTTTGGACACCCCCCCCCCACACACACACACACAGTAAAAAAATAAATATATATTTTAAAAGTCAGTGAAACATTTTTTTTTCGAGAAATAACCCTAAAACTTAAGAACACAGAAAGACAGTAAACAGGAAATATTAAAGTATTAGTAATAGCCAGTATATTTTAGGGCATAATCGAAGTTTCGATCTACTAAAAATCCTTTTAAAATAATTCTTATTTTATTTAATTTTGAGATGGCATCATGCTATAAAGTCCCACTGTTCTCAATCCATGCCCCTGTCTCTGCCTCCCCAAAACTGGGGTTATAAAGGTGTGTCTTTGAACCTAACCTTAGTTTACATGTTTGATAAAACTATAACCAAGTATATCATGAGTCCTTTCATTAACTGAGGCTCAATGGGAAAACTTTGAAAAGTTTATACAAAAATTGAATACAACTTTTCTCAAACATAAATATAACATATAAGAAGTAAGAAATAAAGAAACAAAAACTTCAATGTAAAACTTGGCAAAAAAAAAAATCACATTTTATTTTTCATGAATGTTTCTACCATGGGAAACATATTCTACAGCAGCATCATAATGTCTGAACACCATAAGGAAAGATTAAGAGACTGAGGAAATCTTTTATCTTCAAAGAATACACCTTCCTCTAAAAAGCAAAGAATACACCTTCCTCCCCAGCAAATAGAGCTGAGCACGGAAGCCAGAGCAGAAGCCATTACACTGCAGTGTGAAGCTGCTTTTACTTATGCATCTAATGCCAACAAGACAACAGCAGCCAAACAGCTGCATGCAAGGACAGAACATGAACAGAGCTGGGCTGAGGTCCTGGCCAGATGCTAGCTGATACCACAGCATCCACAGGTGCCAGTGACCTGTCCCAAGACAGTAGGGAAGGCAGTGAAAGGACCACACTAGAGTTAGAAAGCCATCCAGCTGGGTAGCTAGCACTAGTAATTACAGGCATTTTTCCAAGACAAATGTGCTCCATTTTTAAAACGGTCATTTAGGGTAAAAAGGGGCCAACAGTGGCCTGTTTGTTTTCTTGTTGTTACAAATGGTATACATGGGAGTTCACAAGATTCTTCCTGGGTGATTTACTGGAAATACAGTACCTTTCCTGACAGATTCCACAGCCATCCATAATGAGTGTACTGAGGTCTGTGATGACAACTCTCTCCTCCATAGCAAATGCTGCTTCCCAAGAAACCTAAAAGACGGCTCACGGGATGGAAGGCCATCTTCCTGCCTCTCTGAAGGACTGTTTTTCTAAAGTGAGAGAAGCCCAGGCCATTGTCTCCTTTCCTCCAGCAATCTATAATCATGGGCCTATCAGCACAGGCAAAATGGTTTCCTTCACTTGGGGCTTGCCTCCTGGTTTAAGGCTGTGACTAAAGCCTTCTCTATTCCCCACTTCACATCGACTGTGCTAGATTGTCCAGGGACAGCTGTGCCTCTGGCACTGTGCTGGGTACTCTGTGAAACACCTAAGACCTCAGAATCACTTGTCACTGATGATGTTCTCTGCTTGTCCATCCTAGGTAAACAGGTTCCCAAGAGTTTCAGTTGTTCAGGGCTAAAAAGATGTTTCAACGACTACGAGTACTTCCTGCTCTTGAGAAAAATTTCAGTTCCCAGCACCCATACAGAGCTGCTCACAACTGCCTGTGACTTCAGGGGATCTGATACCCTCTTCCAGCCTCCCAGGGCACCTACACACACACACACACACACAAACACACACACACACACACACACACAAACACACTAAATCTTTAAAAAAATAATAAGTAAAAAATAAATCCTTGTTTTTTAACAAATAACAAAAATGTATTCATAGCTAATATTAAAAAGCACTCAGGGAGTCAAAGGCTGGTGGATCTCTATGAGTTCAAGGCCAGCCTAGTCTATAAAGTGAGTCCAGGACAGCCAAGGCTACACAGAGAAATCCTGTCTTGAAATAAAACAAAACAAAAATTTAAAAAAAAAAATAGCAGCATGAGTATGGAGGAAAGAAATAGCAACAACAACTGTATTATTAGACTTAAGATGCTGACACTGGCACCAGCATACCAACTGTCTGAAATTCCTTTAGAGTTATATTTTATCCCTTTAGCAATACCATGAGGAATCACCTAGGAAACAAGATGACAATAAAATTATGACATAGACACTATGATGATATATTAAAGTCTGATCTAGTAGTAGACAGAATAGTGATATCCCAACAGAGTTGCTGGGTTCCTCTGAGAAGACAAATCCCAGCAATATCTGAACTCAAGTTCTCAGCCCATCCGGGTTTCCACTTAACTGGCAAGTCCCATTTATATAATCTGTGCGTTGTCTTGGTTAAACACTGATTTAAAATACTACAGAGAAGTTTCTGTGAAAATGAAGTATGATGCTCCTAAAATCCCAGTAATAGCAAGCTATTAAAAAGTCCTACCTACTCAGAAGACTAAATCCAAAACGAAACTAAAACAAGAAACAAAAGAAAACACACACAGGAGCAGGAGTCACAAAACCAGAGCCTCCACATTCAGGATGTGCATTCCCTCCTTGATACACTACCACTAAAAGAGGAAACACAGAGGGGTTTTATGGGAGGATTTATGGAGAAAGGGAGTACAGATGAAAGAGACTGGACTCAGTAGAATGTCTTGATTTCCAGCCCAGATAGACAGCATAAAAATCATGACAGCCAAGGCTGAAGACATGGCTGAGCAGTTGTGAATGTGTATGAATTTTAAGATCCAGATTCAGTTCCCAGTTTCCTCTCAGCAGGCTGATACCAACCTCTGACTCTAGCTACAGGAGATATTCAATGCCCCAGCCTCCATGCACATGCCCTTACACAGCCACATACACATACACATAATTTTAAAATAAACAAATAAATAACAACTGATATGAACACACATTTACCTACAGCAGTGGCTTTAGGTGAGTCACCAACTGTGTGGAAAACACTAATGCTTATGGGAAAAGAGATAGCCTACCCATTGTTTGCTGCCTCTTCTTAAGTCGCTAAACAGTCACAGTCGGGGAATGAGGGTCTATGTGTTTCCTGAGTGTGTGGGGTCACTCAGGTTTGCTCCATCTGATCCCACTTATGTCTTGTATAATCGTGGTTCAGTCATAAACCTCTGTGAAGGCAGCCATCTTGTGTGTGAGCCCCAAGGGTTGCCATGTAGACAGAGGCGTAAAGAGGGCCTTCCTCTCCTGCAGTGTTCTGGTTTTGAACTAGAGCATCACTGCCGGGCATATCAACTCTGAGTGGAGCAAACAAAAACAATTATAACTGTTTTGGCCCGCCCTGCCACCCTCCCAGCCTTTCCTGAAACTGCTGTCCTTGGTCATTGCTGAGCCTAACAGAAATGCACCAACAGCTGAAGTTGGCCTAAGGATATCTCTGAAGTTTGACTCAGGTCCTAGTGTAGTGATAACCCCCCAGAAGTCTGGAGGGGCCAAGCAACAGCAGCAAGCAAGCTGATGTCAGAGCCTCCCCTCTTCAACCCAGGCTGCCCTGCCTCCTCCAGGCTTCTGCTTCCCAGCCTGAGCCACAGGAACATGTCTCCACCCTCACAGGCTCTGAGAATGCCCACTTATGGAACAGTAGTGCCCAGGGCCCTGTCCTCTTTAATCACAGCCAGCATTTCCCTATTTCCCTAGACCTGCAGGATATCTGGAAGGGAAGAGGTCAAGACACAGCCAAATTCAACCAAGGAGCAGCACAGGCTGGCAGCCAAGAGTGGTTTTTCAGGAGCAGTGAAACATCTCAGTCAGTAAAGTGCTTGGTTACAACATGAAGACTAAGTCTAAGAATCGGGTAAAAAGCTCCCAGAGCTGAGGAGGCAGAGACAGATAAATAAACATTGAGGCTTGCTAGCCTGACTCTACTTGGCAAGCTGTTGGCCTGGCCTATGACAGCTATCCTCCACCCAACTCCTCCTCCCAATACACGACTCAGAGCATCCTCTTGGATATGAAGTGGCAGTGTTAAAATTCTGGCTTTGCTGTTCCCACCCCCGACTTTCCATGTACAGGTTGACTTCCTTCCCCTAGAGCTTTCTCTCATAGCCACTTCTTTAAGGGAGCTGGAGGGAGGGTGGCTGATTCTCTCCCTGACCTGAGCCTGATTCAAGGAACACTGACTATTGGAAAGATTTGCCCTTCTAGAAATGGAGTATGTACGAATGCAAATGTCTCTATAGGATGGAACAGGCGAAGTGTGACTGTTTTACCAGCACTGGCACCCTGATACCTGGCCTGGCCTGATGGAAATGCCATGTCCAGAACAGGAACTATCCAGTCTCAACCCCAGCCAAATTAGGCAACCTGGCACCTGAGGCAGCAGAGATTGACCCATGGTTAATACATATATCTGCCTGCTCTCTAGTGCAAACCTCAATAACTAAAAACGGGCAATGGCATCCACAAAATGTCAAACTATTTGCTCTCTGGAGAGCATGTTTGTTACAGAGAAATGGTGGGTCCACAGCATGAGCAGAAGCATGAGACCTAAGAGAGGAGGCTTTAAATTGACATCAGAGCTCTACTCTGGCACTCAGCCACGTCAGACATTAATTAACACCCTTGCAAATTAAAAAAAAAAAAAAAATCACACCTTCATTCTTTGAAAATCTAACGATTTGCAGACTGTCATGTTTAGGTTTCTACTATTTTTCCTCAGGCTGAAATACCAAAAACACTCTCTTACAAAAATACCCACTTGACACAATTTACACATAAAAACATCTTAGTTTTCTCAGTAAATTCTGAGGAAAGTTGTTCCATCAGGTACAAAGAAGGTACACAACACAACCATTAAGGAAGCTTGATGGTCAACTTGGCCATCAAAGGAAGCAAATTATATTTCTGGCTTCTGCTCATCAGCTCTGATGAGCAAGCTACTCTGGCAACTTCGTAGGCCTTAGTGCCTTTCCTGCAAAATGTAGACATATTTCACTCTCTGGAGACTTTGGAAAGGACAAAGTGAAAGGAAAAATGAGTGTCCTTGCCCCATTCTTGAGAAAGGCTAGTACCAAAAGGAACAGGTCATGGGAAGGGCCAGAAGAGGTCAGCATAAGCACAACACTGCACGGAAGGGAACCAGCAGGACAGCCATGCATGGGGATGGGGAGCATGGCTGTGTGTCACAATAGACACCACTGATGGTGGTACATTTGAGGCCCCAGGGCTACAGTTCAGAGCAGCATCTACCTATACTGGAAAGAGAGCCTCATGTTTCCTGTGTCCTGCTGCAGCCTGTAGCCTCTTTTGGTAAAGGGAACGAAAAGCAGCATAAGCCTGAACGTTCCAGACAGTCCACTGGTCATCATTTTTGTTTCGTTTTTGGTAATCTCTTTAAAGTACGAAAATAAGCCGGGCAGTGGTGGCACACACCGTTAATCCCAGCACTTCAGAGGCACAGGCAGGCAGATTTCTGTAAGTTCAAGGCCAGCCTGGTTTACAAAGAGAGTTCCAGGACAGCCAGGGCTGTTAAACAGAGAAACTCTGTCTCAAAAAGTAATAATAAAATAAAAATAAATAAATAAGTAAATAAAATAGAAAAATAAAGCTGGGTAAAGATACTTGCCACTAAATCTGATGACCAAAGTTCAATTTCTAGGACCCCCGTGTGGAAAGAGAGTGCTGATTCCTACAGGTTGTCCTCTGACATCCACATTCACACCTTAGCAATCACAGGCATGCATACATACACATTCATACATATACATTCATACACACACATTCATACATACACATGCACAGAATAAATATAAACATTTTAAATAAAATAGAAAGGGGAAGTGATGTGGCTGATTACTTTGTGATTTTTCAAGTTGGTAGAGAGAGGAGACATCCCATATGGCCAGTCTTAAGTAGCAAAATCCTTTAAGCCTATTTAGCACATTGGTAAAGTCTGTTCATGTCATCCTTTCTCTTCACGCATTTTATATTGTTATCCACATTCTCAAATGGGTCAAGAAAACTGCAAAGAAGTTATACATGGACACTGGCCTCCCTGGGAGGGCCTGGGGACTACATTTTTCTCCACATGACATACTCCCCTCCTCCTCAGGGAGGATTGGTTCACTTTGGAAGAACTGTATTAACTGGCAGTTTATAAAGGATTCTTTTGACCCCAGGCCTAAAAGGAAGTTTTGTCTGCATATAAATGGCACTGGGAGGATTCCCACATCTCTGAGCTCTACCTGGCACATCCTTTTGTGCCCTAAGTGACCTGTCTCCCTCACTGAAAGTGAGGAAGCTGACAGCTACCTGTCTACTTGGCTCACTCCCATTAGCATGTCCGCAGAGACACAAAGCTCCTAAGTAGACAAGTCTGGCTCCTGTCCGACCTAGTCAAGCCTTGCTCCAACTCTAGCAATAACAAGCAAGCCCTTCTAGTTTAAGAATGTTCTTCATAACACAGCTGCAATGTGGCAACACCCTCTGGGACACAGCGAAAGAGAGGAGGCCTGCCTTCTAGGGCACTCTGGGCTAGATGGCTCCTCTCACCACCATTCACCTGTCTCAGCTATGCACCCAGAGTCTGGGTTCTGAAGATACATGAGCGGTTTCTCTCACCCCCATTCACCTCCACTCAGGGTGTAGGCCCTACAGATGCATGGTCTACACCACTGCAGGGCAACTTCTAGATCCTGATCATCTCCCACAGTTATTTCTATTTCTAAGAATCACCTGCATGACCCTACTGAATATTGCTCCTTAAGCCAGTCTCCTGATGGAGGCTGAGCACTATCAGACTGTCTCCTGGGACCAAGTAGAGAAAGAAGGCTGCCTGAGCCCCATACATACCTAAATTAGCTTCTCATCTCGGTATCTAAATGCCTGACTAAAGCAACCTAGAGGAAGATTTGATTTACCCTGGTTTCAAGCCAAGGTCACAGGCCTGTCTCTGAGAGAAGGCTGAACACAAGGGTAGAAAGTACACAGTGGTGCAGATGGGAGGCACACAGAGAAAAGCAAGGACCAGAGACAAGACAGTTCTTTCAAAGACACACCTCCAAGGCCCTACTTCCTCGATAGAGACCCAGCCCCATACTCCACTTAGCTATGTACTCCCTAGAGGTTGGTGAACTCCTGATCCTGCTTCCTCAGCCAGATGGGGACCACACCTCTAACAGGTGAGCTTGGAAGACAGTCTCATAAGCAAACTATCACCAAAGTGTGACAGTGCTTACTGGGGACAATGACCTGTCTTTGTCCCCATGATCATAACTAGTTATAATAGTCATTTCTATTTTGGCCCATGTGAAATCATGGTTTGGCTCACACTCATGACAGAAGTCTACATGGTAACTGAAAAGGTAAGAAAATTGCATTTCTCTTCTTACACAAAGGTGCCTCTGGTTTGGGGAGCCCCCTCCCAAACCCACTGTTAGCACTGCTGGACATCATGAGCTAGAGCACACATTCTTGAAGAGCGTCCCTAGGCAGTTCTGAGGTACACTGGTTTGTGTGCATGTATGTACTTATAAGTGGGCTTCAGCCTTAAAAAGGAGCAAGAGAATGAGCAAGCAGGGATACCTCCTCAGAGACAGTCATAAAGAAAAAAATCAGCACCCAGTATGCCAGCCATGTGGGACAAAGCCTAGACCACAAGTTCTGCAAGTACCCTTCTTATGGCCAATTCCAAAATACTGTTCATTCACTGAATTGTCACACAATGTGAATAAAATTCATCCTTGCCCATTTCAATATCCCAAATTAAAATTCTATGCTGAAATTTGATTCCAAAATAAACCATTCAAAATTCCTATATTCTTTTCAACTATACTGTGTTTATTTCAAATCTCTATAGATGAGTCAAAAAGAAAGAAAAAAGAACCCTAATATGTTATTTTAAAAGAAAAAGGGGTTAAACCAGAGACCTCTGTGAGCCAGAAAAGACCCCTCCTAAGGACAAAAGTGATGACAAGAAGATCCAGTCAGGGTGTAGCATGCTGCTGGAAGGAGGCAGAGGTGTCATATTCAGGAAAACAGGCCTAGGGGAACATTATTTGAAGGGATGAATGGCAGGCAGTAAGGATATAGTCTATGAAAATTCCATGTCAAACCTGGTAAACACCAAGGTCCATATGACAAAGCCACCAGAACCCCTGGCCACCCACCCCATCCTTCTGTGTCAGTCAAGCAGGGCCTGGACTGTTCGGCTCTTTCTGGTAGGTCATCCCTCCCTCACAGCAGCAGCACCCACCCTGGGAACACGAGCCTGATAACTGTGGCTGGACATAGCTGACTGACAAGCAATGAAATTTGTCCTCTCTGGCCTGTGGCCTAGAGCAGAGACCTGTCACAGGCTCCCATCAGTTAACATTTCCCCTTCCCTTCCCTGCTACACTGTACATCTAACCAAACCCAGAAATGCAACTCAATTTCCTCCAGTTTAACCTTGGAACTGCCTGCTAAGGTACCTACTACCTACCCCACAGAGTGGCATAGGCTGCAAAACCAGCTCTTGGCTGGTGTGTGCTCTGATGGGGCAGAGCCAAAAGCCAGGCTGCCCAGGGAACAGCTGGGGAAGTGTGTGTTCCAAGGCTGTGCTCCACTGGGCACCTCTGCTGTTCACTGAGAAGCCAGGAAGACCCAGCTGGTGCCCATTAACGCTTCCCAGTGCAGGAACAGAGGACTTGCAGGGGCCCCACACTTCCCACTGACAAAAAGGCCATGTGGCTGCCCACTAATGAGCCCAGTGTTCCTCACACCCCAGGCCACATGCAGAGGTATGAAGAAATAATCACCTCCAGGACGAGCCCTGATTATTCTCAACAGCACCTGTTCAATGAAACAACAGAAGTAGCCAGCACACCTACAGTTTGATCATCCCTTCTATTGCTTTTCATTATTGCAGCTATTTACTGTATTTTACAGGCGGTCCACCCCAATTAGACTTCCACCATGTCCTCAATCAAAAGCATACAAAACACACAAGGGGTGCCACTGTGTGCAGACCTGGGAGCCCAGCTGCCCAGACCTGTGCTCCCTACTTTTCTCAGTATAAAGGGGTAACTAGGAGAGGGCTACCTGGGTAAAGGCTCACTCTGTCCCTACCTCCTGAGGTGCAGTGAGCCAGTCAGAATAGCTGGCCAGGCAATACCAAAGACTCACACCTAGCTATTACACCCTGATAGACTGGACAGCGTCACACTCTTCTCTTCATGCTATCACCCATGAAGCTGTGGGTTCTGTGAGCAGTGTATGTATATGAGTGTATCTGTGTGTCTGTGTGTGTCTGTGTGTGTCTCTGTCTGTATGTGTCTGTTAAGTATTTCTGTGTTTGTAGCTGTGTGTATGTGTATGCATGAACATATATGTGTATGTTATTGAAGATGAAATCCTGGGCCACATGCCTTTAAGGCAAGCTCTTTACCACTGAGCCATACTCCAGCCACATAAGAGAAAAATACTAGAAATAAACATCCACCAAAAGACACTAGTTACATTACAGAGTATCTCACAGTTTCATAGAGTATAGCCCTCTTGGAATAAGCTAGGCAGTCCAGCCAGCCAGGGACTCTGTAGCCATACCAGAGACCCCAGCCTAGAAGAAGGGACTATGAATACAAGGGCAGGGGGAATGTTCTAGCCACAGAAAGGGCCAAAATTCAGTCCAGCCAGCCAGGGACTCTGCAGCCATACCAGAGACCCCAGCCTAGAAGAAGGGACTATGAATACAAGGGCAGGGGGAATGTTCTAGCCACAGAAAGGGCCAAAATTTGGAGCCCCAGCCCGTGACACAAGACACCAGCCACCTGATTTCCAACCCCCAAACCCACAGGCACCACAAGGGTTGTTCTAATGTTTTAAGAATTTCAACTTCAGAGCTGTAGAGTTGACACTGAGGTTAGTAGCACTTGCTCTTGCAGAGCACTCAGGTTCAATTCCCACCACCCACACAGTGGCTTACAACCATCTGTAACTCCAGTCCCAGGGAATCTGACATCCGAGGGCACTAGGCAAATATGAGATGTACATGGATGATAATAATAATAATAAAATTTAGCTGGGCAGTGGCAGCACACACCTTTAATCCCAACACCCTGGAGACAGAGACAGGTAGAACTCTGTGAGTTCAAGGCCAGCCTATTCTACAGAACTAGTTCTAAGACAGCCTAGGCCATGTAAAAAAGAATGTCAACTTCATATGAAAGCCATATGAAGCCATATAGTTTTAAATGCCTGCCTTTGCGCATATATTGTTTGGATTGTGTTATGAGCTTCCAAGTGCCTCTAGCTATCACGGTCTGCACTTTGGAAAGCTACAGAGCACACAGCCCAGAAAATGCAGCACACACACCACCAGAGCTGGCTTCCTCCCAGGCACAGCCCCAGCACATAGAAAACTAGGGAGTGGGCAGATTGTGCCCAATGCTGTTCTAGTCTGTATCTAGGGGTGTCTATTTTTTACCTCAGAAGCTCCTGAGCATACATAAAGGCAGTTCTCTGGAGGCGGGACAACTTTTTGTCAGGGAACCACACAGCACCTAAACCAGTGACTGCCAGTCACTGTTTGTGTCCGCACAAGTCATAAAGTTGTCCTACAGGCCCTTTGGGGCTGGTATCTATGGTGGTTTGAATAAGAATGGCCCCCACAGGCTAATACATTTGAATGCTTAGTCAACAGGGATTGGAACTCTTTGAAAGGATTAGAAGGACTAGGAGGTATGGCCTTGTTAGAGGAAGTATGTCACTGGGGGTGACCTTTGAGGCTTCAAAAGCCCAGGCCAGGCCTAGGTTTGATTATAGAACAAAATGTAGCAATCTCAGCTACTCTTCCAGCAGTTGCCTGTATGCTACCATCCTCCGGACCATGAATGATAATGGAATAACCCTCTGAAACTGTAAGCAAGCCCCCCAATCAAATGCTTACTTTTAGAAGAGTTGCTTTGGGGAAAATAGAAGAGATTTTGTAGGTGGACTGAGGACAGGTGGAGATGAGAACACAAGTAATCAAGTATGTGGGGAGAGGAGATGGAAGAGACAGAGACAAAGAGAAAGAGAGAGAAAGAACTGGAAGAGACTGGTATTGGGGGACATTTATTTGAGGAACAATGCAAAAACTAGTACAGTGGAAAATTCCCCGGAATCTACAAGAATGACCCTAGTGAAGTATCCTAGCAATGGGGATATGGAGCCCAAAGTGGCCATCTTCTATGACCAGGTGAGGCTCCTAGCAGTGGCACTAGAACATCAACTCAGAAACAAAACCTTCAGCCTTTAATCTATCCTGCCAATAAGACATCCTGGGGCAATCAATGGTGGCACAGAACTTGTGGGAGTGCCAACCTATGACTGCCCAATTCAAGACCCATGCCACGACACTGCCCATGCATGACACAACCTGGATGGCCAGGAACCAGAGCAAAACAGCCCAGAGACCCAGGATAGAACCAAACATGACTCCAAGGAAAAAAAAAAAAAGTCAAAGAAACAATTCCTAATGAAATTTTGCTATGCTCATAGATCAGTGTCTCACCCAACTGTCATCAGAGGGCATCATCCAGCAACTGATAGGAGCAGATACAGAGACACACAGCCAGACACCAGGCAAAGCCAGGAGAACCCATAGAGAGAGGAGTAAGGATTGTAGGAGCCTGAGGGACTTAAGGACACCACGAGAACACAGCGCACAGACTCAACTAAGCAAGGTTCATAGAAGTTCACAGAAACTGAAGAGACAAACATGGACCCTGTATGGGTCTAAGCTAAGTCCTCTGCATATACCTTGTGGTTGTGTAGTTTGGTTTTCTTGTGGGACTCCCAAAAATGGAAGTGAAGGCTGTCTCAGACTCTTTTGCCTAAGCTTGAGATCCTTTTCTTCCTACTAGTGATCATGTTTAGACATGATATGAGAGTTTGTGCCAGTCTTATTGTATCTTTTTTTTTTTTTTTTTAAGGGAAACATAAGAGTTGGTCTGGGGGAGAGAGGAAGTGGGAGAGAGGCTGGGAGATGTGAAACGAGGGGAAACTACAGTCAGGATATAATGTCTGAGAGAAGAATAAAAAGTTCTTTAAAAAGGGGTGGGGTGTTGCCCTGGTCATGGTGTCTCTTCACAGCAATAGAACAGTGGCTAAGCCAGTGCCCACTCTCATATACAGCTTGTCCAGCTCACAGTGCAGTTTGAGGACAGTCCACTAGTGAGGCGCAGGCTGAGGCCACCCTGACTCTACAGCAAATCCAGTTGCCAGGGTCCACTCCCCCTTCCTCTGGACCAGGGCTGCAGTGGTACTGTGGTACAGTGGATCTATACTAGAGGCAAGAGATCTATACTAGAACAAGAGAACCTCAAGCGCATCCAAGATCTGCTCAAGGCTGCAGGAAGGAAGGGTCTCCCAGTAATGAATACATTACACACAGAGACTTGCTGAGAAGGTAGCTTGTGTCAGTGGCATACCTTGAAGGCATGCTACAGCCTCCCCACAGTCCCACACTTGCTGGCAGAAGCTGAGACCAGCTGCTTCCTGCTTTCCTAGAAGAAGGGAAAGAGGGGGCCCTGCTCAGGCCTGAAGACTTCTCTCCTCTCCAACAGTTTTACCTCCAGCTCCTCCCTCATTCTCCTCTCCTCCACATTGTCAGGACTTTGCTCAGTCTCTCCTCTTCTCCCCATTTCTGTAAGAGACTCCCCACATGTGAGAACTGTGCCCTCCCCTCCTAGACTGTCAAAATGGAACCGTTCCCCACTCACCTTGCCTGTCCGATATGGATAAGAGACTGGCAGGTAATGTATGCCATGGGGAGCAGCTGAGCCAAAGTCAGAACAACAGGTGGCAGCCTGTGACCTTAAAATGTCACTTATTTGGTAGGAAGGATAATTGTTCTCAAACACTGTTAACTAGCTCAGAGGTCCTCTAAAATACAGGTTGCTTTTGGACCTCAAAATTAGGAAGCAACTCAACAACAATCACCCCCAACAAGGTTTCTATAAGTTAATATACAAAGTAATGGATTTCACTATACATTTTCATACGTACTCTATTCTTACTGATCTTCTCCCTGACTCCCCTTCTCTGTCTCCCTGCTGGATATGGACCATGAAACTAGAAAGGAGACTATGAAAGAAGAAGAAATCTTAGCTGAGGGGAGAGGAGCATATATGTGACATCAACACTAAGTTTGAAGTGCATGCTGAAAGGACTGACTCTCGCAGTTCCAGGACATTTCATCCCAACTCTCCAGGTCCTTTGAAGGTTACCGCAGGGCAGAAAAACAGATGAGTGTGGAACAACAAATGTCACAGCTCAAGAAGTCTGTCCCCAGTCTGCCATGGTGCTTGCAGGGTTCCTTTCCTCCTCTGTTGGTGTCAGGTAAACAACAGTTACCAAGGAGGCAATAATGTAGGAAGGAAGTACATCCAATCACAAAGTCAGACTTCACTGTGGTCCTTAAAGAGGAAGATTGAATCTGTTGCTAGGCAACAGCCCCACTACCCTCCGGTGGGCTCAGGTATCTGCTGTGTGACCTGCCAACTCACTTCAGATGGTGGCAGCAACCTGACTTGGGCCTAAATGTGAAGATCACAGATGGGATGACCTTTTACTGTCTGAGAGAAAAGGCTTTTCTGAAAACACAGCCAGACACTCTGACATGGGGAAGCACATGTCAGCTTCAAATACTAACCTCAGAGAGTAGACATTCCATACAAAAGCTGCAAAGAGAGATGTGCGCATAAGGTTGGAGGGATATTACTTCAAATGAGATTCGGTTATCCTCACATTGGTTCTTGCACACACCAGCACAGCCTACCCAGTGGCCACCATGAACCTCTCCAGAAAAGGCTGTGTGAATGTATACCAACTCCATGCCATCCTGCTCTAGAGCACCAAATATTTCCTCCAAGAGCTTGCCCATTATCACCTTATCTGACTGACATACTACTTTCCCAGGCTGTGACATCTGTGCTCTGTGGAGTGTTCTGGGGACTAACTTGTCCCAGCAAAAGCATTAGCCCCATTCCTCCCTGTCTCTGGCTTTGGAGACCTCTGTTTTCAAGGCAAAGCTCTGCTGGTCTATCACCCAACTGTTTCTCACTCAGTCTGCTGTCTTTTCATTACCTTCAGGATTGTGGTTATCAAACAGAATGCCAATCTCAGAGTGTCCTTTCCCTCTGTCCTGATGATAGAGGGATAATGTGAGCCAAAGACTTAGAGTAGGTGACTGCACATTTAGTGACCCTGACAACAGAGGTGCAGAATCACAGGGGGAGAAGCAAACAACAGGTCCAGAATCCTCATTACTCAGTCACTCAACTCCAGCACTCAGACCTATAAGCCTCTTGAGACAAGTTCTCCTGGTGCCCCATTTCTCACAGGCTTCCTCAGTTTCTTCCTCAGCTTGTAAGCCCCCGCACAGATAGTGCTTCATCTTGCTCCTCTCCATATACACTAGGTTAAATTTCATGGCTCTTCTACACATGACTAGGCATTCTCTTCAACTCCTCAGCTGGGCTCATATAGCTTCGAGTGCAATGAAAGGTGCCATCTGCAATTCACACCCTTCATCTCTAGACTCCCCTACTAGTAAATGTGGCTCACTTAGCATATGAGATCTTGATCTTGTCTTGATCCTCAAGTCCTCCTACACCAGGCATTTTGACATACCATCAACTGTGCCTCCATGGCACTCATTGCCTCCCTGGCTACTACCCTAGATCAAGCCTCCATCTCTTGTGATTACTCACAGGCAATCACAATGTCCTATTCTGCTCAGCCTAAGATATAATCTGCTAACCACCACATGCTTTCTCTCTAGGCTCCAGAATTCACAGTGTAGTTAACCACTTGTTTAGTACAGCAAGGCCTTGCCTGTTGTTGCTACCTGCTTGGAGGGAGGAAAACATGCCACTGGGCCTCACAGCAATGATGCTCCATGACTGAGGACCCTTGCCAGCTCAGGGCCTCATCCTCAGGTCTAGAACACTATCCCACTCTCTAACTCCCAGCAAATCCTTGGTAGATGGTGAATGTATGATGCATACATACATAATACACACAAAAGGGATGAAGGGATGCAAAATATTTTAAAAATAAAAGATCATAAAATCGATGATTTCTTTGTAAAGATTAGATATTTTATCCTTAGACTCTGATGGCGGATTAGGTGTGTGAGGTTGGAATTAGGGCTGTTGAATAATCCCAAGCACTGAAGCCATACGTTGACATGAAGGTGGTCTTTAAAATCCTTCCCTAGAGGTCATTAGGTCTGACTGTTTCCGACAGTTCTTACCCTTGACCATCTGTACTGAACACACTATGTCAGTCTCTAAGGAGAAGTGGTACAGAACATGTGGCTGCCTTCAGAAAAGCACAGTCAGTGTTCTCCAATACCCAGTTTCAGTCACAACCTCCATCTGAGGTCATGTAAGTGAATCTGGGATCAAGAAAAACTCTAGTGGGGCTGGAAAGATGTCTCAGAGGTTACGAGTACTGGTTGTGCCTCCAGAAATCTTGAGTTCAATTCCCAGCACCCACATGGTGGCTCACAACCATTTATAATGAGATCTGGTACCCTCTTCTGGTGTGCAGGCACACATGCAAGCAGAACACTTCGTCTTATAGATGCATAATGGTTTAATTACAAGGGGGCAGGTCTTTTTAGTACTTTCCTACTGCCATTCTTCTGCATGCATCGATAAAAGTATGTTACAATGTTTGATTTAAAAATAAAAACTGGTGTTTGAGTTGCTGATTTGAGTTCTGTGAGAAAAAAAATCATTCAATAAATTTTGGCTTAAAATTAGGGCAGAATCTCCAACAATTTCTGAAATGAGCACAAACAAATATCTACCATTTTGAACTATGTACTTATACAAAGTAGAGTTTAAAATGAGGGAGGAAAATAGAAAAGAAGAGGTTGGGGAGAAGTATCAGTGATCAGGAGCAAATAGTGTTCTTGAAGAGGACCCAAGTTCAAGGCCCAGTACTCTCTTTAGGTGGCTCATCTCTGAAACTCCAGCTCCAGAGGATCTGACATTTCTAGCCTTCATTCTCATGCATGTATGCACATGCACGCACACAAACACACACAGTCCTGTAATCCCAGCACTTGGGGAGGCAGAGGCTAGTAGATCTCTGTGAGTTGGAGACCAGCCACCCAAGGCTATACAGAGAAACCCTGTCTTGAAAAACCAAAACTAAAACCAGAACAAAAACAAAAAACACAACTTCGAAAAAGGAAAACAGAAAAAGAGGAGGAAATTCCAGGGATTGGCCTGTGAAAGGCAGAGCTTTGCAGCCTCACTTTCACTTCACTCAAAAGGCCCAAGTTATACTTCACTGGGAGAGGTGGGCAAGTATGTGAATGAAGACTTCCTTTTGCTCCTTCCCTCCCTTTCTGCCCTCTTGAAGCCAGATCACAGGGGAGACATGGAACACACGCAGGCCCCTTTTGCAACTCTTAATACATTCTTCCTTTCCTGTCCATCCACTACAGGGACATGAGCTCTCCAGCATTTGCCCTCCAGACTCACATCCTTGACAGCAGTGCTCAGCACGAAGTCAGAGTACCCATCAACTGGGACAAACTGAAGCTGTCCACATCCTGCAGTGTTAAATATTCGGCTGGGTATAATGCAACAGCAATAGAGAGGGAATCTTGTACACATGAGTGCTGCTGTCGGCAAGCCCTGGGGCCTAGTGACTGTACAAGCTATGTAAGAAGGAAAAGGGAGACGCTGCTGGCAGGACTAGTACAGCCTCCTGAGGGCCAGAAAGTGAGTGTGGTGCTCTGGACACTCCTACCACTCTCCTTTCCCTACTAAAGTTTTTTTTTTTTTTTTTTTTTTTTTGGGGGGGGGGGAGAGGTTTCTTTCTGTAGAGCCCTGGCTGACTTGAAACTTGATATATAGACCCAGACTGGCCTAGACTCACAAAAATCTGTCTGCCTGACTTTCTGTTAAGAACTTTAATTCTGGTATGGAAAAATAAGTTTTGGCTTGGAAAAATAAAATGCAGCCAAGATGAATTCTCTGTAAAAATAAACACACTCATTAATATGTAAATTTAATCTTCAATGTACAGCAAAGCAGTATGTACATCAAAAAGTTGTTTACAAATAGTGTTTTAATTTAATGCCAGCAAATGCTTGATTTGTATGTTTGTCTTACATACGTCTACCCAAGCTCATTTGAAAGGGTTGTGAGGGGGAAGTTGGAAGAGCTCTGCTCTAACCCACCAGACCCCCTGACAGCAAATGCCATGTACTCACAGGTGTAGCAGGTGTTCCTACGCTGTGAAGGAGCCAGCCTATCTGCATAAGCCATGGACCAGAGATGAGCAAGTAACTTCTGCTCACACTCAGGGAGAGCCTTCATCTGGGACAGGACATGTGCTGGACACTGAAAAGCCAGTGTCCTCCTGAAGCACAAAGTTCATCAACAGTTTGCCAGCACCAACAGCAAAGACAATGCAGGATGGGGTGAGAACTCAGAGCAGAGCTACAACCCCACTCAGCATCACTACATGCACTTAGCAGGCGAAAGCTCAGGTTTTTGTAATTAGAATCCACACTGGGGCCAAATGGGATGCTGTACTATGTGACTAACACAAGTCCATTGCACACCTGAATGCCTCTGTGTGTCAGTGCCCTGGGTACTGAATATCTATAGCTCCCACACTGTCTAAAAGTCATCTGGGATGTGCTAGGTGCTGAATGCATTATGATGTACATCAAACCACATTATAAAAGTGATGCCATATGTTTTTTTAAATTTTTAAATTTTTTACTATTAATTACACTTTATTCACTTTGTATCCCCCATAAGCCCCTCCCTCCTATCCTCCCGATCCCACCCTCCTTCCCCCTTCCTCATGCATGCCACTCCCCAAGTCCACTGATAGGGGAGGTCCTCTTCTCCTTCCTTCTGATCTTAGTCTATCAGATCACATCAGGAGTGGCTGCATTGTCATCTTCTGTGGCCTGGTAAAGCTGTTCCCCCCTCAGGGGGAGGTGATCAAAGAGCAGGCCAATCAGATTATGTCAGAGGCAGTCCCTCTTCCCATTACTATGTAACCCACTTGGACACTGAACTATCATGTGCTATATCTGTGCAGGGGTTCTAGGTTATCTCCTTGGTTGGAGTATGAGTCTCTGGGAAGTTCCCTGTGTTCAAATTTTCTGGTTCTGTTGCTCTCCTTGTGGGGTTCCCGTCCTCTCCAGCTCTTACTATTTCCCACTTCTTACATAAGATTCCATGCACTCTGCCCAACAGTTGGCCATAAGTCTCAGCATCTGCTTTGATAGTCTGCAGGGCAGAGGCTTTCGGAGGTTTTAAAATCCTTCATCTAAATGCAATGCATGGCTCCTAAGATAATGGTTTTAAAAGCAACCAGAAGTCCAGGACAGCCAGAGCTACACAAGAAAGGCAAGCAGAATTTTTCATCTATTCATCTTTAGCAAAAAATATACTTAAAACACACATGCAGTGATACAATGAGTCTGTACATGAGGAATTGTCCCATGATCTTACCTGTGCTCTTCCTGTAATCTGTACAGCAGATCTGTAGATTATGATCCTTCTAGAACAGGAGTTATCATTGTTCAAAGATACAACTGGTTACCGAATAGGGAGTAAGCCAGACAAAGCCATACAGCCTCAGGCAATATCACACAGTGCTTTCCTGCTAACCCAGAGCTGGTTGTGGGCCGCACTTGAGCACCGAAGCCCATATTCTCCTGTAGCCCCACTCCTGGATCTCAGAAGGATGCCTTACATCACGATTTGCCCCTTCTGGGGATATCTTAGCAACATTAGGAAAGGCTGCTCTGCCAACATGTAGATCTACCTGGAAGTATTCTGATTAAGATAAAGCAAGCACATAGAGTCCACAGGACCCGTGTGCCTGAGACAAGGCCAGCAAGCAGTTGTCAGTTGTACATTTCTATTAAAGGTTTATCATCTTTAACTTATGTGCTAGACATAAATATTTTGTGCCTTCTGGATCTAGTTCTTCCACGGCATTGACCAAGCTGTAGGGAATAGCAGCCTAACCCTGATTCATGTCCTTTTACTTCCTATTCTTTCTGTTATATAATGAGTCTAAACCTAGAGAAGCTAAGAAGTGTCTGCCAGGGGACTGAGTCTCAGGTTAGAACTGTCACCTAAATCCAGGGGTGTCTAACATTTGTACTTTCTCTGACCCTTGAACCCTGTGATGAATAGGAAACAGACAGGCAAGAGCCCTCAACCCCTCTACTACAACACAAAGCAGAATGAAACAATGCCAATATAATAGTTTCAAGTACTCCTGAAAATCTACATGTTTAAGACATAAAAGGGGAGTTTGCACCCCCCCAAACTAACAAACAAACAAATAAGCAAATGAAATAATCATCATATTAATGGCTTGATCTAGAAGACAAAATTATTAGTTGGAATAAAAAAAGCTGATTTTCCACATTAAACAAGACAAGCCATTTTAAACCAAATGTTCAGGTGAAGCACTGGCTTCCAGGCTTGTCAAGGCCCACACTCTTCCACAGTGCACCTTATTCCCTTTCCCAACCCTTTGTTTCCCTTCACTCCACCACAGAGCCTCCTGTGAGGAATGTCATACACCCCAACACTGTGGACTGACGACATGATCTGCCAAACAACAGCTTTGCACCACCACAGCCTTCCACATGCTTCCTCCATATTCCCAGGATCTGAGGACAATGAATGCTTGTCCAGAGCATAGCTCTGAGTGGATTTGAATACTCGTGAAGGGCATCACTGAACAGGCCATTCTAGGTAGAAAAGATCCTATATAGATCAGAAATGCCCAGTGGAGCTGGGAGGTGGTGGCACATGCTTAGGCAGAGGCAGGAGGATCTCTAAGTTTGAGGCCAGTCTGGTCTACAGAGTGAGTTCCAGGGCAGTCAAGACTACACAGAGAAACCCTATCTTGAAAAAACAGAAGAAAAGAAGACAGACAGAGAGAGAGAGAGAGAGAGAGAACTGCTCAGTTAGTATCTTATCAGATACTAACATCAGAGACCAGCTTGGATTGGAACACACAGAGCAATGCTTCACAGCTTGACAGTCAGCCACAACTGCCTGTGGCCTTGTGTCATCCCAACGTGTATCTTCTACTTTATACCTGTCCATGCTGGAGACATGTGAGCTAATGAGTGAGAACAGGGCTGGGACGTGGGGCTGTGTGACTCTCTTAACATGCTGCAGGTGAAAACTTAGCTTTTAGGTGTCAGCTACAGGTGGTGTCAGGCTTCTCAACCACACCCAGCCAGAATGAGATAGCACTGTTCACATCACACATGCACCATGAGGCTGTGCAGCAGAGCTCAGTGAACAGTAAGTGTCTGAAAAGTCACAGTGCCCAGCCCCCAACAAAGAGCGAAGGCTGCAGTCCCTTATGTACCTGAGGCTTCATGTTGAGGGGGGTCTGGGATACTCAGTGCTGCAACATTACTAGGCACAACTTCACAGTCAGCCTTGCTACGTGGGAAACACAAGCTCCTCTGATTTTCCATGGTACAGCAGACACTTCTCAATGCAGCTAGCAGCAATGATTTATCCACTGAAGCTGTGCCTCAGCTCTGTCATGGCAGCAAAAGCATCCACAGATAATGTGCAAATGAGCTTCCTCACCTCACCCACAGCACTGGCACTTCAGTGCCAACTCTACCCAGGGATAAATCGAAACACCCTGTCAGTGTGACCTGACCAGGTGCTGCCCATGCTGACTGGATCTTTATCTCATAACAGCCCTGAGATCATATCAGCTTTGGTTTAATGGCAAACCACACTGCTGACTTTTACCCATAGGCAGCTAAGACCCCCTTGGTTATACATGTTAACTTTCAGAAATGTAAAATTCTCTCTCTCTCTTTTTCTCTTTCTCTGTGTCTGTCTCTCTCTCACAGACACGCACAGAGCTGTATGTACAGTACTACTTCTTAGGCTTGGTCAAATCATGAAAGACAGGCATCCTGGCATTTTAGATGCAATCTTACCCATCCCTAAGGTGTCACCCCAACACAGCAGCATCCCATCCTAACAGCACAGGTAGGGGAGTGGTCCAGGCAATGAAGACAAAAAAATCTTTGTTCTAGGCTCAGCACCACCACTCATCTGCACCAGGCAATGTGGACCAATTGCCTAAGTGCTCAGAGCCCAGGGTGACAGGCAGAATGAATAGGTCAGACCACTCGGTTTCCCATACACTCTTCAACAAAAATTCTAAGCCACAGATAATGAGCCAGGTAGTGGGGCGGAAGGGTACTCCAGTGCACCGGTGGTTCTGGCCAGGTCACTGCATGAAGACCAAAAGAAACAACCACTCTCTCACAGGTCAGACGCACTCAGATCGCAGTAGTTTCTGCCGTTCAACCTTATAAAGCCTCAACCGAGGCTTTTTACCTCTCAATTTTCCCAGAAGCAAAATGAATGCCCTGGCTTACCATAGTCTTTTTAAGACATCAAAGGTCTGTTTAAAAAAAAAAGAAGAAGAAGCTTCTTTTTCCCCAGCAGGTGCATTTCCTTCTGTACCTAGGCAGTGGGTAGGTGGCCAAGCTCAGGTACTCAGGCTTCCCTACCACCTGCCACGGCTCTGCGTCAGTGTGTGCTCACTCATTCTCAGAGGCATTGTTGTGCTAGGCTCCTAAAAGATCATGAGGACAGCCTCATGTGACTCTCCACATGACCCAAGACCTTGCATGTCCCTGTTCCTGACCCAGACCCTCTTAAACGCCTCTTTCTAACTAGCCCCTAGAGATCACACTGAGTGGCCTCATCCAAATTCTTTCTTGCCAATTATCCTCCCTCCCTTGGTATAATTCTTTCTACCAATTTCCATGAAAAAAAAAAAGAAAAGAAAAAAAAAAAGAATGAAAGCTGCCTCGGGAAGAAGCTGTTTCCAAGGAAAGGGCTGAAGCCTGCTCTCATTTAGGAGGCTAAGTTCACTGAGACTGCTTAGGATAGTCCAGGGAGCCCTGAGGTTTAGACACTCTGGGGTTTGAGACTCAGTTTCCATGAGATATGGCATATGACAACAGACACCGATCCTCCTCTGATTAAAAAGCACAGAGCTTCACCCATGGGCAAGCCACAGGATCTGTGTGAATGCTGCAATCTCCCAAACCAAGCTGCTAAACCTGAGAACCTATTCCTTCTTCCAGGGAGGTCAGGCTGATCAGCAATCGGGGAGTGCTAGCTGGGAACTGACAAGGGGCCAGGACTACCACCTGGCTAATAGACTAGAATTGTGTTAGAAACAAAACAGCTTTCAGAAGACACACCTGCTTATACAACATGGGTCTAACAGCTCAAAGTTCTCCCCCCCCAATTCAGACTGACCAATGTGAGCGCAGGTGACAAACTAAGAGGTGCAGTATACACACAGTCACAAGTGCCAAGGGAGGGAAGATAATCTTACTTCTTCGAGTGTTTGACTGCACCATTTATACTGCCCTGGGTCTCAGCTGTGGCAGGTGTTTTCATTAGAACACAGGGAATAAGAACAAATGGGTCAAGAAGCCAGGAGGTGGGGCTGCACATTAATTAGAACATGGCAGGACCACAAGAAGGGGCTGCCAGATGCAGTCAGGCAAAGTGTGGAACCCTTTTTAATGGGGCTCCTGAGCCTGCACACACTGCAGCAAAATCTCCAGAGTGTAGTGAACTCAAGACACTGCGTACAGAATACTCCCTCAGCAGCCTGAGGTTTCAGGCCTGAGCCATTTGAAAGCCTCCCAGTACACAGCAAGAGAAAGAGACAGCATCCTGAACTCCTAGCTCAAGTGTGACGAGGATGTCACTCACAGTGCCTAGTAGAGAGATCACAAGCCCTGGAAACTTCTCCAGTGCCAGGAGAGCACATACAAGGCCACCCTAAGGCAACTGAGTTTAAAAGCAGAAAACAAAATTTGAAACTAAATTTTTTAAACTTCCTGAGGTGTTCGTAGAAGAATGTCTTCTAAGTCAGTCACAGAGTGATCTTCACTGGCTGTGCAAGGTGCCCTACAGGCTAAGCAGCTTCAAGCTGCTGCTCCAAATTCAATATCAGCTTCATCACAGCATCCACCTTTCTACTGTCACCAGCCTTCTCTTCACGTTTCCACTCTACTTATCAGCTCCCTGGAAGCCAATTGTACTCATCACAATGACTACTCAGGGATGCTCTTGCCTTGGCTTTGAGTCACCCTTCTGTCTTCTCTGAGTACTCATCCTGGCTGATCCTTCCCACAACCCTCCAGAACCTCCATGATCCTGTACCATGGCCATGCACAAAGGTCACTCGGTGAACAGCTGTCTGCTGCCTACCTTCCCCGCACAATTTCAGGGAAGGTCAGGACTTCACCCTGGCTGGCCTACAGATGTTCCAGTGTGGTAGGACCCACAGCACAGTGAAAGGAAAGCACGAGGGCAGATTTAACAGCCCAGAGCAAGGTAGGATTAGGATTAAGCTCTGAGGTGCCATGGCAAGGGACTTGGGTCCTATGACCCAGTTCCTTCCCCTGTGAAGTGCTATGAACACAGTCTCAGTCATGCTGGCTTCTGTCAGGCTCACCACAATTCTACAGAAGGCTCGTTTGGGATCTTACAAAGCTTGGCATTGAATGCACATTTTGCTTTCAGCCACAATCCATAAAATATGAGCCTAAGAACTGGGGAGCTTTATGGTGGGAGCTAATGGAAGGAAAGGGCTGGGGATAGGTTACAGAGGGAGGATAGTGCAGTCTCCACAGGCCAGAGCCTTGAGTCTGCATGGAGCCATCCACTGTTGATGAGCTGAGGCTAAGGGAGGGCCAACACCTTGCCAAGGGTACAGAGAGAGCCAACAGACCAGAGTAAAACTCATATTTAGCAGCCTCTCTCTGATATGCACTAAGAACTTGGGCTTCATCAAGATAGGGAGATGAGGAAAGGGCAGGCCTGGTTAGCATATATAATCATGGGGTCTCAGTTATCAGGTGCTACAGCAAAAGCTTAAGTGGTCCCCATCCACAGCTCCAAGGAAGACATCCTGACTATCCGTGGTCCCCACCAGCCCAGGAGGCCCCAGCAAGAGCACTGAATGCAGTCGGTATTTCATCTGCAAGATCAGCCCCAATGATTCTCATTTCCTGAGGATGCAGTGCTGACATGATCTACACTCTTCCTGACATTTCACCTTCCTCTGCTGAAAAATTCATGCTGGTCCTCATGTGGGATGCTCTTGCCCAAGCATAAGGCAGAAGATGGATGCCTGCCACCCTCACTCATACCTGCTGCCACTTGCTGCCCTTCTGCAGCCACTGATGGAGCTCAGCAAGTTGTCGCTTACAGAATTAAAGCTTCAAATTTACCAACTATCTGCCACAGTCCTTTGAAAACTGTTAATTTTAAGGACATAATCCATCTTTTGGTCTTCCTGAAGTCCAGTTGATGAGATCCCCAGCTTCATTCATAGTATTGCCTATTTTCTTTCTCCCACTTTGCTGAGACAAGGGTCCACAGTGACTGGCAGAAGGGCTGAGGAAGAAAGCTGGACAACTTTAGCTTCAGAGTGGGGACTTGCCTTAGTTGTCTTGTGCCTGCTACTGTTCTTCTTCCTGAACCTTTCCTGTTCCTTGCCAGTCCCCTGGAAACAAGCCTGATCCCAAAGGCACTGACTCTGGCTTCTGATGAAGTATCTGTGATGGCCTCCAAAACCCACACTGCCTGCCTTGGGTCACCTTATCACGCCCAGTCTCACACTGTGAAGGCCTCTAACCCTGCATTGCCTACCCTAGCTCCCTTCACAGTACCTAGCCTTACAATGCCCTGGATGCCCAGCCTGGGGTACTCACTAAACTGCCAGTCAACCTCCTCCTCCTACTATCCACAGGACAAGTATCAAAGTCTGTCACTCACTCACATCTTCACTTGTTGTCCAGATATGTCCATACAACACTTCCAGCTGTATGACACAGACCCATACAGCCAGGTATTTATGGGTAGAGGTAGGTACATCCCATCCCTACATCCTTACTACCCCCGTAACCTTCCCACCATACTTACCACAATCCCTGCTATCATCATCATCACTACCATCATGCCTACCAACACCATTACTCCCACCATCACCAGTGTCCCAACCACCACCACCATCCTCACATTATCCCCACCATGACTCTACCCAACCCTCACTGCCTCAACTCCTCATAACGACCATTTTCACCATCACTACCATCACCCCCACCCCACCCCACCACCAATACCTGTACCATCTCTCCCTTCCACATTAGGATGTCTGCATGCCACAGTAGCACAGGGCACACAGCAGCTTACACCATCACAGGCACCACACAGCAGAACAACCTCCCACCCTCCATTTGTTGCTTTCCTGAGGACACAGACTGCAGGACACAGCTGGCTTCCATGCACACTTACATTTTACATGCTTCAAACCAAAATTACTATGAGGCCAAGCACAATGGGAACTCACAGATGACCATCATACCTTTTCAAATTCATAAACATACTCATGAATCAAATGTATGATCCAGCCAACAATAGACTCTGAATACAAAAGTGGTCCATAAGATAATAGATCTGAAGAGTTCCTGCCACCTAGTGACACTATTGCCACCATAACATCACAACAAAATGCATTTTAGATCTTCAGTGGTACTGATGTGAGTGAAGACGCTGAAATGCCTATCTATAAAATTACAACACACAAACTCATATATATTACATAACACTGGATAACCATCAATTATGGTATTGGATTATGTACTTATTCTCCTAGAATTTCTGTTATTTTTCAGTTTTCCTGTTTTGTTTTCTTTTTCTTAAAGTTTAGAGCCAACTTTAGAGCTATGTTGTTTGTTTGTTTTGGTTTTGTTTCATACAAGTATAATCCCAGCACTCAGGAGGCTGAAGCAAGAAGATCCTGAGTTTGGAACCAGCTTGGCTTCAGCCAGGGCTATATTAGTGAGTTGCGGTCCAGGTCATCCTGAACTACCTAATGAAAACCTGTATCAAAACAAAAACAAACAAACAAACACAAACACAAAATCAGCATGCAGTATTCTACCAGCAACAGACTTCCCCTTTGGCAATAGGAGTGATGCCCTGACCACCCTGTTTGTGAACACAAGCTTTCTGTTCTTTGCACAGGACAGCCCAAGCGACATGTTTCTCAGAGTATATCTCATCTTCTTCCAATATCTGATGTTACTGATTGAATTTTACTTCTGCTCATGGCCCAGCCACACATGGTTCATAAGCAGAGAGCCCTTCCTCAAGCTAACTACTCTTCTGGTTCAAGAGTTTCTATCTTAATTGGAGTTTCCTTTTCACAAGCAAGTTTTGATTATTGTTGTCTCCCTCAAGAGCTAATACAGAAATAACTTCAAGCCAAGGACCACAGAGCAAGCTGCACAGCAGATACTGACGACTCAGCCCAGCTCCTTTATGCTGGAATCCTCTTGACCAAGGCTCCAGCTCTTCTAGTCACAACACAAGATAGCCCCAACAGTGAGCAGCTCACAATGCCCCCAGCAAAACACAGTGTGGCCTGCAGGATGTCACTTGTAATCAGAAACACAAACCAGAATGTGTACAAGCTGAGGCCCATGTGTGCTTTGCACAGGCCATGGCTCACGGAGTACCAGGAATGCATGAAGTGGTAGCCTCACAGCTGGTGTGAGAACCTAATGGCGACAGAAGGCCTTTCCCAAACCTCCCCATAAATAAACTAATAAAAAAGACATCATGGCTGTTAAAGATGTGCATATGTTAAAGCTCCAAATCCCAGGTGACCATGTATGGAGACAGGCTTCTAGGAAAGAATTAAGATTAAATGAGGCCACAAGGGTAGGGCTGTGACCTGACGTGACTGGTGTCTTTATAAACGACAGGAAGACTAGCATACAGAGATCACTGAACACACAACAAACCACAGAGAGAGGCCTTGGGAGACTCAAACGGCTAGGCCTTTCTCTTGAACTGCCAGCCTGCAGACCCCTCAGGGAGTAAGCCTCTGCTGTTTAAACCCCATCCACGGAAGGTTGCTCTACAGCACAGTGGACCAAGACAGAGTGTCAGCGCCTTTGTGAAAGGATACACAATACTTTGGGCAAGGAACCACCCAAGGCCACCTTCCTAATGCACAGTCCAGGCCTTGAAAAGGCAGGTAAACTGCATGTTCTTTCTCTGCATCTCCAAAGCAGAACTGCAGATGCTTCATGAGAGGTGAAGGCCAAGGACAGAGAACAAGCACCAGGTTGTGGGCAAGCACAGCAAATGACCCATCTGGAGCAGAGAGAGGAAACCGGCAGTGTTTTTTACGGTCTTACTAGAAAAATTAATTCAGATTGGGTTTTGTCAAAGCACCCCCATGGGCTGAGACCAGGAGGAAGGACTATAAACAAAGCACACTGATAAATGGCAGAACACCGAGCTTTGAGGGGCGTCCAGGGTGCTCTGGGACCAGGCCTTATTTAACATCTTCATTAGTGATCTGGAAGGAGCAGTAAACAGCACATTAATTACACATCCAGATGATTCTGAATTTGGAGGTGCTGCAGAAAGTCAATGAGGACAGAGAAATGACACAAATGGGACCCAAAGGCCTTTGCGAGGAGCGTAGGAACTATCCAGGGCTGAGCTTCACATAAAAGGCTGATAGGAACACTTCTGTGCTCTGAATCAACATCCATCGCCCAAATCGCAATGGCTTGACAGGTGCAAGTCAAGTCCTTCTCGCCCACAACTAAGCAGTAATAAACAGTAGCACTTAAGCAAATGCTAGTAGTTCAAAGTTTCCCTGCCTGTTACTCAAAAGATTCAGGTCTCATGCCGTAACTAATATAACCACAAGCTTGTGATCCAGACTCAGGAGGCCCACCCATCAGCATGAACAGCTGATTTCACTGTCATGCATAGATGCCAAGGTAGACACCCAGAAAGACAAGAATTACAACTCTCAGAACTTAGTCAGCAACACAATAGTTGGGTCCCTAAAACTTCATTTCATTCTAAAGATATAAAGGAGACACATATTTAAGGCCCTTGATCTCATGACCTCTGAACACAAATATGTAAAAGTTACAACAAATACAACATGAAAAGACAATTTCAGTTCAATTCCACAGGACAAACACCAGTAAGAAATAGAGTATGTGAGAAGCTGGAGAGATGGCTCAGAGGTTAAGATCACTGTCTATTCTTCCAAAGGTCCTGAGTTCAATTCCCAGCAACCACATGATGGCTTAAAACCACCTATAATGAGATCTGGTGCCCTCTTCTGGCATGCAGGCATACATGCCGACAGAATACTGAAGAGAAAGGAAGAAGAGAGAGAGAAAGGGAGGGAGGGAGGGAGGGAGGGAGGGAGGGAGGAAGGAAGGAAGGAAGGAAGGAAGGAAGGAAGGAAGGAAAGATGTTCATCCCAGGAACAACATCCTGTGCCTGACAGAAGCCTATGTCATTGTGCCAAATGTTGTTCTCCTGAAACAACTAATCTGGGAGGGCCAAAATCCCAAAAATACTGCTGTGGAAAAATAAAATTAAAAGTAAAATTATTTTAAGATGGCATTTATTTACATGTTTAAAAGGCTTTATTTATGGAAAATTAAAAAAACACAGAACACGACATCAGCCATACTATGGTAATAAAGTCACATATTTTTGTAAGGCATAAGCTCTCTGGGATAAAAGCAGTGACACAGTGAAACAGGACACTCCTAAAGAAAAGGTACAAAGGTCAAAGCTAGTGACTATGCATACAGCTGTGCAACCATGAAAGAAAGCATGACAAACAGGCTCCATCCTCAGAGGAGACAGAGTCACCTTAAGCAAATGCAAATGTCCAGGTAGGGCCTCTCTTCATGAAGTGTCATGCACACAGAGCAATGCTGCACAGGGACTCTTCTTGAGCCAGACTGTCAAGAAATCATAAAGCAAGTGAGAACTGTCTTAAGGTCTTCCTACCATCTGCACCCCCAACAGTGCAAGGATGTGAAGACAGGACCTGTTCTGTGAACTAGAAACATAATGCTGGGTGTTGCAGAAAGGGCAGCAGGCAGCTACGTGGGGGTAGGTCGTGGGACTTACCTGGCCCGAGGGAACAGTAGCTATAATCTGAGTCTCACACTGTGATGGGGTGTATGCTTTCCTTCAGGGCCTGGCGCTCTTCAAAGCACACACTCTCATGTACTTTTCTACCAGGCACCTTTGGATCCCAATGCCAGCATCCTTTCCATTTGCACAGGAACTCTTGGGGAAAAGCTCACAACCATTCCCAAGTCTCCAGATAACAGGATGCAACAACAACAACCCCTCCTTGGAGGGAGCTTTCTAACTCTGTTACATCTATTCCTGCTAAACAGCCTTTTCCAGTGGGAACTGAGGATTGATTGGGGTAGCGTTCAAGATCTCCATATTTGAGATTCCCACAACTGTAATCAGCATTGGTCTCCTGACTGAAGGAACATGCTCTAAAGCCAAGCTGCACACCACTGCTTTGCTGACTTGCAAAACCCACTGATTCTTCAGTGGGAAAATGGGAATGAGAACACAGGAGCACCCAGACAAGACACATGTATATATAATCCTAGCCCTCAGGAGGCAGAGGCAGAAAGAATGCCCATTTGAGGCCAGCCTGGTCTACAAAACTCTGTTCAAAAAAGAAAATATTCCATTGGGCCCTGGGTTCTTTCCACAGCATCATCAAAACGAAAGAACAGGGCCAACAAGATGCCTCAGTTAAGGTACTTGCTACCAAGCCTGCCAATCTGATTTGAATCCCAGGGACCCACATGGTAGAAAGAGAGAACCAACTCCCCCAGGTTGTCCTGATTTCTATGCACATAAGCATGACATGTGTATGCGCGGTGTGCGCACACGTGTGCGTACACAGACGCACAAAATAAGTGTAATCTCTTTGGCAATAAATATTTAATTAAAGGTACTTGGGTGACAAATGAAGCCAAATTCACATATGGTTAAGCAGAAAGGGAAAGTGAGAAAGAACACTTCAAATCTGTCCAGACCCTTCACCTCCCAATCTTACTTATCTTGCCACAGAAGCACTGTGAAGTGTTAGGGTTCTTGCACCTTTAATCTGTTTCGTACCTCCTTGCAGCATTTTGAGTGATTAAGTTCAGCTCTTCTTACTTCCAAGCTAATATCTGGTTGTTGGAATATCATGTCAGCACCGGTACCTGTACTTTGGCCAGATTTGTCAGCGCTGGGTGCAGATGCTGCCACTGCACTCCTGGCCCGCACGTGGGAGACCAGAGCAGCTAACATTTCCTAAGCGCTGCGCACAATCAGCTGATACCCATCCACCCAGGGCTTGGTGCCATCATGTCTCACATCATTGATCATCGAGCAGGTGAGGTTGGTGGCCCAGACTTTCTTGCTGTTCTCCACCTGAAGAAAGATCCTTGTCTATTCCATGTTCTTCCCAAATGGGCAGAACTGAACTCAAACCAACTTGACTGGCCACAGTCTGAGCCCAGCCAAAGCCACCGCCATGTTGACCTCCACCCGCCACCCTTTTAATTTCAGTTCTGCAAACTTTATTTGACATTCAACAGGTTAGTTTCCACCTACACTGACTGTGTAGATTTTTTTAATTTGTTTATTTTCAATTTATGTACATTGATGTTTTCACTGCATGTACATCTGTGCGAAGGTGTTGGATCCCCTGGGACAGGAGTTTAAAGACAGCTGCAGCTGCCATGTAGGTGCTGGGAATTGAACCCATGTCCTTGAGAAGAGCAGCCAGTGTTCTTAACCACTGAGCCATCTCTCCAGCCCCAATAAGCATAATGTTTAAAAAGCAGGCGTTAACTAGGTAATCCATAACTCATGATCAGATAAAGTACTTGTCTTCATGTCTGACAGTGTCGTTGAAAAGCATCACTGTGTCCTTCGTTGCCATCACCATTTTCACTGTCATTGTGAGGCTTCCTTGTATGTAAAATAAGGATGGTGGAAATAATGAAATACAAAAATATTAAGTGACTTGCCCAAGTAGCAATGAGCTGAACCCCAAGTACCCCGATGTTCCTGCTTACTCCCTGATGCATTTAGAAGAGCTTCAGCCAGGCCACTGTGTGATCGTCCCCCGTTCACCAGAGGATGCTGTCCACTCAGGGTGAGGGCATGCAGAGCTCTAGATGGGCCTTCAGCATCCCTACTTCTTGTCCACATACACCAAGAGACTTGGAAATGAGCTAGAGATGCGCAAGGAATTTATGTCTTTATGAGGCTCTGCTTTGTTTATTCCTAACTATTGGTTAGAACAGGCAGCAGTGAAATTTTTAGAATAAAACTTAGGAAAGCCATACCCAAAAGGAGGCATCATCCAATTAACATAACAACTGTTCCCCAAATTCACAACCACAGGAAGCTGAGGGAGTTGACACTGTGTGGACTTTTCACCTCTCACCACAACAAAGTGAGCTCAACGAGTCATTTCTATACAAACTCCAAACCAAAAAAGTCTAAGAACAGCACCTTCCAACGTTCACAAAATGGACACATTTAACTCCTCACCCACCTAGGCTTCTACCTCCCAGGGCAGTCATCTTTAGCACATAGCTGTTCCAGAGGAGGCAGTTCAACCAACTTGACATTTGCTTACCCAGAAAAAAATAAGATCCATTAGCTGAGGTAACGCAATTCGTGATAATTCAGTCAGCGATAGGCTGCACATTAAGAGAGTGGCTCATGGTCTCCATCACCTAGTGATGTCACAATACAACACATTACTAATGTGAGTACTGGTGCCAGTCTGTGAGAGCATGCCACATACAACTCCACACTCTAGTGATAATTAACTGTTACTGGTTTATGCATTTACCACCTTAGACTTTGATCTACTTACAGAAGAAACAAACACAGTGTTAAACAACCTCTCGTGTTAGTGGGCAGTAGCATTGCCCGTCTCATGTGTTTTGATTACACCATTTTCTCTTGGGCTAGATTCAGCCTCACGATGTTAGTTGGCCCTAACAGAAACAGGCTTTGTGACATAGTTATGCCATGTAGCCTGATGTATGTAGGGCACACCATCTAGGCTGTGCAAGCACTCTCAATGATGCTATGACAAAATTACCTAGCCACACAATTCTCAAAATGTGCCCATGTTATTAAGTAACATGCTGTCTTTAAATTTAAACTTAAAAAATGTTTCATTTCAAACCATATTGTAGTGTAAAAATTAGTATGCTATTGCAGACAAGGTCTAGCAGGGTTGAGACACTCTCACATACAACATCTGAGTAAGGCAGGAATTCTGAAAAGAAGCCTGCCACCAACAGACTCCTATGAAGGGTCCCTGGGAGCCCCAGCATGTGGAGAGCCACCAAGGGTCTCCCAAGTGGCAGGGCATCAGCAGTGAGCTCTCGATTCCTCTCTCTTTTTCAAAGAGCTCTTTCTTGGGCCAAGACCATGAGAAAAGCCAGCCCTGCTGTTTCCAAGTATGTGTTACCTTAAAACAAAGTCAGTATTCAGTCTTAATATCTGCTCAGCAAGCACGAAGGGAAGTAAGCAAAGACGGAAGCCAGAGAGCTTCAGAGATATGCCGCAGGGACCCTCATGCAGCCAGGCATCCTCTGGTCCCACATTTAATTAGCATCCCCTCGACAGTGATCCTCATGGACTCTAATTGTTCTCCCTAACTCTCCC
Source organism: Psammomys obesus (assembly GCF_907164565.1). Lineage (NCBI taxonomy): Eukaryota > Metazoa > Chordata > Mammalia > Rodentia > Muridae > Psammomys > Psammomys obesus. The sequence goes on from NW_026585644.1 coordinate 15,211,563, forward strand.
GGGTGCCATTCTCAAAGGACTCTTGATCATTTCATCTCAGAATTCTGGTTTTATAAAGAGAAGCCTTAAGATACTCCCTTCCCAGGAAACCCTTCTTCTCTTAGCTCATTTCCACCAAGCAATCATTTAAATTGAAAAATGTAATTCTTTTCTAATGTGGCACAGAGATAAAGGGGAAACGGTGGCTTCTAGCAAGGAGTTGTACCCTGACCCATGGATGTGGCCATTACTGCAATCGGAGCACTTAGGGTGCTGGGGCCAGCAGGGTATCATAGACCACCTGCCTCAGCACCTCCACGCTACAGATAAACAAACTGAGCCAGGGACACTCAAGCAGGAGAGCCCTGGGATGTCCCTCCATACTCCTCTGAAAAAGCCTCGTGCTTGACAGCAGGAGACACAGATGTAACAGGCATGAGTTAACTTCCCTCCCCAGGACTACAGGAGCCCACGGTTCATGAATTCACATACAAGCTCAAGTGATAAGCAGTTCCTCTGAAAAACTGTTTCACAGCATCTGATCCACAGAGTGGGCAATGACCCTTACCTCAGAAGAAGATCCAGCATTCAAGCCACACCAAGCAATTAGCATTGCTGCCAGCTACATCTGCCTGCCCTACATGCTCTAGAGCCCTGTATTGGAACTGTCTATCCTCCTCTCTTTGTTCTGGACACTTCAGCTACACCTTCCTCATAGACCTGTCATGCTTATACCCATGAAAATGCCTAAGCAACTCCTTTACCTTTGCTGACTGTATTGTATGGACACCATGTGACGTTACACATGACACAGATTCAGCTCATCAGCTCCTCCACAAGGAATATGTTCAGTTTACACTAACAAAGCAGGGGTGCTGGGATGCAAGCTGGGGAACTGAAGATGCAGGGTGCAGTCCTGGGACCGCAACCCAGGCTTCAGGCTGTCACGCTTTCTAACACACAGGTTCTTCCTCTGGAAAGTCCTCACTTTCCAAAGTCAAATGACTGCCCTGTGTGAAGAGCAGGTCAGTGTGCACAGTGCCTGTGCCAGGTGGCTGGTGCTGAGACAGAGGTGTTCCTGGTGCTGGTTTGTGCACATGCTCAGCAAGGACAACCTTAAGCTCTCACCAGACTCAAAGAGCAGGCAAAAATACAAAACTGAAGTCAACAGTACCGATGTTAAAATATTGCCAGGACTGAATGAACACTGCCTAACACAACAGACTACTCCAGCCAGCACAGAGTTCTCAAAACACCCCCTGTAGACAGGCTTCCCATGATCTCAACAGCCAAATAGTCAAGACACTCCTTCCTATGTTACAGACGAGGGAACTGGGGCTCAATAAGAACCGACACCCAGAGCAGTGCATATCTAAAACGCTATATCTATGGTCATCCTGCCCTCTAGCCTGGACTGTTCCTGTAACAGTTGCTGCCTTTGGGAACATGGTTAATACCACCTGAGAATGAGACAGAGCAAATGCCTCAGGCCAGATCAGGAATCATCATAGCTGTCCTTAGGACCAACTCCAGTTTAATCTTCTTTTTGAGGGACAGTCACAAAATGGGACATCATTTCCAGAATATTGTGCTGACTGCGCATGTTTAAAAGGCTCATCTTCAGAACACTGAAGTCAGGCTCCCTTCATAGGCACAGGAAGGTCCAACATCACAGCTGTCTCCCTGAGGTCTCAGCCCTGAGAAGATGGCACCTCATGGACCTCCTGCTACATGCACCAGGTCCAACTGCCCACAGTGTACCAGCCTACTAACTGCTGGTTGGTTCACTCACATTTTGAGAGCTGACCACATCACACCACACCAAGCACCCAGTGTGGTACACTCCACTATGGCTTGTTTTATTTTGAGCGTGAAATGTCTCCAACAGGATCACCTGTCTGACCCGTAAGTCTCTAGTTTTAGGAGGCTATGGACTCTACTGGACTTGAAACCTGTTTGGACACAGGATCGCGGGATAGGCTTTGAAAGATAAAGTTGGGCTCTGCTTCTGGCCAAAGACCCACTTCCAGCCCAAGCTCACCACTTCCTGGTGTTTCACAATGTGAGCAAAAGGTTATATGCTCCTGCCGCTATGCCTTCTGCTCCATGATGGACTAAGCCCTCTGAGACCATAAACAGAATAAATCCTCCCTTCTGAAAATTTCTTTTGTTAAGTGTCTGATCACAATGTCAAGAACGGTGACTAATACACTGTTCCTGCAAGAAGAGCAAGCTCATCTGTGACTCCATGGAGAATGACATCCACCAGAGCCCCCTGACTCTGGTAGACAAGTCTGCTCCACCAGAAGATCATGTGGGTTCAAAGCCCTGAGCTCTTGGTTACATGTGGTCCTCAGAGTGGGGTACTTGCCAGCTACTTGTTCCTGTACCTGCTCCAGCAAGCCAGAGAGGCCCACAGAGGAAGGAACACTCTAATGACAACTCTGGCACTAATGTGCATGAGAACTGCGACTCTCAAATCTAAGGAAGCTCAGGAAAATACAGTCTCATAGCAAATCTTCAGGTTCATACTTGAAGTTCCTGTGTGACCCTGTCCTCCCTCATCCCATCCAGAACACAGCAGCTGTCCCTATACTCTGGAGCTCACCAACAGAAAGAAGGAATGTACATCCCGACAGGACTATGTCCTTTACAAACTGTTAAGTGTTTGCATAACAGATCTGAGGGGTCCTCAGTAGTCTCGTGTTTTATTCATGAGATTCCTGTGAATTTTGCACTCTGCTTGCTAACATATCTAAATTCATTTTACACTATAAATAATCCTTTCATTGCTTAAAATCAATACAGTAGACACTAGAGAAAGACATACCACATCTACCCTGTAGACCTGGCCCCCACTCTACAGCTGCCCCCAGAGCTCTGTATCTGCACTGTAGAAGCTCTGGCTAGAATCACAGAAAAGCTCCATGAATAAGTATGCACCTGGAGACCTAGAGAGAGGAGATACAGCATACTCCAGTTGCTGGCCAGTCCACCCATCATACTCTAACAATCCCAAGCCCTACCGGTCCCCTCACCCTGAGAACCTATCTATGAATCCCTGTGGTTTAGGAGTAATTTAGGAGAATTTATGAACTAAATTCTTTACAGATCTTGTGCCCACTTCATGAATGCACACTGACCACAAGAGCAGATGCCACAAATATATGGAAATCTGAGACATCTCTCCCAGGCAAGGTCTGAGACTCAGAGCACACTTCTAGAAGGGTCAGAAGAAAAGGTTTCAGGAATGCCATGTGGCCAATCAGTGCAGCAGTAAAGATGGGGCCACCACAATACATGATGTGGGGAGCCTGTGATGGGCCACAGGCCAGACCACACAGCCAGGACAATGGTGCCCTCTACTGACTATGAGGTCATTGCTACATAGGTATCAGCAAGGATACTGTCAGCAGAAATAGGTCACACACACAGGCATACACGCACACACACACACACACACACATGAACACAAATGGTATGGGTTCAGGCACTCCACTGAAGGCACAGATGATGTGCACTGCACAGTGACCACTGTATTTGCTCTGCTAGGCCTCTAAAGTGCATCTCCCTCAAAACATGTTTCTAATACACACTGTAGTGTATTATAGTGTGTATAAGGGCCTGTCTTTACTTTTCTCCGAGGACCAAGGAAGGTTTTCTCCTTTGCACCGCCAGTCCATCCCATTACCCACATGTACTCAGAAGGCACCTGAGCACATGTGTAGCCATCAAGGTGCCACCACTCTCACACTTCCAATCACTGTGGTGAGTCTGCAGGTCCCAATTAAGATACATCCTGAGCATTGCTGTTGACAATAATGTCCACACCAAGATTCCCACAGAAGGACACACCTCTCCAAGTGAATTCCATGTCTAACTCTCTTCTAGAAAACTCCTTCCCATGGTTCTCTCTGCTGTCCCCTCAGTAATATCCACTGAGAATTTAGCACACATGTGAAAGAGGACACAGCCACTGAACTGAGGACACAAATTGATGGAAATATGGTTCCCCAAAGCCTGCTGGCCTCAACTCATCAATCTACTTCCCATGTGTGTCCACCCCACCAGCTGCACACTCTGAGACACATTTTGAAGGCCTCAGCCTTGACTGAAAGATGCTACCCCTCCCACCACATCACACTGGAGAGTGCAAGGAGTGGGCTTCTTTACAAGTACATACTAACAAAATGATCACAGGAGAAGATGCAACAACTGATAACAGTAAGTCTATAGCCAGCCAGGAAAACCCTGGGGGAAAGGACTACTCTGTTTCTCTTAGGAAAAGTGACACAAAGGGGGATTCCCCAAGTATCATGTTCTAATCCCAGTATGCAGGGCTTGTGGAGTGAATTCCTATTTAAACTATAAAGCATGGAAACCTAGTGGTTCATGGGTAATCTGCATGTGAAAAAAAAAAGGCACAAGCATTCACTTGCAAAGTATGGTAGTTCTCACTAAGAACACATGGCAGCCTTGTGCTCTGTAAAGCCAAGGTTTTCTGGAGGCACCGAGACAGAAGAGGTGGGCACCTGGTCCCATGATAGTGACTGTCATCACAGATCATTTGCATAGAATGGGTACATCACAAAGCATGGCTTCAAAGAGCAAAGAGCTAAGAAGCTCAAGTTCACTGGCTATTGATGGCTACACTGAGAAGAATGAGCCTAGCATTCTGGAAAATAGTGCTGCCTGCAGACCAAACTTGCAAACAGGGTTCCTGGAGTTCAGACTTGAATACTGCTAAACTGTCTCCTTCCTAGAGAGGGTGACAGGAAAATACTGAATGGCAGGTCAGGCTGCCTTCAATATCTAGTAGAAAGAGCTAGTCTCTCAAAGGTCCTGACTTGAAAAGACTCAGGGTAACTAGAAGTGATGCACATGGTAGCAAGCAGGACTAAGGCTTCCTCTGCATACCTGTTTGCTGTTGCTGACCAGGTAAGCAGCTCAAATCACCATCAGCCTCAGAAAGCTGGCAAGACCCATGGGGAGAGTCAAGACAATATAACATTCAGATCCAGAAGCTCTAGAAACTAAATTGTACCCACAAACAGGGCTCACACCAAGACTCTAAATCCACCTAACACTTGCCAGGAGCTCAACAGAATGCCCACTAAGCCAGCAGCATGTACTCTGGACCATGGCAGCAGGACCAGGCTACCCCAAAGCCCATTTTTGTGGCAGCTTCTCGGAGTATATGAAACTGTACATCGGTTTCCTTGCTAGCAAACCCTACTGCTCCAAGCACTTGAAAGAGGCTTGGAGACTTCAAGAAGAAAGTTCAAAAGAAATGTAGGTAAGTGAAAATAGTATAGACTCAACAGGCTGTTAGTGAGTCTAGAACAGGCAGCAAGTGACAGCAGAAAGTGAGAAGTACTCACATGCTATCAGAAACCACAGCAAGACCACCTCTGCCTTTGCATTAACAGAGGTCGCCAACAGGTGGGACACAGTCAAAATGTGAGAGGAGAGATAAAGAAGGAAAGAGCTGTTGAGAGGAGGGAACAACAATGATGACTGGAAAGCTCAGCTCTACACACCAAAAGCTAAAGAGGCTGACCTCAGGACAGTGTGCCTGGGAGAATGACATGAAGGGAGGCTGGGAAAACAGTGAGCCTATGGAGGACAGTGAGCCTATGGAGGACACTGTACCTGGGGGGACAATGACCCTATGGAGGACACTGACCCTATGAAAGACAGGGACCCTATGGAGGACAGTGAGCATATGGAAGACAGTGAGCATTTTGAGGACAGTGACTCAATGGAGGACAGAGATCCTATGGAGGACAGTGAGCCTATGGAGGACAATGAGCATATGGAAGACACTGTACCTGGGAGGACAGCATGCCTTCCATCTCCCTTTTCTGAAAGGCATGCCCATAGTGACCACGTCTGGCCATACTGTGTACAGTATGTGTGACAGGCAAGTCGTCTGGTGCTCCAGACCACCAGCTGGAGAGGAACTGTGCCTGAAGAGCTGTGCTAACAATACCATCAGAATAAACTCTGTACCTACCACCACAGATGGTGCATCCTGGATACCCAGCAGGCCTTGCGGCTGAGCCTCTGAGGTCAAGGACTGGCTCTGCACACAGGCCAGGACACACCTTCATGTACCTGAATGCAACAGGACCTGTAGTCTGCTTAGAACTGAGTTAATGTGGCCAAGGGAAGGGATGTCCTATGACTGTCAGCACCATATGATATGTCAAAGGTGAAGGTTACAAAGGTTAGCTGTCTTGAGCTAATCACAAAGATCACCCCTATGCCTAAATGTTACTTTTTAGAGACCACTACCTTCATGAACAGAATCTTGGCTTTCTTCAAACAGGAAAGACTGCAATCTCCCTACACAAGGAAAAATAGAGGCCTGCGTTAGAGAATTGGAGGCAGATTGCTAGAATGGGTGTGGCAACCATGGAACCATGGCAATCATAATGAGATGACTATATACAAGTCACCTTCAGATAAGTAGAGTCTGCTCAAGTAGCATGGGCCAGCATTTGTGCTGCTGTTCAATACAGCAGCAGAGCAGGGAGGTAACAAAATCACCACCTCAGCCATGCCAATATGAAGACATAAGAAAAAGCTATATCACTGAGACAGAACAACAGACAGACTAACACCTCCTAGAACAATGGTGATGGGGAGAGGCTAGAATGGCCCCCATAGGCCCATACATATGAATGCTTCTCCACAGTTTGTGGAATTGTTTGAAAAGGATTAGGAGGTGCGGCCTTATTGAAGGAGGTGTGTCACTGGATATGAGCTTTACTTCAAAAGCCCACATCATTCCCAGTTAGTTTTGTGTTCTCTCTCTCTCCTTTCTCCCTCCACCCCCCATTGTCAAAGTCTCAACAGGTAAGCTTTCAGCTACTGTTCCTGGGCCATGCCTGCCTGCCTGTCACTATGCTCCCTGACATAACGGTCATGGACTCACTCTATGAAACTGTAAACATGCTCCCATACTCTCTTTTTATAATTTGCCTTGGCCATGGTATCTCTTCACAGCAATGAGATTTTCAAGATAGGAAAATTCAATCTGAATGTCTTCCCAACAAATGGAATAATACCATGTAAAAAGCTAAAAGTAAGAGATGAAGGCTATAAAGAACATCGGGCATGGTAGGGAGCACTGAATGTGTCTGCAGGCATCAATAACCCAAGCATACGGGAGGTTGAGGCAGAAATGTCAAGAATTCAAGACCACCTTGGGCTATATAGGAAGTCCCTATAAAGGAAGGAATGAAGAAAGAAACAAAGAGACAAAAGAAGAGGGAGGGAGGGAAAAAGAGAAGAAGGAAAAAGAAAACATTTCAATGGATTACAGGAGGAAAAGACCTTTCATCTAACTTTGTTTTATACTTAATAAGAGACTATATATTTAAAATAAAGACAGGTTGGCTTGAAGTTAAGACAGAAATAAGAAGCACTATATGGAAAATCCTATGGAGGAACTGTCTAATCAAAAGGTTCTAGAAGAAGGCTTCCTGGTAGCCACCCAACAGAACATGGCATGAGAAGAGGTTTTTCCCAGAAACCACCATAAGGAATGTCATACAGACAGAGCAAGGAGAACTGAGGGAGAAGTGAGATCAGCTCACTGTCTCTGTCTGACACAAATGTTGAAGGTCCAAGAGACTGGAGCACTGGGTTGGCAGGTGGAGGCCTGGCAGGCACATAGATAGCCCGCAAGCATGCATATGCAGCACTGCTACTGTCAGAGAGGACTACTTGCCAGCTGGGACACCTTATGACCCCAACATCGGGCAGTGGGAAGGAGGCAAGTCAGTGCTATGCTCACGTCATGCACACACCTGAAAGGCAAAGCCCACCTTTCAGGACCCTTCCAGTGTAGTGCTCCTGGAACAGCAACCAACCCTACAGCACAAACATCTACTCCCAGTGTCACGGTGTGTATGGGCAGCACCTAGGTGAATGGTCACATCTTCTAAATGGCCCCATCAGCAATACAGAATCACTCTCACATGACACCTCCAGCTGACACACACAGAACAATAAGCACAGCACTTACTTTTGTTGTAGCAGGTGGCCAGCACGCCTTTATCTGCTGGGCTGGCACTGATGTGCCAGATCTCACCTACTTGATGGAGGAGGACATTCTTATTTATAATGTTATTTTCATCATCAAAATCTATGATGTGGATCTACAAATGAAAGAAAAGAACAATCAGCATCTCAGATGTTTTTCCTGGCAAATAATAAGCACCGTGATCATAAAGAAATACATGCAAACTTGGTGGCAGCTAAACCTTTGAACAGTATACACCACTGTGATTTAGTTCTCACTGAGCCCCTTCCCAAAGGCAAAGTGACAAGTCCACATGGATTGCTTCTACAATACTAAGCTGCAGTATGCTGCTAGCTGGTCTTCTCCAGCCTAACATCCTAAGGTGCTATAAAAATTCTACTCTGAAGAGGCTCGGGGGTGAGGGCATGCTAGTGCTAACCTCTCAGTTTCTCAGACCTGCTGTGTCTGCAAAGTGGAAAGCACACAGTGAGGTCCAAAGGTACCATAGGGGCTGCTGACTAGTGAGATCTAAAAATAACTGTGGGGGGGGGGGAGGGAAGGAGCTGGAGAGATGGCTCAGAGGTTAAGAACACTGGTTGCTCTTCCAAAGGACCTGAGTTCAATTCCCAGCAACCACAGATTGGCTCACAACCATCTATAATGAGATCTTGTGGCCTCTTCTGGTGTGTAGGTATACATGCAGGCAAAACACTGTATACATAATAAATAACTAAATTTTTTTTTTAAATAAAACTGTAGATGCTGCTGGTCAAAGGGTGACCATGGGGGCTACTGTCCAGTGGGACTGGGTAAAGTATGCCTAGTCCCGCTGTGATGGGCAAGACTCAAGGCAGCAGTCACTGAGTTGGGATAAGACTGTATTTTAGCACATTTTTTGTTTCTTTTTAAAAAAATGAGGCCAACATATCAGCATCTATGATTATATACTATTAATTACAACTGTTAAATTTAGGTCTCTGAGTAAGAAGGCTAACTATGTCATCTCCATGCTTTTCTGGAAAAAAAAAATTACAGGAACTGACATGATTTTCACACTCAATCTCTCTGATCAGTACTTAAGCCAATAGAAACCACTTACTTAAAAAAAATGTATACATACACACACACACACACACACACACACACGTACACACACACTAAGAAAGTAATGTGGATGCACAGATTTCTTCTAAAAAAGCTCCCCAGTGGCACTGATTACAGTAATGAAAGAGCCAAGGCCACCTCAATGCCCAGGACAAGTTCAGGTACCTGCCAGCACTTGGCTGCAGTAGAACCACACAAAGCTGGTCAGTGCCTGGCAGCACAAAAAGGTGTCCATGAAATAGATTTAAAGAGACAGGAACATACAAACAACTACATAAACATGGCATCATTTTTGTTTTAAAAAGTATAGACGTCCCCAGATGAGTGGAAATAAAAGGAAATGTTCTCGAGGTTGGAGCCACCACCTTTGCCTTTGCCTCTCTGTGCTTTGTATTTTTTATGGGTTTTCTAATGACTAATATGTGTGACTTTGGCGATCAAAACAATACTATACTAAAGGTTTACACAATAGCTAGCAACAGCTTCAAAAGGACTCTTGCTTAACCATGATTCTCTCTTCTAGCAATATTTTTATGTGGTACTGCTTCACAAGGCCTCTTGATTAACCATGGTTCTCTCTCCTCTTCAGGAGTCACTCTGTACTCATCAGTGCGGAATTCAATCCCAGCAAGGGCTTAGGATGGCCAGTGCCAGCCACATACAACGCTGACCAGAACAATTAGTACAAACCAACCCAGCACACATAGGTACAATCCCCTTCCCTGTGGGACAGATTAGGAAACAACCACCTTTAAAAACAGTGTCTGAGTTTCTCCCTGCCCTCGAGTTCAGTTCAAAAGCAGATGACACAATTTAAGGTAACAGAGACCAGGCATGGTACAGCTCCTGAGGGCTGGGGACACTTGACACAATAACAAATCAAAAGTGATGAGCAGTCCCACCTCAATGTATAAGCTACTGCCTGGCTTGGTGGCATACATCTCTAATCTCAGCACTCAGGAGGCAGAGGCAGAGTTTGGGCCACATTGATATACATAGTTCCAGGCCAGTCAGGCTACAGAGTAAGTTATCTTAGGTTGTTACTTATACGGTCTCTCTCACACACACAGACACACGTACATATACCATGGACAAACACAAAAAAAGAAGCACTAAACAGAATGTGTAAATTATTGTAATCAATCATTAAATCTAGTTGGGCAATAGTTATGACTTGGAAATATGTGCTTAAATCTAATGAAAAATTTTGTTTGCGTGGCATTAAATTTTTTTAAAATGTTGCTTGAAAAATCAAGAGCAAAATGGATATGAAACTAAGAATAAGCTTAGTAATTAACATGTATACATTTGTCAAAAATAGTTACCTGATTATCATATTTAAGAGACTGTGTCCCAACCAAGAAGCGAATGGCATCTGTTTCTGCAGTTTGAGGTGTTAGAGCCCGTGCCTGAGGAGGGAGGAAATGCATACACATTTATGAAGTTAGGCTTAATAGACACAGAAAAGTCGGCTTATCTCATCTGCTGAGATGAAGGATAAATCAGCAGTGTCTAGAGGCGACTGCACACTCCTAACACAATTGCACTTCAAATCTGTACGTGAAATAACTCTAAGTGGGCACTAATCTAAGCAATAAAGATACAAATTATTTACACAGCAATAGTTAAGTTGGGTAATAAAACCACCATGTCAGCAATAAATAGATTGGTTCAACAAATTACACTTCATCAAAATAACACAACAGAAATGGCTTCCAGCGATGCAATGCAGGTAGGTTAAGCCAAGTTCCCTGCAAAGAACTAGAAAAGCTATGCAAAATAAAGTCGGCCTCCAGGCCTCCTAATGTGTCAAGGAGCCGAGGATCAGGCTACATTGTATCTGCAGGTTTAAGTCCGTGGAAAAGTGTGACAAGAGTAGGAGGCTTAGGATGCAAATATGCACAGGGCAGGGCCCACCATCAAGAAGCTGGCACAGCTCTCACCACACAGGGACACGGGGGGGGGGGGGGGGGGGGGGGGGGGGGGGGGGAGCAGAACTGTAACCAGAACAGCTGGCACAGACTGAAGCTGTGCAAGCTCTCAATCCCTGATCTGAAAGAAGAGGACTGAGCAGACCCCTGCTCCCAGGCTAGGAGAAACCTGCCAGCAATAAGTCCTCCATGGAAAGGGAATATCCAAAGTCACCATGCAGAAAACCTAGCCTTCAACCAAAACAAGGTTATTTCACAGTAACATAAAACCACATGGGGAAAAAAAAAACAAGAAAAGAAAAAGAAAAATGGAAAGGGGAAGAAAGCCCACATTGCTATTTCCTCAGAAACAGGTTCTAAGATTATAGGATATGCATGAGAAAAAGTGAAGCTTGTGCATTTTTCTCAAAGGTCTACCAGTTGGGGAGCCTTGAGTTGGATGGCCCTTCAGAGCTGAAACAAAGGGCTAGGCTTTATACCATGCACCACAGTTAAACAACTGGAATGCAGAATGGCTCTGGACAAAGTGCCTCTACAGGTGAAGCCACCTCCAGTTACAGGCCCCAACTAAGAGCTACAAGCCACCACCAAGGTCAGAAGGTGCCAGCCTTCCTAAAGGTGAAGTCTAGGAAACGAAAGCCAGCATCAACAGCAGTAACTATGATTAGAGCATAATCATAATAAAAGGCAAAATTAAGAATTTCACACTTTGAGAAGAAAAGCACCTCTGAATGGTGCTTCAAACCAGATGCAATTCCAGCTCTTTCAGCCCAATCATTACAAGGACCCAGGGCCAAGACCCTGTACTTACACATTAATTTCTGCTGTAGACAAAATAATGGCTCATTAAAAATGGCTACATACTGATTCCTAGATACATGACTGTGTTCACACACAGAGCAAAGGGACTGTGCAGCTTCCATTAAGTCAAGGACTGGGGAAGCAGAGAATGTTAAGGATGTAAATCGCACTGGTGCTTGAAACCAGGAAAACTCTTGTGGCTGTAGTCACAGCCATGTGGAAACAAAGCAGCAAGAGGTGTGCTACAGAGAGAGGCTTCAGCAGCCAGAGGTGAGCTACAGAGGGAGGCTGCAATCAACCCTCCAGTTTCATTTGCTCTTACTTGCATGTGGTACTGCATGCCCATGATGGCAGACACAAGGGTCATGTGTTCAAGGCCAGCCTGGGCTACATAATGAGACCCTCCCTCAGAAATTTAGAAGGGAGACCAGCTAATCTGGAGGTTACACAGCTAAGCCACACATTATTAGTTTGCCATAGACAGCAGTTTTTCTGTGTGGGGTTACAAGTTTCCTGGACCATTTTTACTGAGAAGTTACTCTTCACATAGTGTGTAGCATTTCATGGGTGACTAGAGCAGAGCAAGAGGTTTAGTGTTGTTCTCCTTGGCAGCCTTATCTTTAGGATAGATCCTATTATTCTGTGCATAGACACATTGGCCACTGACAAGGATTTTGAACTGTAGTATTAGACTTACTTGACCTAGATTTAACTCTCTCCTCCCACTTCAAAGCTAAAGATGCTTAACCAACCTTGACTGGTAACTCCCCATCATGGAAGAAGGAAAGACAGGGGCCACCCTGTGTTCCTGGAAGCTCTCCCTCATTCTCAGAAAAGACATAAATACCCCTCCATTCCTTATCCTCTCCCCTCATCATTCCCCCCATAATCCTTCTTGAAGGGAGATGCTAATTTGTGAGCAAAACTCCCTCTTTTCCTTTCATGTTTTTTTATGCTCAACACTCCTCTCAGACATTGGGTTGTCAGTACCCTGAGCCTCCAATAACAGTAACGGTAGCTTAAGAAAGAGTCAAGGAACTGCAAGGACTCAGGCAGCTGTTGCTGGCTCTAGTTTGAGGACGGAACCATGTGCCCAGGAATGTGGGTAGCTTTGGATGCTGGAAAAGCAAGACTACAGGTGCTACCATGTGACAAAGACCTCCCAGTGAATTTGTTTCAGCCGAGAGAGGCCTGTGTGAGACTTCTCCCTAGTAATGGTGGACTCCTTTAAATTTCTGTAATTTGTTAGAGCAGCAACAGGAAGCTCCTCCCTCACCAAGCTCACCTGATGTGCCCCACTGTCTACAGCTGTTTCTCCCAAAACGGCCTACTTCCTGACTGCCACAGCTGAGCAGTATTTTTATTTAGTTAGTTATGTGCTTTTTTCCTTCTTTCTTTTCTTTGAAAATGAGTAAGAGAAAGAGTTTAACAGCTGTCGTGACCATTAAGTCTGTACTGTTTATACTGTTTTTGCAATTAGTACAAATTTTAGATTTCAGAAGACTCAACTACGCTGCCTCTATATCTCCACCCTTCTCCAGGGACAGAAGCACAAAACTCGATGGTGTATGTAAATAAATGAAGGAAATACCTGTCCATGGTGGCATACACACTGTAACATCTTGAGGTGTCTACTCAGCATGCAAAGCAGGCTGACGCACTTGTCCACTCCTGCCTTCCCCTCTGCACTCTTGGATAAACAGTTTGGACAGCCTTATATGAAACTGATAATCCTTTGTGGATCTAGAAATCTGCATATACATGTACCAAAAACTGGGGCCTATCAGTAACAATGCAGAGCCTCTGAACTCTATGGGCCTTAAGGACCTAGCTTAGACCATACTGCCTATTGAAAGGAAGAAGGCAGCACTGAGGCCAGGAATCAGGCCCACCCTGGGGAGTTGAAAATGGGTAGGGTTCCACCTTTAGATTAGTACACAAAGACATTCAAATACAACTTGGGCTCACACAGAAGATACATGGACTAAAGTCCCCAAAACAGGACCAGGGAGAGGACCCAACTGAGAGAGAATGACTATTTCACATGAGTTTCTCTATTTCAAGCTGACAATGAAAGGCTGGAACTGGTGAGGGGTTGAGACAATGGCAGAAAATAGTCACCAGGAACTATAGGAGTATACAGCACTCCCTTTGGAAGCTTAGCATCTTATCTGGCTGCTTACTAACATGTAAAATACATGCCTAACTACACAGCAGACAGCCAACTGTGTCTAAAAGCAGTGGCCTTGAAAGAATAATGCCAACTTAGAAAGAGAAGCAGTGAGGAAGTGCTGTGCTACTCTAAAGGTCAGGGCCAGGCTAGCCTTCTCCTGCAATCAGAAGGCTCCCTGTACAAACAGCCTCCTCACCACAGCACCAGGAGAGCAAGCCAGTAAAAATGATGGAGGGCAGGTGACTGAAGGAGCAGAGAAGAGAAAGAAGGAAAAAAAAAGAATAAAAATGCATATATGAAACAGCTACTTGATGAATTTTTAAAGAAGTCATGGATCAGTGATAGAGCACCTGACTACGACGCAGGAGGCCCCACATTTCATCCCAGCACCAAAAAAGCCAACTGATCAACTGAACCCAAAAATCCTGTCCACAGTGTCCACAGAAACACCTCTGCCCTTGGCATGGGTGATTGGGATGCACAAAAGCTATAACCTCTCTGTTTTCAACTCTGCTGTGATCCAGTACACACGAAAGACCTGGAACCCAATAGGCACTAAGTAGTTACTTGATATCCTGGTCTTTTTTTTTTTTTTTTTTTACAATTTTACACAAGCTACAGTCATCTGGGAAGAGAAACTTGAACTGACAAACTGTCAAAACTGAAAACTAACAAAATGTCTCCATCAGACTGACAATTAGACAAGTCGAGGGGGAGGGCATTTTCTTGATTGATGATTGGTGTCCTGGGCAGGTGGTCCTGAGAGATACAGGAAAGGGAGCTGACTATGAGCTTGAGAACAAGCCAGTAAGCAGCACTACTCCATGGTCTCTGCTTTGGTTCCTGCCTTCACAGTGCTGCCATGAGTTCCTGCCCTGACTTTCCTTCATAATAGACCTGTGAGATGAAATACATCCTTTCCTCCCCAAGTTGCAGCAATAGAATAGCAAGCTAAATAAGGTGGTGGTGGTGTATGCCTTCAATCCCAGCATTCAGGAGACAAAGGTAGGCAGATCTGTAAGTTCAAGGCCAGCCTGATCTACAAAAGTGAGTTCCAGAACAGCCAGGAATACACAGAGAAACCCTGACTTGGGGGAGTGGAGAGAAATGGGGGTAACAAGCCAGCTAAGACATTTGTCAACCAAATAATGAATGGATTCCAACAGGAAAATACTTAACCAAAACTTATCTCAAAAGAAAGAAGGTCTGGAGAGATGGCTCAGAAGTTAAGAATATTTGCTGCTATTGACAAGAACCTAGGTTCAATTCCTAGCCCCCAAACAGCGGCTTACAACCATCTGTTATGCCAAAGGATCTGACACCCTCTTCTGTCTTCCATGAGCATCAGTACACATGTAGTACACAGACAAACAAGCAGGCAAAACACCTGATACACAGAAAATAAAAGTAAATCTAAAAGAAATAAGGAGCCTGAACAGCTATCACCAGGAACTATTCTACGATAACGTGAGATTGAGAGGCCAGGGGGAGGTAGTACCATGCTGCCCTGCCATTACACAGCCTGAAGCATGGGAACTCCCAGGTCTGATAAAGGCATCCTCCCAAGAAAATCACATGCTGACGAGAACAAAAACTTCTAGAGAACTGTCAGTAAGTAAGCTGGATCCAGCATAGGAATCCCTTCCCAGAATTTAGGAATTACCCACAATCTAGAAAGCTGTTAGTGTGACTAACCAAAAAGATGTAAGTAAATAATGTAGGCTGGAAAGACAGCTCAGCAGCTATGAGCGCTTGCTGCTTGTGGAGAGGATCCAACACCCACATCAAGTGGCTCACAACCATCGGTAACTCCATTCTAGAGCATCTAAAGCCCTCTTCTGACCTCCCGGGCACCAGGAACACGTGTGGGGCACATCATGCGCACAAAATAAAAATAAATCATTTTTAAAACCTCTGAAATCAGGCTGCAGTGATGACATAAAGTGAATAAAGTGTAATAAACAAATATATAAATAAATTTTTAAAACCTCTGAAATCAAGCAAACATCTCTGGGAGCCCCCAAGCACACAGGCTTCCTCAGGAAGCAGCAGGCTGACCCTGGAACAGGACCAGTAGCATTCCCTGATCCCCCCAGCAGGGATCTGGGGGGATCTGAAACTTCAGTGCTTCTGAAACTTCCACTGAACTTCTCCCCAGTACAAGATTTCTGTGTCTTGACTTTGTGTTGTTTCTTTGGCAGATTTTGTTTCATTTTGTTTTGGTTTTTTGAGACAAGGTTTCTCTGTGTAGCCCTGGGGGTCCTGGACTCGCTTTGTAAACCAGGCTATTCTTGAGCTCACACAGATCTTGCCTACCTTTGCCTCCCCCGAGTGCTGGGATTGCTGAGATTACAGCTGTGCACCACTGCTCCCGCCTTCTCTGTGCAGATTTTAAGTGAACCTTCCCCTGTCCTTTTCCACCATTCTTTGTCCATACATCAGCTTGCCTGAGCTTGGAGCCTGTCTGTTGGTTGCACACAGAGCAATCTGAACACAGTTCATTGAGCATACATGTGCAGTGTCTCAGTTAGGGTTGCCTGCACACTTTGAGTCTAGATGCTTACACTGGCTGCTGCAGCTATGCATCTTATTTGCCAATGATCACAGTCCATAGATAGGCATTCCATGTCTATGATATATCTCCCAGTAACTTCCAACTGTACTTAGGTTTCAAAAGGAACACTAAAACTTGATCTGAACATAGTCCACATTTCTTCTCATTTTGTAGGTAAAAAACACGGATACCCTGGACAGATTAAATGGCCGCAACAGGCTCAGTACAGATATCTAGGCAGAACCTCACTATCTCCCTTATTGTCAGACTTTATCCCCATCATATGGCCCTCTCTGTGTATCTATATCATCATCCTTTATCTGTAAAATGGGCATACAGATTCATCTACATGGAGCTGACTTTCTCCTCCTATCAGAAAAGTCAAGGGCAACCCCACGAAGTAATCATTATAAATCTGTGTTCATCAGTGGCTGGTTCTTTGACCACCTCCCCCTCAGAGTGGAGCAGCCTTGCCAGGCCACAGAGGAGGACAATGTAGCCAGTCTTGATGAGACCTGATAAGCTAGAGTCAGACGGAAGGAGAGGAGGACCTCCCCTATCAGTGGACTTGGAGAGGGGCATGGGAGGAGATAAGGGAGGGAAGTTGAGGTTGGGAGAGAATGAGAGAAGGCCCTACAGCTGAGATACAAAGTGAATAAGCTGTAATTAATATAAAAAATTTAAAAATAAAAAATAAATCTGTGTTCAAGGGCACACAATGTCCAAGGATTTTATTTTTATGGAAGGAACACAAAATAAAGGAGTGAGGGTGATGGGCCTAAACTGGATTTGATTCCATCTAGATGTCAGATCTAATAATTCCCGGGATAATGAAGAAAATGACAGAAGTAGACAAGAATCAAAGACAGGGCATGTAGAAGAGGCATCCTGAGTCTTAGCATGGGAGCTCTGGGCACCCAGGAAGGCACTGAAAATGATAGAACTCTCCAGTGTATTTTTAGCAAATCATGGCCCTGGTCTGAAGAACTCCATGGGACATGGAAACTCTGATCCCACTATTCACTTGAATCTGTAACCTAAACTGCACACATTACGAATATGATTTAAAGGGGTGGAGCAGAGTGAATAAATAGAATTTAACAGCTATCGAAATTAAAAGTTCATAAGGAAAAAAAGCAAGTGTATTCCAACCCGAGTGAGCAAAATGCTTCTTAACACCCACCCAGCACTTTTCCCCCTGAAGCTCCTCTTTGCCGGGCTTGAACTGAGCAGTATCCAACACACGTCAGTGCTCAATAATTGATCCTGGAGGTGTCAGTAGTGCGAGTGTAAAGAAGACACCAGCGGGGCCGAGTGCTCACCCTCTGCCGTCCACGCCAGCCCTGGGCCTCACTCGGCCACACTATGTCCCCTCTCCCCAAAACCGGGCCATCAAGCTCAGAATCCTTGGAACCAGACAGAATACGCGCGTTCGTCCATGCTGGTCAGGCGTCTGGGCGGCACCAACCCTCGGACTCCGCCATGCCCACCTGGAATTCCAGCCCGTAGATGACCGGCGCGTCGTCCTCCATGATGCTCTGCCTGCCCAGCCTCTCACTCCTCAGTGCCGGAGTCCCGCCTCAGAAGCGATCCGCCAGAACTCATTCATTCCCCGGCTCAAACAGGTCTTAGGAGCCCCAGACAGACTCCCTGACGGCTCACTTCCTGTTTTCTTCGTCGCGTCATCAATACGCTTCTCCCGCTAGCCAATGGCGGCAGGGTCTTTATACTGCGCATGCTCATTTAGGCTCTCATGAGGCCCTGCAGCCGCGGGGGATCCTGGGTTGGAGGGCGGGGCTAGGAGCAAATGCTGTGGCAATAGACCACCATCAGGGCGGCGCTCTTGTGCTCTTGAGCTGCTCCCTGGAGCTTCCATGCCCTGCGCCCTAAGAGAGCAATTAAAAGGGGCCTTATGATTTGCAGTGCTTCAGCTCCTAAACCGTGGTGCTGAGCACCAGGGCACTGTCCAACCGAACTACCAGGACCTTTGCTCCAGCCTCAGGAACGGGCACAT
Organism: Psammomys obesus; assembly: GCF_907164565.1. Taxonomy (NCBI): domain Eukaryota; kingdom Metazoa; phylum Chordata; class Mammalia; order Rodentia; family Muridae; genus Psammomys; species Psammomys obesus. The sequence goes on from NW_026585644.1 coordinate 15,230,151, forward strand.
AGACATCCATATAAGCATGAGATGCAGCAAGCTTGAGTCAAGATGGTGGTGTAGCTGAGCTGTGAGGTGCAGCAATGTGCATTTCATGTGGCCACCTCGTCTTAGCACAGGGACACAGCTAAGCCACGATCTATACTGCTCAGAGCTCCCTGAGACAGGAAGCTCTTATGTCCTGGTATGGAAAGTGCAGGAAGACAAGAACACACCACAAGAACTTCACTGGCCTGGTTCTGTGGAGTTCTGGATCTGCACACGTTTCTTCTGTGTTAGTGATTGATGCCAGTCTCTTGACTGACTATCATGACAGCGCTTTATATGATGCTACATTACCCACTTAGTAGTCATCCGTTGCCCTCTGCGTATAACACTAACTTTCTGGTAAAAACCTCTGGCCACTAGTTTCACCAATCCCAAAGCTAGAGATGCCATCAGATAGCACCCAAGGCCTACAGCAGAGGGTTCCCGCTTTTTGTAACCCACCTACCCACTGCTTCCAAAGTGTGCTTGAAAAATGTTTATTTATTTTTTTGTTACTGTAAAACTTCATCAAATTGTTGTCGTGTCAGGCAGCAGAATTTATGGTGACCTGAATGTGTGTTCCCATCATCATTGGCTCCAGAATAAACTCTCCTCCCCTTTTGAGCTGTGTTCTTAGATTGTCACAGCCTTTTCTGAGACTACAGACAAAGTTCTAGGAAAAAGCACCTTTGGTTGGTGACAGGTCCAAGGACTGTGGATTCCCTTCAATCACCAAGGCCATCCTTGCCCTCTACACATTTTGGCTTTAGGTCACGCCCACAGCTCATGAACCGGAAATGCGCTACTTCCAGTAGAGAGCTAGAAGCTCCCGAACTGAGCATGTGCGGAAGTCGGGCCTCACTGGCCTGCACGCGCAGACGCACAAGCGCGCGGGAGCTTGGATCTTGAGTCCATTTCCGCTCTTCCGTCATCTCTTCGGACCCTTTTCACCCGCGGGGGACCCGACCTCAGGGGCGGGTGGCAGGTGAGGAGCGGGTTGCAGTGACGAGGGTCGCCGGAGACCTCGACCTTCCCACGGAGGGTGGCGTCCGCGCGTAATCACCGCTCTCGGCCACGCAAAGCTGGGATCCGCCAGTCTTGGCAGCCCCAGCAGGGGTTGGCTCTTTTGACCGTAGCCAATTCCGTGCCCCCTGTGGTTCTGGAAAAGGTACACACCTTCCAGACCTCAGTTTCTCATGTATAAAGTACGGGTTCCTGTGCATGCGTAGTAGGCACCCATGTTATATTACCAGTGTTTTTGTTCTTCCCCAACTTTTGCTCCTGCTGTCCTCGGTGTCTCATATCCCCACAGTTATAACACTGCAGTAAACCAAAGTCGGGGTAAAGAGATAGTTAAGGGATGGGGTGCCTTAAGAGACAAACTTACCCTGAGCACTAAAGAGTGAGTAATGTTGTTTGGCAGTGTTCATTGCGGTAAGCTCAGCGTAAAGGAGAGTGAGACGGGAAGACTGTAAGGATGAGGTCAGTACGATAAATAGGGAGACAACCCCACACCCATCTCAAAAAAGAAAGAAATGATAGAGGCTAAAACGAGGGCTGACAGGATGGCTCAGTGTCGGCCACCAATCCTGATAAGCTGACTTGGATCTGCAGAACCCTCATAGTGAATGAAGAGGCCTAATTCCAGATGATTATCTTATGACCATAAATACACAAATGAGTGAATACAGTAAGACACCGCGTTGGTCCTTAGCCTGATCTCAGCATTTGGGAGGTAGAGGCAGGAGGCTCAGGAGTTCAGTATCGTGTTCGGTCACGTGACAAATTTAAGGCCAGATTAGGTTACCCAAGACCTTGATTTATAAAAACAAATTCTCACACATATTAAAAGGTTGAGTAAAAGTAAAATAAGTAGCCAGCCAGTGTGTGGTGAAATTGGGGTGTGTACACTGTTGGAGGAATGGAAGGGGGTTCTGCTGCAGTGGGAAAACTGCAGTTTCTTGTGAAAATAAACAGGTGGTTACTGTCAGGCAGTGGTGGTACATGCCTTTAACCTCAGGACTGGAGCAGGACGGGCCTGGCAGGAAGATCCCTAAGTTTGAAGCCAGTCTGCTCTACATAGTGAGTTCCAGGTCAGTTGTTGCTACACAGAGAAACCCTGTCTCAACAAAAAAAAAAAAAAAAAAAAAAAAACAAAGAAAGAAAAATGTAATTACTGTATGGGACAGGTTTATCTCTGGGCATTGGAATGTGCCAAAGAATGGAAATTAAAGCCTTGGAGATACATTCATACATTCTGTTCACAAAAGCACTGTGCACAATTGCTAGAGGCTAGAAGAAACCCAGGTGAATGGATGAACAAACGCCACAGGCCTGCAAAGCAGTGTTCTTATTCACCTGTCAAAGGGAAGGAAGGCCCATACATGCTGCAGCACGGATGATTTGTACAGTGTGGAGAATGAACTGTGATTGCTGAGCTTGCAGTTCAGATGAGTGAGCATTTAGGAAGCAAAGAGAACAGATAGCACATAGAGACAGAAACCACAAGTAGACAACAAAACCTCATCCAGTCAGGGCTTACAACATCCAACAGAGAAGACTGCAGTGGCCTGATTGAGAGAAAGCGCAAAGGATATCATCAAATGGATGCCCACAACATCCCTCGGAGTCTGCTGGGGAGGCAGCAGTCATGCTGGAGTTCTGAGTTGAGGGCAGAGCAGAGCAGCCTCTCCATGGATGAGCCTCACAGTGTCTGTTGCCAATGGGTACCTTCTAGCTGTTCTCAAGAGCTTATGTTTACTCTCCAGATCTGTTGCTGTTCTCAGCCTATACCCAGACAGGGCCCTTGGAGGACCCTATGGACAGACATGGTGGCCTGAGGTGCAGGCCAGGGCAGATCTGAGCTTCACAATAAGTGCACCCAGCATTTGTTTATTGATAACTAGATATTGCAATGGATGAAGGGCATCATGATGAAAGCTCTATGGATCCCCAGAGAATTCCAAAAACTGGGAAGTAGGATGGTGTTTATCATGTGTGAGTACAGAGAGAGTTACTAAATGGGTACAGAATTTTTGTTTTGCAAAATGGCCAAAATTCTGGAGGTTGATTGGACAACAAGGAGAATGTATTAAACATTGCTGAACTGTACACATAAAAATGGTGGCGGCTAGTAAATTTTAAATGTAATTTATCATAATTATAAATTTCTAACTTTGTGCTGTTTGGATGGGGAACTATTAAACATTTGTTTCCTTGAGCCACAGAATAAAAGTAGCATAGCCTATGTCGCAGAACTGCAGAGGTTGTGAGTTCAAGTCCACCCAGGTTATGTGAGATCCTCTTCCAGAAAAGAAAAGCCAGTTATTTCCCAGTTCTTGAAATAAGACAGTGATGTGATTTGTGACTGTCTATTTTTTAGACAACATGGAAAAAGCTGAAGATGGTGAACAGAGTCCAAGTGAGGCGTCTCCTCCTGCCCAGACAGGGCCTGAAAATCTCCCTGAGCGGGTATCTCAAGAGGAATCGGGCCAGGTGCTGTATCACGAGGAGACCATTGATCTTGGTGGAGATGAGTTTGGATCCGAAGAGAACGAGCCAACATCCGAAGACTCTCACAACTTTGTAGATAGGCTTAACGAGCACATGATGGAGAGCGTGCTCATCTCCGACTCTCCTAACAACAGTGAGGGTGATGTGGGCGACCTCGGCTGTCTGCAGGACGTTGCAGAGCCCCCCAGAAGTGCCACTGATCACAGACTGCCCAGTGCCATAGACAAAGAAGCCGTGGACACTCTGAGTAATGGCAGTGAGACTGATGGAGACGATACGCCCAGAGATGTTTCAGACATGACGCCTGACAGCAGAGCCTCTCCCAAAGAGGACTCAACCCAGGAAGATGTGACAAGCATGCCTGCACTGGAAAATGCTGGCACGGAGGACGTGGAGCCTAGGGATAGCCAAGTACCCCCCGAAGAGCAGACTGCAAAAGTGTCTTCCAGTCAGTCCTCCTCCAAAGACGAGCCCTTGCCTGTCTGCACCATCTTCAGCCAGGCCACCTCCACTCCCTCGCAGCCACACTTGTTTCTGCAGGATGGCTTCCAGTCCCAGATGGTGAAATCTCCAAGTTTCAGTAGCACCAGTGAGATGTCGGCCAAGACCCCTCCTCCGATGGTTCAGCCCAGTCCCAGCTTGAGTACATTTTTTGGAGATACAATGAGCTCTAATTCCTTGGCCTCTGACTTCTTTGATTCCTTCACAACTTCTACTTTCATTTCGGTCAGTAATCCCAATGCAGGTTCCCCAGTTCCAGAAAAGCTGTCTTCACTGGCTACCCCTACAGGAGAAAAGTCATCAGATTCTCCCAGCCCATCTTACTCTACAAGGATGGATAGATCAGAACCGGGTGTTTCTCCGGCCCCTCTGGATGTCTCTGAGTCTCCAAAGCCATTCTCACAGATCCAGACTGTGTTTGCTGGGAGTGATGACCCCTTCGCCACAGCCCTGAGCATGAGCGAGATGGACCGGAGGAATGACGCATGGCTTCCCAGCCAGGAGACCAGGGAGGTTCTGATGTCAGTAGCGACCCAGCAGTATGGCACTGTTTTCATAGACAAGGAGAACCTTACCATGCCCGGCCTCAAGTTTGACAACATTCAGGTAGGACAAGTAATGTTTCTGTGTCCCTGTCTCATCCCATGTAATCTCTTTCTAGAAATGTGAATAACAGAGACATGTATTAAATCTGGCTTTTTCTTTTATTTATTTTTGTTTTGTTTTGTTTTGTTTTGTTTTGTTTTGTTTTGTTTTTTGAGGCAGGGTTCCTCCCTATAGCCCTGGCTCTCCTAGACTTGTTTTGTATACTAGGCTGACCTTGAACTCACAGAATTCCCCTGCCTCTGCCTTCCAAGTGCTAGGATCACAGGCATCCGTCACCGCCGCCCAGCTGACTGTGGTTTTTCTAGTTACTAGGCTTGACAACAGCTATAACTGCAGCCTCCTAAGCAGAACATAATGAGTATGCTTTGCAGGCGTGTGTGTCCTGCAGCAGCAAGCTGATCTGGCCTCCAGTGCCTTCCAGACTCTGTTGTTTGCCCTGCTCCCTATATATGAACATTTATAGTCATAGAACAAAAGAAAATCAAGAAACAAGTCACTTGCCAGATAGATGTGTGGGACGTCAGGTAGGGCTGTTGTAACGCAATAGGAAGGAAGGAGCATCTTGCCATAGGTCTCCAGTGCTGCCTGATGACATGCTTATCTTTTGTGTTGCTAGAACCTAGAGGTGTGTTAAGAATGCATTCTAAGGCAGGGTTGTGCATGCCTTTAATCCCAGCACTCTGGAAGCAGAAGCAGACAGATTTCTGAGTTTAAGACCAGCCTGGTCTACAGAACAGGTTCCAAGGAGAGCCAGGGCTGTGTACAGAGACATCTTGTTTCAAAAGCACTCCCCCTTGACTTTCTCCCCTTGCGGGGGGGGGGGGGGGGAGGAGGGGAGAATGCATTCTAGAGCTGAAAAGATGGCTCAGTAGTTAAGAGCACTGGCTATTCTTTGAAGGAATCTGGTTCAATTTCCAGAACCCACATGGTGGTTTACAACTGTCAGTTCCAGGAGATCTGACAACCTTTTCTGGTCTCCTCAGGCACCAGGCACACATGTGGTGCACAGACATACATGCAGGCAAAACATAGACACAAAAGAAAATAAATTTTTGAAGAAATTAAATAAAAAAAGAGAAAGCATTCTAGGGCTGGAGAGATGGCTCAGTGGTTAATAGTGCTTGCTACTCCTCCACAGAACTAGAGTTTGGATCCCAGCTCTGAGCTGCCTGAAACTCCAGCTCCAAAGGAGCCAGTACCCTCTTCTGGCTTCTGTAGGCATTGTACTCAGATGCACGCGCACGCCCACACATACATACACACACACACACACACACCCTGAAAATAAGTCTTTATGAAAGAAGAGTGCATTTCACTGGTGTCAGCTGAGACGCAGTAGATTAGGTCAGCCTCAGAGCACTATAGAGGATGACTGGATGAACTGAAGAGTCTAGATGGTGTTAGCTGTCAGTCTGCAACTTTCCAGGCTTCTGCAATCAAGTTCTAATAATCATCAGTCTTGCAGAGACTTCAGTGAAGACATGGCTTTCTTTTGTGAACTTAGAGAAGCCATAGAGTTATGCTTGCAAAGCTGTATTCAACTATAGTACCGTTCCGCAAGGACATACACGTTTTCATCCAAGTGCTCTGTTGCATGGTATCTTGGTTAGGGTTACTATTGGTGTGATAAAACACCATGACCTAAAGCAACTTGAGGAGAAAAGGGTTTATTTCACTCACAGACTATATAACAGTTCATCATTAAAGCAGTGAAGGCAGGAACCTGGAGGCAGGAGCTGATGCAGAGGCCATGGAGGCATGCTGACTTGCTCCCTATGGCTTGCTCAGCCTGCTTTCCTATAGAACCCAGGACCAACAGCCCAAGGATGGCCCCACCCACAACAGGCTGGGCCTCCCCATCAATCACCAAATAAGAAAATGCCTTACAGGTTTGCCTGCAGCCCCATCTTATGGGAGCACTTTCTTAGTTGAGGCCTCCTCCCTATCTGGTGACTCTAGCCTGTGTCAAGTTAACATAAAACTAGCCAGCACATACAGTATCAAAGATTTTTCACTGTGGCATTTCCATACAAAGATGCATGTCCTTTGCTCATACTCACCTCCCACCACACTCCTTTGTCTCTGTCACTGGCCAGCTTCTTTCTTCCAAAGTCCATTCTGCTTGCCATGGGGTGTGTGTGTGTGGGTGTGCGTGTGTGTGTGTGTGTGTGTGTTTTAATCTAGTCTCCACACATGAAAGAGAGCATAGGATATTTGTCTTTCTCTTTTCCCTTATATTGTATTCTCTTGTTCTCTACCTTGGGTCCTCCCCCAATAAAGTCCCCTTTCTGCTTTCATAACTTGTATTTTTTTAAGTAGAGTCCTCATTGGACAGGAATCATGTAACATTTTTCCTTCAGGTTCTGCTTTATTTCATTTAACCCTGTTTCCACAGTCTCTGCAAATGACTTCATTCTCCTTCATGGCTGCATAAAATTGTGTTGTGTGTCCAGATCATCTTGTCTTTATCCACTCATCTGTTCATGGCATCTAGGCTGGTTCTGCATTTTGGCTCTTGTTGGTGTAGTGCTGCAGTGCATGTGGATGGCTGGGTCCTTCTGTGCTGCGGTGCACGTGGATGGCTGGGTCCCTCTGTGCTGTGCTGCAGTGCATGT
>NW_026585644.1:15237413-15259641 GCF_907164565.1 Psammomys obesus
TCTGTGCTGTGCTGCAGTGCATGTGGATGGCTGGGTCCCTCTGTGCTATGTTGACTTCATGTACTTCACTTCCTTCAGGGTAAACCTGGAATGCCATTTAGGTGGTTTAGGTGCTAGGTTTTTCTGTTTGTTTGTTGTGTTTGTTTTTGAGACAGAGTTGTGCTGTGTAGCCCAGGTTGCCATTGAACTTACTGTAACTTAGGCAAGCGTCAAACTACTAGTCATCCTGTCCCAGCCTCCTAGTGTAGGTACACAGTCCTGAGTCACCACACCCACCTCGTAATAGTTCTGTTTTCACAGGCTCTCCATGTGGATTTCCTATAAGGTCTGCACCAGCTGACATTCTCAGGGCTCTGGCCTTGATTCTGGGTGCTCTGTCTTACATTTTGCTGTATATATGTACCATATAGAGGACAGATTGTATTTCAGATCTTTGTCTGAGCTGAAGAACTAGAAGTTGCCGCTAATCGTCTGGAAAATGCAAATAGAACCCACAGAGAATGATCCCCTCATTCCTGTTAAGATGGCTGTTAACAAAAAGACAGGTGATAGCAATAATCACAGTGAATGGAGCTTAGTAAGCCACCATGGAAAGCAGCCTGGAGGTGCTTCAAGATAAAAACTGGTGTCACATATGGTCCAGCTGGAACCAAAGTCAGTGTCTTAGAGAAAGCCAAACTCCCATGTTCATTACAGCCTCACTCATAACAGAGCTGTCCCCATCAGCCTGAGTACCCATTTCTGGATGCAGAGGTAGAGAGAATGTGGTTGGCACGTGCAGCTGATGGTTTCCCAGTCTTTACAAAGAGACTCCTGTCATTTTGACACATGGAACAACATGAAGGATGAGGTAGTAAATGAAATAATTCAAGCAAAGAAAAGACAGAGACTTGTAGAATTTAAAAAAAAAAAAACTGAACTCACAGAGAGAGTACAGTAGAAGTTTGTGGGAACCAAGTTTGAGGTGAGCTGGGTGAATGAGATCTAGTGTGCAGTATGATGACCCAGTTAAACTGCTCTATAATTAGAGTTTATGACAGCAGTTTTTAAATAACACACACTTACACACACGCACATTTTAACTATGGGTAGTAGTGGTGTTCAGTACACCCTATCCAAATATTAAATCACTATGTTGGACACCCTGAATACACACAAGAGGATCAAGAGTTCAGGGTTACCCTAAATACCAAGTTCAAAGTCAAACTAAGTGTGTGTCTATTTTTATGTCAACTTGACAGAGCTAGAATCACCTGAAAGGAGGGAATCCTAATTGAGAAAATGCCTCCTTGAGATTTGGCTGTAGAACGTTTTCTTAGTAGTGATTGGTGGGGCCATCCCTGGGCTGGTGGTCCCAGGTTTTATAAGAAAGCAGTTTGAGCAAGCTGTGAGGAGCAAGCCAGTAAGCAGCACCCCTCCATGGCCTCTGCATCAGCTCCTGCCTCCAGGTTTCTGCCCTGGTTGAGTTCCTGTCCTATCTTCCTTTGGTGATGAACAATGATATGGAAGTGTAAGCCAAATTAACCTTTTCCTCTCCAGATTGCTTTTGGCCATGGCATTTTATCACAGCAATAGTAACCCTAACTAATACATAGGGGCTATATGAGACTTTGCCTCAAAAAACTATAACAAAAACATTAAATAAATAAAATGTTTTATACTTAGCCACATTCCTTTTCAAAGTAGAATTAGAGGGCTGGAAAGGTGGCTCTGTGGTTAAAAGTGATTTCTACTCTTGTAGAGGACCCAAGTTTGGTTCCCAGTACCCAGGTCAGATGACACACAACCTCCTGTAACTCCAGCTCCAGGAACCTGATGCCTTCCTCTAGCCCCGGCAGGCATTGCACCTGTGGCTTTCACTCACACAAACACAGGAATAAAGTGGAGCTAGAAATCAAATTAAGCAAACGGTTTAATTTTAGCAGTATTTGGGGGCCCACAAAACTTCTTTGAGGATCTCAAGAACTACCTGGTACACAGATATGCCCTTACCGATGCATGAATATTGGACAAACCTTTTGTTGAAGGGGCTGTTTCAGGTAGTCGCTTTGCCAATAACGTATGTGACCCAGAGGTCTCTATGGAATGATAAAACTTTAATAAACCTTACAGTTTGAATTTCTGCTAAGCTGCACTGACCCAGTCCAGTAGCAACCTAAGTGACAGTGGCTGAACTGGATAGGAATTTGTGTCCCTAGAGTGGAATGTGACAAACCACACTGTGGGGTGGCAAGCCACCCCAACAAATGCATGTCCATGACTCCCCACCATCAGGGTGAAAGAAGGTAGGGCTTTCCTGATCCCCACATAAGGCTGTCTGTCCTCCCTTATGCTCACACTGCCCCATCTTGTTATGAACATACCAGGTTCTCTTTGCTCATTCCCTTGACCTCAAGGCCTAAGTGGACAGGGACCAGCCTCAGAGGCCAAGGCACAGAGCTAAGCCAGAGCATAAGCCAGGAGAGTTGCAAGGGTCAGTGGAGGGTTAACACCCTACAGTTCCCTTTTCAGCAGTTTGGCTCCTTTTTGATTCCCAAATGCCCCTGCTTCTTGCAGTTTTATCACCATCTGTGGAAGAACAGACTCAGTGGCGGGCAGCCCCAGCACTACCCCAAATGGACTCAGCTCAGTCTCCTACCTGGGGCGGGGGGGTTGGATGTTAAAAAGAGGAGGAGGAGGAACAAAAGCTGGTTTGCATGACAGCACTGGCTCCATAAGCCTGCTGGCTTGGTCCATCCCCAGAACCCACTGGGGAAGGGGGGAACTGACCCCAGGAAATATTTCCTGTCCAATGAAGCCTAGGTCACTTGGAGGTCAGACTCTTGTTGCTTGTTGAGGAGTAGAATTCTGCAAGTAAGAGAATTAGCCTCAAGCAGTGTTAGGCTCCCTAATTGTTTATCCAACACAATGTGGGCACTTAAATCCACTGGAGAATGAAGTATGTGTACCCTACCCTGTGTCCCTTGGCCCAGGACTCAGCCACTTGACCCCACCAGCCTGCGGATGAGGGTTAGTTAGGCAAAAGTAAAGTATTATATCCCTGGAAGGTAAAAATGGAGATTTATGGGTGACTAAGTCTTTCCTGCCGTGACTTGCCCTGGCACAAAACTTTTGAGGTTCTTGTATCTGTAACCACTGGTGTTGCTGAACTGCTGTACTCTTTGGCTGCACCTGCAGGTGTGTCCAGCATGTGAGTAGGTTCCAGATCTCCTAATCATGGAGGCAACGTTGTGTGTTCCTCTGTGTGTGTGTCATGCACACTCACACTCCTGTCAGCATTGTAGCAAAATAACAGTGTTACAGGTGAGGCGTGTTAAGTGCAGCTAATTCTAGCACGGGGGGGGGGGGGGGGGGGGGGGGGGGGGGGGGGGGAGGAGGCTGAGGCAGAGAACTGGGAGTTGAAGGCCAGCCTGAGTGACACTGCAAGACATGTGTACAGAGTCCTGTGTGTGGACGTATGCCATGTTTTCCTTAGCTAGTTCATGGAGAAACTGTGCTTAACTCTAACAAGTAGAAGAACTGTGCAATGGTGGCACACGCCTTTAATCCCAGCACTCAGGAGGCAGAGGGGATGGATCTCTGTGAGTTCGAGGCCAGCCTGATCTACAAATAGAGTCCAAGACAGCCAAGGCTCTACAGAGAAACCTTGTCTCGAAAAACCATAAGAGAGAAAGGAGGAAAAATTTAACCACTCTAGGATGAAGAAATGGTCCAGTAGTTACGAGCACTTGATATTCTTCTGAGGACTCAAGTTCAATTCTTGGCACCTACATGGCAGCTCACTGCCATCCATAACTCCAGTTCCATGGGATTTGACACTTTCTGACCTCTTCAGGTATCAGGCATGGACATGCATACATGCAGGCCAAACACCTGTGCATATAAAATAAATTTTAAAAAGAGAAAATGTAAAGATTTAATTAATCATTGGGCTGAGCTGGAGAGTTGGTTCAGCAATCAAGATCACTTGCTGCTTTTTCAGAGGACCCAAGTTCATTTCCCAACACCCTGACCTCTGAGAACTCCTCATGCCCCTCAGGAAAATGGCATGGCTTACTCCTGGCTTTTCCTTCATGCTCTATGACCCCCATCCTTTCTTGGGCTAGAGCGGACCTCAGGTTCCAGTTGGATCCCAGCCCATTGAGCAGCAGCACAGCTTCCCCTCATCATTCTGGTGGCCATGAAAGGATGCAAAGCATACAATTCCATCATCCCACTTGCTATCTTCACCTTTAGTTTAGAAACACAGCAGATGTATGTCTGTCATCAGATGTGTGGCGACAGCTTTTGGCTATCCTAAATGAGGCATTGATTAGTCAGGCATACCTTTCTACCCGGAGTCTCCTGTCATATGTAGCAGAATTTTAATTCAGAACATGGCTGCTCTGGCCAAAGATCACATCCAAAAAGACCTTATAGGTCTGAGTGATCCAGCTAAAATATAAACACACGTTTAATCCAGGAGACAGAGACAAGCAGATCTGAGTTCAAGGCCAGCCTAATATAGAGCATGTTTCAGGTAAAGAAAAGCTTTACACACCTTTAATCCCAAACAATGAAGATAAAGATAGTTTGTAGAAGGAAGCACCCATGTTTGAAAGTGATATAATTGAGTGACAGAAAAGGTGACAAATCAGAAAAAGACTTGACAGAATAGTATATGCCCAGCTCTCATGAGAAGAGAGAGGAAAGGGAAGCTACTTAGGAGACAATGCAGAGAAAGAGAGGAAGCTGTTTTACTGGGATAGTAACAGAGAGACAGGTTGCAGAGAGAGAACTCAGATGAAGACTGAATGAGCCAGAGAAGGACAAGGAGCCAGAATATTAGAAAAAAACTGTTGGAGGTAATTTGAAATCAAGCAGAGCAATTCAGGGACAGAGAGCGACAGAGAGAGAGAGAGACAGACAGACAGACAGACAGTGCCCAGACTGAATAAGTCAACTGGGAGAGGAGTTTGAGCCAGAACAGCTGAGTTGAACCAGCGAGCCCAGAACTCAGAAAGAAAAAGAAAGGGTGAGCTTATTAAGCAGTAAGTCTCAGAGGCCTAGATTAGATTGTACAGAGGCTAGAAGCTTCCAGGCTAGCTTCCAAACTAGGCTAGGTTAACAGACGAGGCAGTAAGCCTCCCAGAAAACAACTGAAACAGGTGAATAAAAGTTACTCTTACAGTCATAACTAATCCCTTTTTAATTTTTGCATTATTTGTTAGTGTGTATGTATGTGTGTGTTCTGTGTTCCACGGAGCTTATGTGGAGGTCAGAGACAACCTCATAGAGTTGTTTCTCTCTGTCACCTTTTTGCATGGATTCCAGGGACTGAATTCAGGTTGCCAGGCTTGGCATTGTGGGAGGGAAGCACTGTTACCTGCTGAGCCATCTCCAGTCACTAAACTTCAAGGAAAAGAATTGTAAGGCTAAAATGTATTTACAGTATGAGCTCAGTGGTGATGTCACTGGGATTTAGGAGATGTCTCTGCCTGTCTTGCCTGGCATGTGGATTTCAGTTTGCTTTTGCCCAGCTCTTTGCCCCCACAGCTCCAGGAATTCTCTGCGTTTGGCACTGGAAGCATTTTTGCTATTCATGGAGTCACGCATTTTAGCCCTTTTTAATTTTCCCTTTAAACGTTGCTTGTAGATCACACAGCTGCTCTTGTAGCTGTGATAGTTGGAGTATTTTACCTTATTCCAAAAGCAGAAATTACAAAATTGCTACTACTAAATATTTGACCCAGTGTAGGAAGATGCATGGCCTGGCCTCCTTAGAGCACCAGGCTCATCTGCCACACAGGGCCGGAAATAGCACAGATGCATGTGAGCGCCTGCTGAGGTTGGCAGCCTCCCTCTCCAGGTGTCCAAAGAACAGGCAGCATCAGCAGGACCAGAGGAATCATCTCCAGCAAGCAGGTTTGGGTGCTCCCTCAGCCTATGCCGCACAGAGGCCTGCACTGTCACTGGTGGGAGCATAGTGAATACTTGTCCCCATTTGTCATTGACTTGCTACATCAGTCAGCTCCCTCATGTAGCCTTGGAGAATCAGGAGCTTGTGGTCACTCAGACACTCATCATTTGACACACCCCATACTTCATGTCAGCTAGATTTTTTCCCCATCATTCCAGGTCCTTAGCACCTTTCTTCCTGGAGGCTCACCAGAACCTTTTCTTCCTCCCCGTGGTCTTCTCTGACTCCCCTTGTAAGTAAGTAAAACACTTGAAGTGACACTTACTGCCTTCTACCCTGTTTCCAGATGGACATAATGAAAAAAATCAAGTTGAGACACAAAAATTACCCCAGTGCAGTTTTAAAGTGTGTCCTCTAACTTCAGCAAGCCCAGACAAGACTGGGACAAGAGTCCTGATCACATTGGGCTTGGCTAGTGAACTTATCATTAAGGAGGGGCCACCAGAGGTAAGTTCTCACACACACAGACACACGCACGGTGTCCCAGTAAGACTGAGGAACTTGTGCAGTGTGAACACAGCCCTTGTCAGTCTTCCACATGGTGCCTCTCTGAGTGACCACAGACTCCTGTCTCCAGTGTGTCACCTCAAGGGGGCTCTCCCCTGAACCCACTGCTGAAAGTCCCTATCCTCGACAGGTTGTGGTCTCTGCTGAAAGACTGATCTAGTGGTGATATAGTGCTTTCTTCTCAGACTAAAGAATAGCTGTCAAACCGGGACTCTTCTAGAAGTTACAGCTTAGCTTCCGGCTGATGGCAGTTTTCCTGGGCAGAGCCAGTAGACATTTCTTTGTCTCTTTCCCACATTCTCTCTAGGGAGATGCAGTTAAAGACTTGATGCTTCGTTTCCTGGGTGAGAAGGCTGCAGCGAAGAGACAAGTCTTAAATGCCAGCTCGGTGGAGCAGTCCTTCGTGGGGCTGAAGCAGCTCATTGTAAGTAGACACCCTGATTTCAACATCTTTGATGAGGCCTGGCTTCCTTCATAGTCCTTCCCTGGAAGTTAATTGCTCTGAATAGAAAGTGTTGTGTTCCATGTCAGTGCTGGGCAGCAAAGAGCACTCCATTAACATGCTGATATTTGAACTTCATTTCCTTACTCTGAATGATCAAAGGACTGGAGGCAAGGAGACTCCCATTAGCTACAACAAATACAGATAGGTTATTTTGTTTCGTTTGCTTATACATTTTCATTTTTTGAGACAGAGTGTCACTGTGTCACCCAAACAGGCCTCATTTTCACAGGCTGGAGTGGTCCCCCTCATTCTCTGTGACAACAGGCATGTGCCACCTTGCCTTGATGGTCCTTTCAGATGTATTCCACTTGGTCTGGGTTCACTGTTTAACATTTTCATGTTTTCCTCCATTCTCTGAGCAGGTCTCTCTAATCTGCTAGTCCTGCGCCATTAGCACCACACAGGCTGACCTCTTCCCAGTGAATTCTGAACTGAGAGAGCTTCAGCAGTAGTGGTTGTTCTTCTAGATTACCAGGGGGAAGTCCTGGAGGCTGATCAGACAGGTCTCCTGTAGGGATCCTCGGGCAGCCTTCTGGTAAAGGAATACTCTCAAATGGTAGCCTTGTCTCAGACTGCACCTCCTTCCCCGCCTCACTCCAGATCTCTGGGGTTGCTCCCTCATGGTGTCCCTTTCAGAACGCAGTCCATGGGCGTGCCTTGTAAACGGATCTAGGAAATGAGTCTGACTGAAGAAATGAGAGGTCCAGCCTGTGACCTGACTGTTCAGTCACTACCCTGATTGTGTAACAGACTAAAGGATTCATTCACTTTCAAACTTAGAGTGAGACCAGATCTCCTGCTTCATGCCACTCACTTTTCAGGAGTTCTGTGTCTTGGATTTTGGTTTATTTTGTTTTTTTCCCTGTCATAACTAGTTTTTATTTGATTTTCACCTATTTCAAGCAGGTTTTGAGACCTAAAAATATAATATTTGAGAGGCTTGTGGTTTTAATAAGGATTAACTGCAGATCATCTAAATGAGGTTGCGGGGAGCAGGCGAGATGGCTCAGAGGGTAAAGCCCAGGGACCAGGGTCTAATTCCCAGCACTGACATGGGGAAAGCGGAGAACTGATTCTGAAATTGTCCTCTAATGCCCACATTCCTGCCACGCACACACACACAACACACAAAGTACATACAGAAACTGAAATAAAAGAAATGGTTTTAAGTCAGGTGAAGGAACTGAAAACAGAAGTTTCTGAGTTTATGTTGGAGACGCCCAGTGTTGAGTGTCAGCTCACCCAGCTGGGAGACACTTTTCATGTCACAGAAAGCTCTTAGCTGCATAAGCACTTTATGAAACATTGCAGAGTCAGGTGATCCTCAGACTCTTATTGACATCAGTTCCACCTTCAATACAGATGTGAAAGGCAAGTAAATACACTTGCCAGGGGTTACAGAAGTTTGAGAAGTGTCTTAAGTCACAGCTAGGGGTTAGTAGCTGTCTGATCTTAACAGAGAAATGCAGCTTTGCTCCTTCACTCATTCTCTTAAATTCAGATGCCCAAGCCACATGAAGGATTTTTTAATAAAAAATATTATGTATAGATTTTAGTTTATGTGTGTGAGTGTTCTGCCTACATGCATGTCTGTGCACCATGACAGAAGCAGGCAGCTGTCACCAAGACAGATATTGGCTGCCAGCAGCAGTCTGCCCCTAGAATTGCCTTTCCTCTCAAAATCTTTCACTGTGCTACTGATGTGTTCTCAGAAAGGTCAGAGACCCACATGTGTGGCCTATTACATACATAATCATTAGGGCTTAATTTTCAGTAAGTGTCAATCTAATGTCCCGTTGATTTTCTTACTAAAATGATTCTGTTGTTACTCCTGTGATTAAAAGCTTCATGTAGCTCAGCATGTCGACAATGCCTGTAATTCCAATAGCCTGAGGCCAAGGTGGGAGGATTATGTGTTTGAGACCATTCTGGGATTCAAAGCCAGTCTTTAAGAAAATAAGACTTTGTCAGAGGAAAAAGCAGGATGCTAGTTTGTTGTTGTTGTTTTAAACAAGGATACCTGTGTTAAGAGTCTGTTTTTCTGTCATTGCTGGTAAGATTATGGGTGACCATCTCTATGGCCCATGTGAGCTGATAAGTGAGCAGACCTTTCCATGGAAAGCAGTGGCCATTCCCCTCTCGGTTAGGACTTTTTTTAAGAAAATCACACCTGACTCGACAACAGGCAGGCTTCACTTGAAGCATGACTTCGTTTCCCAGTACATCTCGAAGTCACACACGGGTCCTGTACTGATTGCCGTCTCTCTGCTTTGTGTGTTTCTGCCACCTGTGGTTGTTCCGAGATCTTATTGTTTTCCCCATCCACTGAAAATGCTACAGGCCATTGGAGGTTTTCCAGGGTTCCAGCCAGGGAGCATCTTCAAGATGGGTGTGTTCATAGAAAGGCCGTGCTGTTTAATTGTGTCCTAAGTTATTTGTGCTATCTCTAAGGACAGGAAAGAGTTTCTAAATATCTTTTGCTCAGTTGTGTCAGAGTGTTCTAAGGCTGTAATTTACAGATAAGTGAATGTCACTGCCTGAAGAGAAGGACATTTCAGTCACCTCTGTGGTGGTGTGTGCAGAGTGAATGGTGTCCTTGGAGCACATGTGGACAAGCCATGCACTTCATTGATTGCTCAGATACGTCTCACTGGACAATTTGTCTTAGCTTTTGAAATCAGAGAATGCCTGTGCTCAGTTTTCAAATAGTCTTGTCTTGTTTCCTAGTTTTTAAAAAATAATATGTATTTAAATTTAGAAATTTTTCTCCTATTTAACTTCATCATCAGAGTGCTATATGGCCTATCCAGTAGAGGTGAAGTTTCCATAAGATTCTGGGAGCCTAAAGTATTATGAGGCATGCTTAAAACTCTAATTTAAAAATAATTTTTAACTAAATATTTCCAACATCTAGCATTGAAAATAGAAGGGAAACAAGAAGGTACAAAATGCTGAGAATAGGAAAAAAAAAAAAAAAAACACTAAGAAAATAATTATCATTTTAAACAGCAGGAGGTGGGTGAGTGATCGTAAGAAGTAATGCTGGGGCCGGGAGTGTAGCTCAGTGGTGGGGTGGTTGCCCAGTATGTCCAGCTTCAGCTCTGGCACCACCACCAGCCCCAAAAACCTAAATACCAAAGGAAAACAACAAAAAAGACAACTGCTTTGAGAAAAATCTAAAGCTTTGAGTATGTGGAACTGACAGAAGATATAAATAGAATACATTTACATATAAATATAAAAAGAACTCCTCAAACTTAGAAGGAAAAGAAATAGGCTGATAGGAGAGAACATAAAGAGGCTCATGGAAGTTAGGTGGCCAGTAAATATGGGAAGTGCTCAACTCCAGCAAAGAAGCATAAACAGAACAGGATCATCCCAATCCTAGCAGCTTGGAAGAGGTCAGCAGCACAGCCACTGACTGGAACAGGAGTCATAAAACTTGCCTTTTCAGAACAAAGTGACAGCAGCTAGTGACATGAATTGTCTTAGTTAGGTTTCCTCTGCTGTAATGAAACACCATGACCAAAGAAAGGGTTCATTTGGCTTAAACATCCTGAATTACAACTCACTGAGAGAAGCCAAGACAGGAACTCAAGCAGGAACCTGGAAGCAAGAGCTGATGTAGAGGCCATGGAGGAGTGCTGCTTACTGGCTCGCTCCCTATGGCTTGGTCAGCCTGCTTTCTTACAGAACGCAGGACCACCAGCCCAGAGGTGACACTGCCCCCTTTTGAGCTAGGCCCCCTCTGCCGTCAATCATCAATCAAGGAAATGCACTACAAGCTTCCCCCACAGACCAGCTATAGTAGAAACATTTTCTCGATTGAGGATCTCTCTTTCTATGTAATTGTAGTATGTGACTAGGTGACATAAAATCAGCCAGCACATGAATGTTCTGTAACCTTTGACCCCACAGTCCCACTTCCAATGTTAGGCTTTAGAAAACTTCTTGGAAGGCCAGCTGTGGTGGTTCACACCTGCAGTCCCAGCAGGAGATTGGGAGATGGAAGCAGAAGGATCCAGAGTTCTAGGCCAACCTCAGGTGTGTAACAAGTTTAAGGCCTAAGGTACATCAGATCCTATCTTAGAGATCCAGAACACACCCCAGAAGTTCCCAGAGAAAGGATAGGGTTGTAGCTTAGTGACAGAGCACTTG
This sequence comes from Psammomys obesus, assembly GCF_907164565.1. Taxonomy (NCBI): domain Eukaryota; kingdom Metazoa; phylum Chordata; class Mammalia; order Rodentia; family Muridae; genus Psammomys; species Psammomys obesus. The sequence continues at coordinate 15,248,543 of NW_026585644.1, forward strand.
TTTGGTACGCACAAGGCCCTGAGTAGGGAGGCCTAAGGGATTATGGTTGACAACAAAGACAGGGTTTCACAAGAGACAAAGCAAAAAGAAAGGAACACCTAGACCCCCAGCCATGCAGGTGGAAGCAGGAGGGTCAGCTTCCAGCCTGAGCTGCAAATTAAGAATGTCTTGAAACAACAACAAACCATAGCAAACAGTAAAAACCTCTCGTGTGCAGGTATAGAAAGATATACCAAAAATATTTCTTACTAGCAGGCATGGTGGTGAACATCTTTAATCCCAGTACCATGAGGCAGAGGCAGGCACAAATCTCTGCGTCTACCACCAGCCTCGTCTACAAATCAAGTTCTAGGCCAGCCAAGGCTAGATAGTGAAACGCTATTTCAAAAAAAAAAAAAAAGTTACAAAGGCTGACAGCTGATAAGAGTGCTTGCTTGTATAAGCATGGGGGCAGGATTCAGATCCCTGGCACTCACATAAAAGCCAGGCATGGTTGCATATTCCTATAATTGTAGCAATGGGAAAGAAACATACAGGTCCTAGGAACTTGCTGGCTAGCCAATATAACCAAAAAAAAACAAGATTCCAGTACAGTGAAAGATGATGTTTCAAAGGAATAACGCAGAGAGCAGTAGAAGCAGACACCCAACTTTTTTCTCTGGCCTCTACATACATATTTGTAACTACAACAAAGAAAACCATGTTATGTACAGTCAGTTAAATGCTTTGGAGCAATTGAAATAACTGAGCCACAGCCACATTCATCAACATGGATAAATTTGAAAAGCAGTATTGAACAATAAAAGCAACTTCACAAGCTTGTCTAGAGGGTCCCAGGTTATATTCATATGTGGAAACTGCTGGATGCCACCTTAGCCATGACTCAGAAAACCAGGCAAACTGTATGTTTTTCTGTTAGTAATCTACCCAGCTCACTTCTCACCTGCATGTTCTCCCAGCACCTCTAACAAGTTATCCCCCATATTAACAGCTCTGAGAGGTCTTGTTCTTTGCTACATTGGCTCTTCCATGCCCTTGTGACATCCCTCCCTCACTCTTGAGGAATCCATGACAGAACAGTGACAACTCTGCCCCACTGGCTCCCAAAGGATCTAATGGCAGATTAGTGAGGAGAGATGGCTGTAGTCACTGTTCACTCCCTTGGTGACAAGATATGCTTGGGCCTGAAAATGTCTGAAATACAAAGTAAACAAGGCAAATATTGTTTTTAATTTATTTAATTTTTTTTTTATGTGCATCAGTGTGAAGGCGTCAGATCTCTTGGAACTGGAGTTACAGACCGTTGTGAGCTGCCATGTAGGTGCTGGGAATTGAACCCGGGTCCTTTGGAAGAGCAGACAGTGCTCTTAAACACTGAGCCATCTCTCTAGCCCCAAGGCAAATATTTTGAATTCTCTCACCAGGAAATAAAGACCTGGGGAGGCAGAGTTGAAGTGATGAGCTAGATTTACTGGCATGTACTGTGTAATCTCCTCCCTCATCTCTTGGTGACTGTTTAAAAAGCAGTCTGAGATACAGACTTGCAGGCAGAACACCAATATACATAAAAACAAAACAAAACAAGCCTTTTAGGGCCGGAGAGATGGCTCAGAGGTTAGGAACACTGGTTGTTCTTCCAAAAGACCCGGTTCAATTCCCAGCTTCTACATGGCAGCTCACAGCTGTCTGTTAATTCCAGTTTCAGGGGATCTGACATCTTCACAATACACATACTTGCAGGCAGAATACCAATATACATAAAAACAATCAAAAAGCAGTCGGAGTGAAATCACCCCTTCCTGTTTCCCACTTACCTGGTTGACCCAGGCTAGACCAAGGATCCAAATCACTAGTAGCAATTGGTCCTGAGCTACCAGGACCCTTTCTGCCTGTATGTTTCAAATCTGAGCCTGGTCCTTGACCCTCTACCACAAGCTGCTTGTCCCCAGATGCCCTAACGCCCTCCCTCTCCCCATTCTCCTGAGAAATGAAGGTGGCAGAGCTCTCGGGATGCTGCCCTGGGTTATGGTGTGTTATGGTAAGGAGGAAGTAGGTCCTTGTGACTCCCAGAGTTTGGCTGTCAGGTTAGTGTTAGTGTTTTCAGATGTAAATGTGTGTCTTGTATAGAGCAGTTATGGCAGATATCTGCAAATTATGGCAGTTATCAGGGAAATATACGGTCAGGCATCTGTGGGAATGTTGCTCTGGAAGGGGCTGCTAACACCATAAGACTTCTGCATCCTGCTTATCCAGGGAAGAAGCCACCTCCCAAAGATGTACATTTACTTAAAAGATGAATGATTAAGATGGTGGGTTTTGCTTCGTTTTTATTAGCAGATCTAGTTTGAGATATAGAAGACAACTCAGTGTGTGGAATCACAGTGGGCTCCACAGGGTTTTTAAGACATTTCAGTGTTTTTAATCACTCATGGAACACTTCATATCTGCAAATTCCTTACAAATAATTTTATTGCACATTTAAATGTTTTATTTGTAGTGGGTATCCATACAGAGTGGTTATAAAATGAGATAGGAGCCTTTACTGCATAAGAATTGTTTTAAAATATGTGAACAGATTTTTCGCATGTACATATTTTTGCCCATACACATTCTAATTGCCTTTTCTAATGTGTTAAATAGATAACAACATACAGTGTGGCAACATAAAACTTAACATCAGGAGATTCAGTATCTACTGCAGTCATTCCTTGGTATCTACAGAGATGGTTTTCAGGAACCCCACAGATACCAAAACCTGTGGGTGTTCCAGTCCCTCAATTGCCATGGCGTAGTGTCTGTTTGTTTCTTATACAACCCCCATTATAGTTGTCCCCACTGCATTCGTTGAGACACTGATGCCCACAAGTGTGTTGCATGCAGCTGTTGGGCTACATGGGGCAGGGTTCGTCTGGCATGGACACAGCCCACATGTGCTTTTCTAACACTGTCCATTGATTAGATGTGCACCTGCAGATTGTGAAAGTACAGGGGGCTGCTGGGTCTAAATCCTTAAACTCTTCAACCCACTCCTGTGCCAGACCTCTGCTTGCTGCTTGCCTGAGCCCACCAAGGCCACCTTCGGCAGCTGGAAGGAGTGTGGTGACTGCTGAAGAGTCGAGCAGGGCTGTGTGGCCACAGGAAGCAAATGGGAGGGGCGCGCTCATTAGTCACTAGTTACAGCTCATTAGTTACAGCTCCTGTGTGTGCTGGTTCTAAAGTACCAATTGAAAAGGCCTCACTGGGTACGTTGGAGGTGGAGCCATCACTGCAGAGGGATGAGGGCAATGGGCATGCCCATTTCCAGAGGGCCAGAAAGTGGGAGCTTTGGGGGAGGAAGGGCAGCTTTTCATTCACAATGCTCCTGAGTTTGCAGATGGAATATTTGTGTTAGTATGTAGATGCATACAAGGCCTCTTCCATATTTATGTATACATGATGTAGATGTGTCTATAAAGATTTTTTTTACAAAAAAAATACGAAGGCGTATTTACAAACACACTACACTCAAATTTCACATGATATTTTCCTATAGTTTTGTATATAAGCATTTTCCTTTTATTATATCCCTTTTTCAGCAGCCATATTTACTAACCCAAGGGTGGCCCTAGTTTAGCTAACACTTGAAATAGCTACATGTGAAATGTTGGTGCTAAGAAAACTGAGCAGTAGTGAAGTAATCTATCTGGAGGCTGCCCATTGACCTGAGCCAGTTCCCCCATCCTAGGTGATAAGGACGCTTTCACTGGAGTACAGTGGCTTTGCTCATGTACCTCCACCACCTCTGCCTTTCAGATTTCCTGTTGCTCTGCTCTCCTTCCCCTCCACTCCTGCTGCTGAACCGGTGTGAACTAGTCTGTGTTTCCACTAACAACTAGTTTGTTGGGACTTCTCTCCCAGAGTACAAGAAAGGCTATAGTGGCCTGCTTGAATGATGACAGGATGGTTTGGCCATCGTGCACATTTTCTACAGAGCTGGTCCTACTCCTGTTGGCTCCTGTGGCCACCACAGTCTTGTGTGGCTCTCCAGCAGTTACCATGTTCCTCCCCGCCTCTGAGTGGTGACCATGTTGAGGTCAGGCGAGCAGCAAGATGAGCAGGTCAAGCATGGTGTGCTGTGCACTTCCCTCAGTGGTGCCACCATGGCGCTATAAAGCCATGGTATACAGAGCAGCCAGTGAGGGTCCTCACGACACACCCTGAGGCAGAGCCCCTACCCACGACTCCTTCAGTTAGTCTCAAGAGAAAAATGACAAAGGGTGTGGCCATCTTTGAGGTAGTTAAAACATACTGTTTTCCAGAAAGAGTTAGTATATTTACATTGATCCTCATTTCACTTTAGTTGTCAACTTATTTGCCCTCACTTTCATCCTTTAAAACTTCTTTCTGATTTCTTAGGCTAACAAAGACATCTGCTTTTTCATAGCTTCTGTTAGTATAAGTAAACACTTTTATTTATTGTCATTTTGTTTTGCTATGAGTTTACTGTCTGCTCCCAATTCTTTGGAAGTCTGTTTGAGAAATGCTGTAATAAAGAATACTTTTCTAGGCTGGGATGGTAGGCCAGCCAATAAAGCACTTCCTCTACAAATTACAGACCAGAGTTTGATCACTAGAACATGTGTTAAAACACAGTGCCTGTTTTTACACATGTTTGTAATCATATGCTTGTAATCCCAGCAGTGGGGAAACAGAACAGATGGACCTCAGCACTCATTGGTCAGCCAGTCTGGCCTACTTGGTTATGAGAGACCCTGTGTCAAGAAAACAAAGCAGAGCAAATCTGAAGAAGGTTGTCCTCTAACTTCCACATCCATATACAAATATGCCCAAACCCGTTTCCATTCTCAGTTCCATGTGAAGTTAAATGCTAAGGAATGAAACTGTTAGATATTGTTGATCTTTGGCTGGCCACTGATCATTGACACCCAACATTCCTTTATCCTCAAGAATTGAATCCCATCCTCAGTTCAGTACAGCCATGCTGACCATGTACATGAGGGAATGAAGAGCAGGAAAGTTTGCCAAGCTCTGGAAGGTGAGTCTGTGCCCACAGCCCTGCCAGCTGGATTAGAGGAAGACCAATGTGAGTCCAGAATAGAGCAGGCTGGGAGGGATTGGAGACAAGGACGGGCAGCGACAGTTTCTCAGAGGTGGCCAGTAAGAGCCAGGTGAAGCTCTTTTGAATAATTGATGTAATTATGCTTCCCCTAATGGTCACATCAGCCCTAGGCAGTTCACAGTGCTGATTCAGGAGTGTGCTTACACAGGTAAATGAGGGAAGAGACCTAGCCAGGCTGTGGGCTCCATACAGTTATATAATGACAACAATAAGGAAAGTGTAGGAGACACATACTTAGTAAGCACCTGCTGTGTACAGAGGATGTATTGTGTGTTGTGCCCAAGTAAGCAATCATCCATGCTCCAGGACCTGTCCCCAAGACACCAACAACTGCTTTGTGGCAGTGGCATGCCCCAGGGCTGCCCAAGGTGCCCTGTAACAACCGTTAACTCCTGTTCATAGTTTCACAAGCAAACAGGCAGGTGTGTGCTCTCTAACCTATGTAGCCATTAGATACTTTTCCGGATTTCTATTTTCACCCTTCTTCCATCTGTGTCAGTGAGAAGTTGACTCCTTGTCCTCAATGGAGCAAGATCTGGATTTTTTTTATCTAGCACAATTAGGCCTTACCCAGGTGCACATTATCTTAGGCCTGCCATACCTTTATATTTTGGTTTTTGAGTTTGGGGTTTTATCATTGTTATTTGTTTGTTCATGGGACTTTTTGTTGGTTTTTGTTTTGTTCTATTTTTTCAGTTAGGGTTTCTGTTGTTGTAAAGGGACACCATGACCACAGCAACTCTTATAAAGAAAGGTATTTCATTGGAGATGGCTTACAGTTCAGAGCTTCAGTCCATTATCATCATGGTTGGAAGCATGGTAGCATGCTGGCAGACATGGTGCTGGAGACTGAGAGCTCTACTTCCAGATCAGCAGGCCACAGGAAGAAAGTGAGACACTGGGCCTATCTTGAGCATCTGAAACCACAAAGCCCACCCCCAGTGACACACTTCCTCCAACAAAGCCACACCCACTCCAGCAAGATCCTACTCCCTTAATGGTGCCACTTCTCCCTATTAGGCCTATGGGAGCCATTTTCTTTCAAACCACCACACTCAGACAGGTCTCAGATTCACTGTGTACCCTCAAACTATATAAGGCATATGCCCCCATACCCATGTCCACTTTTCCTGCTTGGGATATAGATATACAGGCCAATTTGGGCCTACAGCAGTTGCTGTGCTCTGATCAGCACAGAGTCCCCACTGCCCAACACCCTGGGCCATCCTCTGAGCCCTGCTTCCCTGCAGCTTTGTAGCTTCCTGAACTCAGTGTGCTCTCTTCCCAAGCTCCACAGGTTTCCAGTTCCACATAGGCTAGGTTCTCCATTCCCTCGGGCCACTTGTTATCTTGTAAGACTCCATGCACTGTGGTCTCAGTAGCCCAGGTGGGTTTTCCACTGATCTTATAAATATGTATACGAGCAAGCATGCATCTTCTCACTTCTTCCTGCATGTGTGCATACGTGTAAATCCAATAGGTACTTCAACTATCTGGAATTAAATTGAGTCCACATTGCCAAACCATGTCCTTCCCATCTCCCTGTCTCTGGCTTGTATCTTCTCACCTGCATTCACAGATCAGAATCTAAAATTCATTCCACCCAGTCCCCCAGTATATCATCACTGACCTAGTTCTCCACTCCTGCACACAGTCGTATGACACCAGTTCTCATCCCTCAGATTGCTCAAGTTTTCTGTCAAAGGGATGGTTAAATTTTTAATTTTGAACTTCTCACCTCTGGCATGCTACACTGTTTTGGTAATCACTCTAAATTGATAATGAGAAAAAAAGAAATGGAAAATATGTACATACAGGTGTCCTTTTTTGTCATTGCATTAGCCCAATAAAATGCCTGTCATCTCATAGGGCAGTGTCTTACTCTCTGTTCCAGTCCAGTCAGACCTGCCTTCATGCCACAGCCCTCCTGAAGTAACAGCCGGCATTTGCTCTACACAGCCGTAGAGTGATACACAAGGCTTCCTGGCCATGCAGTATCTGTGGCAGCTATACATCTCTATCATAGCTGGGCACAGTCCATGGTTTCACTGTAGCCACACCCAGAGAAGTCTAGTATAGCATCCAGCTCAGTGCCAGCCTTAGCTGTAAACAGTCTCCTGACTATGTCACTTACATCACGCCTTGTAAACCCACCCACATCTTCAAGAAGCCTCACACTTTCAGCCAGCACTCTTGGAAGTTTGTGGGTGCTGCTGAAGCCTCACCTCACCTGCCTCCCACTCACCCCTTCCCAATCAAGTGGCTCACCCCAGCCTCATCCTCACTTTTTCGGTCCACCCTCATGCCTTTGTGCCCCTCATCCTCACACTCCTCATCCCCTTACTCCCACCACGCTCCAAGGCTTTGCACGCTGTCTTCCTCTGGAGTCCCTGCCTCTCCTGCTTACTGGAATGTTCTTACCAGTTCACAAGGCAGATCTTTTCCTGGGGGAAGGCTGCCCAACTCTGTTTACACCAAGTGCCACTAGCAGGCAAGGCCCACATGCCCGAGCAGGAGCATAGGAAAAGGGCAGCAGGGCACTGTGCTAGCCCGAGGTCTACACCAACTCAGATCAGAACTGGCTCCCACTGGACAGATCTTTCCCTCTCTTACTCTCTCACATTTGTAATTCAAAGCGAGTACACATAGGTGCTTGTTGCAAGGTGTGGGCATTGCTGAGTTTATGAGAGAGAGAGAGCATTTCGGTAAATCATCGTAAGGAATCTGAAGATATCTCTGAGCTGTGAACTAGAGTGTGGGGTGGGGAACACACACCAGTTTCATCCTAGCAGTTGACTGCTGGTTTCTCACCAGTCATAAGGCTGTGCCCTGCTCTCAGAAAAGCCATAGACTATCTTGCTGTGAATGGTAAGTAACCAGTGTCTAGAAATACCTGGCTGAACAACATCCTCCTCACCAGGAGGAGGCAAGGCTCCTGTGCTTTGATCCTCTAGCTAGCATTTGGAGCTTCCTGGATAGTTGGGCTGGCGTAGTCTGTCACCTCTGTAGGAACAAGGAGGAAAAGCTGAGAAGCCCATCCACCTCATGGGAACCACAGCACCCTATGGAAGCAGCCTCATCTGGAACACTGGGGATGCAGGTGCTGCCAGAACGTGGCATAATGGGCATGCAAAGCCTCTCTGGAAAGCTGTCTAGCCACTCCTTACAAAGCTAAGCATATTATCACCATACAGCCCAGCAACTGAAGTGTTGTATTACCCTGCTACGCCTTTCATCCCATTAAGCTGAAAACACCTACACAGAAACCCACACCTAAATGTTGATAGCAGCTGTATTCACGTTTGCCAAGGGCTAGAGGTGGGCACAATGCCATATGAACAGAATGACCCTCAGCTGCCATTAGGACAGCAGGAACTGAGCTGCAGGCAGCACTGGGACAGTCAGGGCACGTGCCAGGGAACACAGCTGTTCAGCCCAGAGCACAAGCCACCTTGAAGGTGTAGTCCTGTACTCATCTTTCCTCACAAGCAGCCTCAGTTGGTGTGCACACCCACACTGTCATCCAAGATGAAAAGAAAGGGTTCTCTCACAGGGAGTGGGGCTGGCTGGAGTGTGCTGCCAGACACTTCGGGTGTTTTCCTATGTGCCGCTATCAACCGCTAGCTACCCTCCAAGCATAGTGTCATTCTTATTAGAACAGCTGTGGCTACTCGAAAGCAACTCCAGCAATATCAGGAGAGGTGGGGAGGCCACTGGACACTCAGCTGAGAGTGCTACTCCCCCCTCCTGCCCCTCCCAGCCAGCTGCATGCAGCTGCCCTAGTTGCATGTGCTTTCCTCAGGAGATGGTTGAGTGTAGAGACGTTTGAAGGGGCCAGTCCAGTCTGTGGAGCTATGGGGGAGTTATCCGTTCCAGGGTGGAACTTTCTGGTGGCATGGCTGCTTTGGGGTTTCCCTGGCTCCTGTAAGTAACCCCAACTATGCTCTCTAAGGAAAACAATAAACCCATGGGTTCCCCGGGTTGGACTGAAGTTTATCATTGATGACTGTAAGGAGGGGTAATGTGTCTATCTCCCCTGGGAAAGTCTGCACAACAGCCTGTCGTTTAATCTTTCACTTGTGAGGCATAGTCCATGGTCTCAGCTTGTAAATTCAGGCTGCCCCTGAACCCTCACCAGTGAGGCTTTTGTCTCCTGACTGACATGGCAGCCCCTTGCCTCAGCAACCTCATGAAGCTGTAACAGGCATATCTGCTCCTACTCAGGAATCCCAATGAAAAGTTAAGACCTGTTGTCTCATGTTGAGCTTTCCATGAGCAAAGCCTGGTGTTGTTTCCTCACTAATTTCGGGTCTTCCTGCTATACAGAAAGTAGCAGAAGGGGTTGGGTGCACAAGTTCATACATAGAGAACTTGTGTGACAGACTCTTAATAGATCTTTAAAGAAGCTCAGATCTCTCCCATGCTTTGAACTTTTCAGGGGCTTCCAATAGCCCTTTAAATTAGGTCTAGAAGGCCTTTTTATGCTCCTCTTGGATTTACCTGGACCCAGCTGTCTTGGCCTTTCTTCCTCCAGCACCGCTTTTTGGTTATGCTCCCAACATTATTTATGGTGCTCGTTCTGCCTGAAGACTCCCTCCCTTTCCTTTTTCTTTTCCTGCTTGCTTCCCAGATGTTGTGTTCTGTCCCTCCTTATCCTTCCTATTTATCACATCTGAGATTCAGTCTGGCCACCCAGCTGTATATGCCTGCCGCATTCACACATTAAATATCTTAGAGAACCACTGGGCCTACACATGGTCATGCCTGTCTTCCTGTGAGATCCTAGCAATAATCAGGCCATTCACCACTTTGTCCAGAGCAGGTGTTGGCAGCCTGTTTGTGGACTGACTCATGTGGCCACATCTACAGTGTAGTTAGTGCTGGTTATGTTGAGAAACTATGTTTGAGCATCTTTTAGTTCCTGCAAAGGTCAAACCACTGATGTCCTGAAGTTATGCCTTGTGATTCCTTTGTCATATACAGTGAAGAAACAAAAATAAGAGTCCAAACAAATGAGTTGTTTGCCCTTGTTACCAGCCTTTTCTTTTTTTAAATATAATATTTTATTTTTGTTTTTATTAATTACAGTTCATCCCCTTTGTATCCCACCTGTAGCTCCCTCCCTCTTCCCCTCCCATTCCCACACTCCCTCCCTCTTCTCCACCCATGACCCTCACCCAGTCCACTGATAGGGGAGGTCCTCCTTCCTTCCCTTCCATCTGATCCTAGTCTATCATGTCTCATCAGGAGTGGTTGCATTGTCTTCCTCTGTGGCCTGTTACCAGCCTTTTCATGCTTCAAGTTGTGACTGGAAGTAGCATGAAGGAAATGTGCTGTGTGTTGGTAGACAGTCCTGCCATGCACTGCCTTCACCTAGTTCACTTTCTATTAATATTGAAGTAGAATTGTACTGAATATACAAGACGCCATATTTTATGTGGGCACACACAAGAAATATAACACATTTAACATAAAATTGAACTGATTATATATTGACAGAAATCATAGTCTAGAGCTATCTGCTACAGAGGAAATCAGTGTTACTAGGGGCTAGGAGAGCTGTACAGTAAGATCTCCTCATATTGTAGGCATCTATCTTTCTTTCTTTTCCCCTCCCTTTGATTTTTTTGAGACAGAGTTTCTCTGTGTAGCCTTGGCTGTCCTGGACTCACTTTGTAGACCAGGCTGGCCTCAAACTCATAGAGATCTGCTTGCTCTGCCTCCCAAGTGCTGGGATTACAGGCATGCCCTGCCACTGCTCCCAGCTTGGCATCGTTCAATTTTAATGTTGTGATCTGAATATCTTGACTGGCAGTTGCCTCTTACATTTTACTGCCAGATCACACTGGCTATGCTGTCAAGTGACACTACCCAGCGGCTTTTGCCCTGATTGCTACGATTGGGGTGGCACTACTCCCACAAAGCAAGAAAGTTGTGTGTGTGTGTGTGTGTGTGTGTGTGTGTGTGTGTGTGTGTGTGT
>NW_026585644.1:15259651-15311854 GCF_907164565.1 Psammomys obesus
TGTGTGTGTGTGTGTGTGTGTGTGTGTGTGTGTGTGTGTGTGTGTGTGTTCCCGCACACACATGATTGTGACTGACAGCACCTGCTTCTGTCCTTACAGAGCTGCAGGAACTGGAGGGCAGCAGTGGACCTGTGTGGGCGCCTGCTCACAGCCCATGGTCAAGGCTATGGCAAGAGTGGACTGCCCACCAGCCACACCACGGACTCCTTGCAGGTCAGAGCTCCTGTTGTATTTTTTACCTGGTTTATCGTCACTGGGACATACAGGTGACTGTGGCCTTTCATGTAAGGTGAATAGGATAGGGATTTCCACATCCTGAACTTAATTTCCAGTGATCCTTCCTTCCCAAATTATCTGCATACTTAATCCCTCCCCACAGCCTTGAGGACCTCAGTCTCCAGCAAGTGTAGTGCTCACCTACTCTAAATGAAGCACATGGAAAGAGGGGTATGCGTAGAAGGAAACCCCTCCACTGGGGAACAGCCTTGGCAGTCCTCTGGACTCACCCCTCCCTGTGGAGTTTTTAATTTCAATCCTAATGTCCCCAGGAGTCCCAGAATGGCCGCACACCCCCCCACACACACACGCTCTCTGCCACTGGGAAGAGCTTCCAGGGGCCTGTCTGTGGAGCAACCTGTGGTGGGCTCCTTGCTCTCGGTGCTTTCCCAGCAAGAGTCTGCACACTTGGACAATGGGGCACTGGTAGCTCAGCCCCAATGCCCTCCTGCCTCCCACCTCCATGTCTAGAGTCACACATTTGTGGGAATGGTGCCCTAGCATCCTCACGCTTGTCCTCTTGTTTGAAAAGTCATGGCCAGTGTGCTCTTGTCAGAGAGGATCTTCTTGAGGTTTTGACCAGCGTGGTCCTCCCACACCACTCTCAGTGGAATCTCTTTATCCATGGCTCAGCATACTTAGAAGGCAAGTGGTTCAGTGTGAAGCCTGTTACTCACTGGTCCTAGCAGTCACTCCTGGAGGCCTCATTTTCTTTCTCTTGGGCATTTTGTTTTGACATACAACAAAAATGTGTGATGTATCCACTGTGAGCTGAGCCGACCATTCTAATTTGAACATTATCTCATATTTAGTATATGACACATGGTTATATAATCACCTTTCTAGACCATGTATGTCCTGAACCCTCCTGCCTAACAGTGTCACATCCTCGGCCAACGCCTCCCCAGCCTTATCAGGATCCCAGTAGATCTGCTTTGCTCTGCTTCTGTGAGTTTCAAACCTTACCTTCTTGTACAAGTGAGATCCTGCAGTGTTCCCTTCTCCGTGCCTCGAGGCCTCACTTAGCATAATGTTCTCCATGTCATCTCATGACAGGATTTTCTGTTCTTAGTGTCACAGGTGTTCCACCAAAACCCATGCGCTGTGTTTGCCTGACCCACAGGTAAACACCTCCCTGTCTTCTCAGCAAGGGGAAACCAGGCTTCAGTTAGAATGCCTTTTGTTTCCACAGTGCCTTCCACATTACAACCTCAGGCGCTCACACTCAAGTCTCATGGACTACCCTCCAAGCCTATGTTCACACCCTTCCCTGTACTTGCAAGCAGACCCTCCCCAGAGTAAGCCTTTCCATTCTGAAGGGCCATCCTCACACGGCCTGTGTACCCCACGCCTCCCCACGCTTCCCTGCTGCCCACACCTTTCCCTGCAGGGAGAGGGGCCGTTCTGTCTTCATAAGCTGATGTGCTGCTTAGGCACACAGTGTGTGTTATTGAGTTAGGTCCAGCTACTGAGATTGTTCCCATTGCTGCTGTGCAGCTCAGCAGTGTGTTTGAAAACATGGTACTGTAAACATGGGAACGCAGCAGGAACCTTACCCATGAGCCCTGGCTTTCTCATACTAGGGGTCGGACTTCACACAAGGTCACTAGGATGAGGAGTTACCTGACATGGGGTAACCTTTGTCCAATCCTTCATTTCAGCTCTGGTTTGTGAGGCTGGCACTGCTGGTGAAGTTGGGACTTTTCCAGAATGCTGAGATGGAATTTGAACCCTTTGGAAATCTGGACCAGCCAGACCTGTATTATGAATACTACCCACACGTGTACCCAGGACGAAGGGGTAAGGCAGTGCTGCTTCACATTAGTGTCTTTGTATGTTCTGCTCTGCTTTGCTGTGGTTTATACAAACTTTGATACCTACCCAAATCCAAGAAATCAGTAGCCTAGCGCAAAGCTTAAAGCTTCAGACACTCATGCAGTTTTGTGAATGTGCTGACCTGGCAGTACTTGTTGGTACTTTCCGGGTCTCTTAGAGGCCAGCTGGCCAGCACCCACTAGAACCTGTTGTTCAGTTTTCTCCAAGTGAACACTGCTGTTGTGCAATGGCCTAGAACAAGTGTATATGTTCCTGAAATTTCTATGTTGACAGCTGCTGGGGGTCTCTGTTCCTAATTTATTTTAAAATTTCGGTTATAGCAACTCTGGATATCACAGTCTCCACCATTGTTTGGAAACAACAGGCCATAGAGTGGGCTATGCTAGGACAGGGGCAAAATAAAATAAGTCTGGAAAAAAGGAGTGTCAGCTGTCTGAAGCCTTTGTCCAAGTATGGTGTTTGGGCAAGAATGCTTAGTCTTCAGTTGGTGGAACTGATTGGGAAGGGGTAAAAGGTGTGGCTGTGGTGGAGGGGCTGTGTCACTGGAAGTAGGCTTTGAGGTTTCCAAAGACTGTGGTGCTTCCCAGCACTCACTCTACCTCCTGATTGTGGATCAAGATATGGGCCCTCTGCTGTTCTTTTGCTCCACCATCATGCACTCTAACCCTCTGAAACTGTAAGCCAAATTAACCACTTCTTCTCAAACATTGCCTTGGTCATGGTACTTTATCACAACAACAGAGAGCTAAAGCACAGAGATGTAGGGCCTTGGAGACATCAACTCTGTGTCACATGGAGAAAGACATCTTAGGAGGGCATCTCCAACAGCTTGGAACTGGCTGCCTGAAGCTGGGACCTTTAGTTGTACCTGTCTTGCCAAGGCTGGCTTCACGCTCCCTGGGGAAGCTCACTGGTATGTGTGCTCCAACACCCTCACTAGCAAAGCAGGATGGGAAACCCTCACCTAGGTGTGTAGAGATTATGCCATATGTGTGAGTGGCTTCACTGCAGCTGGCACAGCGATGATTAAATCTGCCATTTTGTGCTGTTTTGAGTTTATTACTGACACTTACTGTGTTCCTGTGAAGCTGGTGGACAGCATTTGATGTGTACCACAGCAGCTCTACAAAGAGAAGGCCTGACTGTCAGGAAATGCAACCTGCAGTAGCAGGCAGGACCAAGGGTATAAAGACCAGCCTGGTATCAAGTGTTGACATTTTGGTTGTTAGTTAGTTATCAAGCAAACCAAGAAATCTGAGCAAATAGTGTTTAGCTCCTTTTTGTGTTGTTTTTAAACTCAGATCCTAAGGCTTTAGAGGGATATGGGAGAATGGAGGAGGTAGTTCTCTGTATTTGCTTGTTCTATCCCCTTTACCTTTCACAAAATAGAGCTGGGAGGAGCTCATCCATCTTAACCCAAGGCTGGCTCTTAACCAGGACAAGTTTTGAGCCTCACCTGAACTAGTAGTATTCCTTCTGATGGAGGAACTTAAGCTTATAAGGATGAGACCTAAAACGGAGCATAAATCTAAACCCTTAGTCTGAAGTGGGTTTGTGAGTCAGAGGATGTGAACCAGCATCCAGACAGACTTCGTTCAGACAGACCCCAGAGGTGGGGCCTGCAGTCCATAATGAGTGACACTTTTTGCATCTGGGGCCATTCAAGTCCCTTTAGCCTCAGCACAAGCAGGGCAGCCGGGTGAAGAAGAACCACAGCCAGGCTCTTTGAGGTGGGACATCTAGATGCCATGTCCCTCCCTCACCCTTTCAGCAACTGGAGGAGATGCGACAGTGGCTCCCCTGAATGAGGCTGTCCTGAAACAGCAGGCACTAATGCTCCCACCCTCACCCTCTCAGCAGCTAGAGGAGGTATGACAGAGGCTTCCCTCAGTGAGGCTGTCCTGGCACACCATGCACTGTCACCCCACCCAACACTGGAGTAGATGCTGCCTGCTGTGTCCTGAGCATCATTAGAGTTGTCAGCTTGTTTTCTGTCTGACTAGGTCACCCATGCCTTACCCAGTGTCCACCAGTCCTCTCCACATCCATTCCCACGAGTCCTCCCCACGACAGAAGAGAGATGCAGCCTCCTGTGGTGACTTGGGCTGCTTTCCAGGCTGTTGTCCAACAAGCGTCACTGGTGCTGCCCCACTCTTTCCTCATCCGCTAGTTTGCACTGCCTGGGGTTCTTTCCGTGTAAGGCAGTGAGCGCTGGAGAAGACATTCAGTAGCTTAGCACATGCAAGGCCCTGGGCAGTGAGTTGGAATCCACTGGCTTAGTGTATGCAAGGTCCTGTGTTCTTCAGTCTCTTGTAAAGCTGTATTTTTTTTTCGCCATGTGTATTACTCACTTTTCTGTTGCTGTAACAAAACACCACAACTAAGTTAATTGTAAAAGAAAGATTTTATTTGGGCTGAAGATTCTGGATGGTTAGAGTTCATGATGGTGGAATGAAAGCACCAAAGTGGGCAACTAGAACAGCCATTGAGCACTCACATCTTGATCCACATCCCAAAGCAAAGAGTGCTTTTGAAACCTCAAAGCTCAGCCCCAGTGACGCACCTCCAACAAGGCCATACACCCTAATCCTTCCCAAATATTTCCACCAACTCAGGACCAAACATCCAAACACAGGAGACTATGGAGCCATTCTCATTTTAATCATCACACCGTCACACCATACTTCAAGAAAAACAACGTAAGGAAGGACTCACCATTTCAGAAGGGGCAGAGTCCTTCCTGGAGAGGAAGGATGGCAATAGCAGTGTGATGGTCACAACTCACCTGCAACCTGCATGCAAAAAGAAGTGAAGGCAATGCTGGTGCTCCTCTCAGTCTCTGAATTCATTCCTGGATCCCAGCCATTGCCACTCATGTTCAGAGTGGATCCTCCCACATCAGTTAAGCATTTCTGGGGATGTCTTCACAGATACGCCCAGCCAGATGTGTGTCTCCTAGGAGATTCCAAATCCAGTTAAGTTGTTAGTGAAGAGGAGTGAGCCCTGTCAAGTGCAGAGAGCTCTGACAGGTTAAAGACATCAGTGTATATGGAAACGGGGGTGGGGAAGTATGTGAGAGGGTTCTAGCTAGTCTCTTCTGCTTGATTGCTATGATTACCAGGAGACAGCTGATTTTTCTCGTGAAGAATAGCTGTTTTCCTTCAGCATAAGATATGCTTCCTCAGCCCACCTCTGCCACACATGCCTTGGCTTCAGAGTCCGCATCGAGTGTTGCGTTTTGATTGGGTTTTGTTTGTGACCAACAAAGCATATAACATGAACCCCAGAGACTCATCTCTCACTGGCACCAAACTACCAAGCCTGTAAGCACATAGCTGCACAAATTTCGGGGTTTTTCCTGGTGACAGTCCTATGAAATGCAGGTGCAAGTTTTTTATTTCACATCAGGGGCTTCTGAACATTTGACAAATGTTGGAGGGCAGTCTAAAAGGCAGGTGTTTCCTATGGAAGTAATAAAAAGCTCAGCTCCCCTGGGCTTCTGGCCACCACTGTCCTGCTCCTCAGCATCGTCAGTCTCCTGCTCAGGAATGTAGAGGCCTCTGCACCACACTCCTCTGTGAGGACTTTCCAAGGAGCAAGCTTCCTTGAAGGATAGGAGCAGCATGTTTAAGTCCAGATGTAGAGTGGCCCATTATCACTGTACAGTCTGAGGCCATATCTCCATAGCAGATGTGCAGCCTGAAGAGCAGGCAGATGTGTAGCTTGAAGAGCATGCAGATCTGCAGCCTGTAGAGAATGCAGATATGCAGCCTGTAAAGTATGCACATGTGCAGCCTATATTCTGCTTCTGTCTGAAATTAAATGGCACCTGGATGTGGATGAAGGGAAGACAGGAGCTGTGCATCATTAAGCAGCTAATTCAAATTATAAAATGGACATAAATTACACATGCTAAAATGTTAACATGCATCCACAGTGATAGGCTGGACGCTGGCTAATGCTGCTTATCATTTTGTGGCATTACAAGCATAAATGTAAGAATTTGATTCATTCATTTCATTTTAACTCAATATATAAGCAAAGCAAATCATTAAAATGTGCTTTTAAAAGGAGGTTATAGTAATACAAACAAATAAATAACTTTTATGAACAAGCTGTAATATATTTCATTTGAGATTGAGCATAACTTGTACCCATTCATGATATTCATAACAAGACTTGATGAATTGTGTATGGAACTGATGAAGTTGAGGGGGAGTTGTCTTCTTGTTTTGTTTTTCATTCATAAAAGGAAGAGAGATGTTCCTTTTTTATATATTTTGATATATTTCTAGGACAGTTTAGCAAATTCTGTCCAATGTTCAGCTCCTTCTTAAGCCCAAGTACCTTTGCCCACTGACCGTCAGCCCCCACTGCTCTGCTGTGCAAAACAGCCCCAGCATCCACAGTGCCCTGCCCTCTGTCTTCTGCCCTCTGATCCTGCTCTCCCACCACACTCACTGTTCTCTCCCTGCCAAGGCTGCATGTCCCTCCCCAGCACTGAGGGCCCATGAATTCAGCCCCCATACCAGTCCTGCTCCCTCCTAAAAGCCATTCCAACCAGGAGCTCCCATAGTTCCAGATCTGCGTGTTATGTGTTCACACAGGCTTACTGAGCATACTTGCTGTCTGTGTGTCAGGAGCCTGTCTTGCTGGGTTTTTCCACTTTCCTCAGGTTGCTTAAACTCCTTCCCAGGAAGAATGTGAATATCTCTCCCTCCTCCAAAGGTCCCAAGGACACAAGAGTCACAGTCCTCTGTGACCACAGAGTGACCACAGTTCACTCTGGAAACAGTGATTTTACTGCAGTTCTTACAGAACATAAGTTAAGGGTTACCTACAAGAGCAAGGGTGCTCCTCTGCCCAACAGGCTGCATAGAAAGGCTTTGCCCAGCCAGGGTAAGAGCTTCATAACTCTTAGAAGCTGCATAGATGGACACCGCCCAACCCCCAGTCTTCCTTAGCCTGCATTCTCTAGCCCCTTCCTGAGGTTGTGTACATTTAGGCAGTGTCATGTAACAGGTGGTGGGGATTGGCTGGATATTCCGGGAAGGGTCTCCTGACCTCATCCCTTCATGGTGGGTTGTGAATAGTCAACAAGCCCAACTGGGATGAACCTCTTACAAGAGGATGCCACTGAACTCCCCAAGATGGTGCTTGGCTCAGATCAGAAGCACAACACACCTATGTCCTTAAGATACACAGTTAGACTCTTTTCATTGTGGGGTTTCTACAAAGACTGATGGAAGCATCATTGCACGTTTCTCTGTGTGAACATCCATGGGTTTCTTCAAGGTCTGAGTTAAAGGTGGTTTCGCTAAAACCTGTTGTGCCTGAGTTTTCAGTTTAGTAAGAAGCCAGATTGCTGTCAAACTAGCCCTGTACCCTCCCTGCCCTCCTGGCAGCAATATGTAGTATTCTTTCCCCACTCAAGTCAGCAGCTTGGTTGGACTGTGACCTGTAGTCCCACTTGCTGTTCTTACTCTCTTCTTCTGACCCCTGCCCTGCAGGGGCTTCCTCCCGAGGGGCTCACTCTCCAACAGGCTTTGTTTCCACCATTTTGCTTACTGTGGCTGGGTTGTTGATGTTCTTTTCATGTTGTAGGTGTTTCATCCTTTTAGTTAGTAATTGGTAATTTTAAAAGTAGCTTCTCCCATTCTAGAAAGGATTGTTTCCAAGCTTGCAGAAGGGTATTCTGATTTCAGAAGGACAACCTGGCCTATTTATTTGGTAGCATCTCCTGGTGGCTCCATGTACACTCTACCTAAAATCATAACCACAGACTAGGAATTGAGGCATATAGCAACATGTACCAGAGAATTTTCTTAACCAAGCCACAGCACACTGCTGTCCTGGCTATCAGCTGGACATTGCCATAACTCTAAGTACATGAACAGTATTTCCCAAGGGCTATGGACAGCTGTTGACAGCTGCACAGGGTGCCCTAATCTCTGGAGGCATGCTCTACTCCCTCCCTCAGGGTGCACTTACTGCTTCTTCCTTCAACAAAAGGAAACAGGAAGCACAGTTAGCTTAGTGGATGTTCCTTTGGAATCTTAATCCTGTAACCCCACACATATCTCAGCCAACCACTGCTACTTCTATACTTCCAAGGAGTGTCCCTCCCTCCCCAGGAAACTCTATCACCCCACCCCTAACATGGAGGGATGAAACAAAGGACTCAGCTTATAGACTGGGCGCTATGGATTATGTTGGTTTTGTGTGTTTATCTGTAATGTTCAAGACAGAACAACTGCTTTTAGGGACTTAAAATCCCTTTCCAAACTCTGTTCTCTGCTTTGCTTTTAAGAACCTTCCTTGCACTTGGAGTGCCCTTCTGGTTTTTATTGTCTTTTAATTAAATTGGTTTGGTTTTTTTGGTTTTGTTTTGTTTTGTTTTGTTTTTTGTAATACCCTAAAGCAGGTTTTTTTCTGCAACTATGGGGTTTGTATTCAAATTATGTAAGGGTGATCTATCAGGACCAAATTCTGAAGTGAGTTTCCACAGCATCATTGCAACTACTGCAAAATTTAATGAAAACAATGAGCACCCACCAGGCTGCTCCTCCTGCTTCAGGAAGCAGGAAGAGAAAGAGGGCATCCTTTCTTCTTGCACCCCTGGATATCATCAGTAGGTTATTCACTGCGACCTTGCGTTAGCATCGAGTGTTGGTATGGTGATGACCTGCTGCTGACTTGTGATTAATAGACAATCGTGATTTCCAGTGAGCTCACTCTGCTTTGTGCATTTGCCGCAATTCTGTCTTCCGGAAGTAAAATGCCCATACACTCCTGCTTTCAGACTGTTCAGAGCCTTCTCCCATGGAAAGGAAAGACTCATGACATGAGCTCAGGGTGTTCCTGGTACTGCTTATCATTAGACAGTCCCTATTCTTTCAGTGCACAGAAAGATATGAAGTAAAAGATCTCTCTCCAGGAAGAAAACACATTTTGATTATCTTTGGTGCCAGCAGTGCCCATACCGGGCTAGGCTCTGTGTGTTTAGTTAAGGTTGCAGTAGCTGCAATGATGCTGTGGAAAGTCACCACAGAACTTAGTCCTGATGCAACACCCTCACATCATCTGAACCAGATGTGCAGGCTCTTGAATGAACTGAGTGCCAAGTTTCTATTCTCCCAAAACCATCTGCTCCTCTAAATTGTCACCCAGTCTTCAGTCTTCCTCTGCTCTCTCCAGTGTCTACATCTCACAGGTCTCGTTCTCACACTAAATTCTGAAACTCATTTATATCCACACAAAACCTGACATGGCTGCTCCGAATTAAATGTGCAACATAATAATGCAAACATCTGGAATTTCATTTTTTACTGCAAAATCAGTTTATCTCCCACAGCTAACATGTTGTGCCGAAGTTAGATTTAGATTTATAGTTCACATTACTGTCTGAACTCCTGATCACCAAGGAAGGATGTCCTCTTCTTGTTTCACACAATGGAAGGAAAAAGGATACCCTCTTCCTGCTTCCTGCAGCTGGAGGAGAAGGGGTGGAGGAAGGATGCCCTCTTCCTGTTTTCCACAGCTGGAGGAGGAGCCTGTTGGCTGCTCATCATTTTTAGTAAATTTTACATTAGAACAAACTACTGAAGATGTGAAAACCTAGCCCACCCAAGTGAAGGCCTGATTTTACCCCAACACTTACTATAACTGAGTTGCCAGCTGGACTACTACCTGGTTTGGATGACCTAGTCAATATTTATCATCATCACCCTACCTCTATCTAGAAACTTCAATCAGATTAACTGCTTAAATAATAAATATTTGGTCTAGGATGTTTTTGTTTGTGTGCAAATGTAGCACTGGGTGGAAGATGTCCCCATAGGGTTGAGAGTAGTGCTGTGTCCTTGAACGTTCACACACAGCAGTCTCTCTGGCATGGAGCATCTCAAGGAGACTGATAGAATGTGTGATATTCCCATCAGCTGCCAACCAGCTCCCCTAGTGATGGAGGAGGTAGGTGCCAGGAGAGGTAGAGGGGAGAGGGTGTCCCGGGGCCACCCAATGGAGCAGTGAATCCAGCCAATTGTCCCGTTACAAGAATCAAGGAGGAAGGCTGAGGCCAACCTCTGGGTCTGTACCTCAGTGAAAGACTAGGCTTCAATGGGATTCTCCCGGTGTGGTCTCTGTTGCCAGTGGCAACCATGTACACAGCAGTGAGTGCAGGGCAGCAAGTCCATTTGAACATCTGCCCCACACTGCTAAGAGCGGCATCCCTCTGAGAACAGCAGTGACACTCACAGAAGTCACACGGGGTGGCTCTCTGCTTTTACTTTTCGGTGCACACGCTAAGGCCTGGCAGATTTCTAGCACATTCCTCCCTGACTTTCCACAATGATGGTTAGATCTTCAGCACTTACAGGGACTGTCTGAAATAAATTTTGAAGGGACATTTTTATTGAATGTTTTCTCTGTATGTGTGCACGCCCATGCACCACCACCTCGGTTTCATTTAATATTTTCTAAACAATTAATAAGAATACTTCTATAGTATAGTATTCATCACAGTGAGAGAAACCATAACTAAGACGGCCTGTACAGTCAGAAAACACACACATTCATAGCAAGCTTACTAACATATCTCTGATTTCTACTCAGGTTCCATGGTCCCCTTTTCGATGCGCATTCTGCATGCAGAACTCCAGCAGTATCTGGGGAACCCACAGGAGTCCCTGGACCGACTGCACAGGGTCAAGACCGTCTGCAGTAAGGTAACTGTCACAGCATTCCGTCCACTTCTTCTCAGCATTCACATCTTGCCATTGTCCACCTGTCCCCCAGGGAGACTGCCTCACTTCTTCCTCATACTCAAGGTCCTAAAATAGTGTGTCTGTGGTATTCATGCCTAAGGTTTATACAAGAGCTAGAGACAGGTTTGGGGCAGAGTCTGAGTCCTGAAAGCCCCTTGCTTAGTTCACAGCAGACACAGTCCTCCCTGGAAATCACACAGGTAAACAACGCCCAGCCTCCCCAAGAGGGAGCCAGGCCACTCCTGTGCCAAGTGGAACACTGCAGCCATGTGGCATATTCAGAATGACCCTGGGCAGTGACAGCCATCATTCACAGAACCGACGCCAAAGGCCCAGGAGGCTTTGGGTACTGGTCTAATTGTTCCCAACTGCAAAGTGACTTTTGAACCAACAGAACCTCACAGAACCTCGAACTGTCATTCATACTCGGATTTGTTAAGTTTCTTTTCACTTCCTGGCTTTTCTTATGAATGTGTCCTGGTGTTCTGGGGTCATGACCTTAGTCTCCCTGCAGTGTGACCAGAGCCCTCCCCTGAGTGCAGAGAGTGTGGACAGGAATTCAGACACCTCACTGCCTTTGCTTTGTATCCACTTCACTGTTCATGCCATAACATAGAAGGTAGAAGAGCTAGGCATGGTGTCACATGTCTCTAGTCCCAGGACTCTGAAGACGAAGGTGGGCAGAGCACAAATCCCAGGCCAGCTTATGCTATATATCGGAACACTACCCAAAAGATAGGGCCTGCTTGCTTTCCTGCATTTAACCAACTTTTTTCTTCCAGTCACACTTCTTTTATCATAAGTACAATTGAAGCAGGCATGGTGAGTGATGCACACCTGTAATCTCCACACTCAGGACAAGACCTGGCTCCCTGTGCCCAGGAAGGTGCTAAGGCAGGAGGATTGCAAAGTCAAAGATAGCCTTGGCTATGTAGCAAAACCCTTTCTCAAAAAAAGAAAAAAAACAAAACAAAACAAGACTTGTGCTTACCTCAGCACATAAGCATGCTCATGTGGAAACCTAACAGGCAAAGCCGAGAGGGAACCCATTTGAGAGTTGGGAGCGTCTGTGAGCCTGTCTGCCCAGAGGAGCCTCTCCTGTAGAGTCTGTGTGTTCAGAGTACCTGTCTTAGAGCAGGGCCATGGTCTTAGAGCAGCATCCAGTTCTATCGGGATGTTGCTTAATTTTTGCAGAGGAGTCCAGGGTTGGATTTATTGTCCTTGAGTCCTTTGGTGAATCCGAATGTCTGGTTTAAATGGACTCAAGTGTGTTTTGCTGCCATGACTCAGAAGTCCGTGGCTGTCACTGTCTGCAGATGCCTGTCTTGTGCTTTCTGGCTCTGCAGGCTGTCTGCCCCTCCGGGTCTCACCTAAGTTTTGCAGACCACGCGGGGAAGGAACCACTCAGCAGAGACATTCCTAAGAGCCATTTACATAAGTAGGTGCAATCCATAAACAATGCCAATCAGCTTGAGGTTAATTTCATTTGCCAATACAGATAACCTGCAACCTTCCCTCCCCTCCGCGCGCAGTCCCATGTAGATTTGGCTTTGGGTGCCAGGTAGAAAGGCATCTTTTTGCAACAGATGAAGCTCTGTCTTATGTACTCAGAAAAAAAGAGTGTGTGGGATGTGCGTGTGGCCTGCTTCTCTACTGATGGCTGTCAAGACAGTGTGAGAGCTCTGTTCCAAGAAGGGTTGGTGTCTTTGCTAAAAGGGGTTTCTGACAGATGGGCACACTTTTCCTCTGCTGCTTTACAGTAGACAAAGTTAGAAATGCAGGACAACAGCCACCACTGTCCTCATTGCGGGCTCAGGCAGGCCAGCCAGCAGCACCCTGATGGCTGATGTTGGCTGTTGTCTGCCCGCTTCCAGTGTCCCCTGACACAAATGCTTCCCTCGTTCCACTTTTCTGCCGCTCCTGCAGAGAGCAAATTAATTGTCTTAATCAGAGAAGATGGGGACATTCCACAAGCGGATTAAAGAAGTAGAAAGGACAAATGGGGGCCGCCTCATCCATCTGGGCTTTGGTCACGAACCCTGTCCTTTTGCTCATGCTCCTGGTCCCATGAGTCTGCCCAGAGCAAATTGTTCTCAGTGAAGGAGCTGTGCCTCCCTTCATCTGGGTGTGGAGGATTGCTGCCCTGGTGGGGCTCACAGTGGAAATGTACTTCAGAAGCCTCTGAGTGGCACCTTTACAAATCTCAGGGCATGGGAAATAAAGCCACTGGGTGCTGCCACATCATTACGGAGACTTGAGACATCAAACATGGGCCCCAAGGCTGAAGAGGGACACACGGGAACCCAGAGAAAATGAGGCTTTCTGGCTAGTGAAAACTTCTTCCTCAGCCCTCTTTGCCTTTCTTTTCTCAGCACATACGTTCCCTCAGTCTGCTCTGAGTAGAAAGAAAGCACCCCCTCCCCTTGTTTGTCAAGGTGTAAAGGTCTCAGAGGCATTGATGTGAGGACATTTTGGGTGGAAACATGGATGTGAGGACTGACTGGGTGGAAACATCCACAGTCCTGGCCAGCTGTGCTGAGCAATGCTGCTAGTGACCACTCGGTGCTGGAGCAGTGGGGGGCTGCGTGAGAATTCTCCACATGCCCGAGAAAACCCTGTGGGGAGCCCACTTTCCAGGAGGTCCCCAGGTGGCAATGGTAAAGGTAGAAAGTCCTGCCTGTTAGTCAAAACAAAGAGGGCCCTTGAGTCTGTGTCCCTCTCACATGATCTGTCTGTGGGCTGAGGCCTCATGACTACACCATGCCTCACCCGTGACAGCCTCTTGCAGGCCATGGCCCCAGCCCAGAGTTGTATGGAACAAGTTAGGAAACTTGCTGAGCCATGTCCTCAGGTAACTGTAAAAGTCAAAGCAGAGATCTGGGTCCATTGAGTATGTATAGGTTACACATGGCCTTTTTTAAATACTGTGACAAAAATGATAGTGGCTGGCCACGGATTCAAGCAGGGTGCCAAGGTCACTCAAGACATCATCTCCCCTTGGACACATAGCCTTCCTATGCTGTGCATGTGTAGTGATAGTTGTCTGCATTGTGGGGATGCAATCTGTTACCAGATCCAATCCAGGATGTGCCCAGGACCCAGGATCTAGAGGAGCCCCTCCCCCACATCAGAGAGACCCCCAAGTCCGGAGCCCTCTCTTCCACCCCCATGTTTTACCCATGCTTCCTCGCAAGACCTGCCCACTCAGTTCCAAGTACCTTATCCCATGACTGAACTTGATTACAGTGTGAGCTCGTAAGACATGCAATGAGGGATACATTTCAGGCTGTGCAGATTGAATGAACTGAAATTCTAAAGTGTCTCGGCTCACTGCTTCTCATGGGAAGCCCTAAATTGAAAGCAGTGCAAGGTAACCTTGACTCAGCTGCACGGCTGTGATCAGCTGCTGCCTAGAAAATTACTCTATGGCTTAAAGCGGTTTCTTTAATTTGTTATTTGTGGGTTAATTGCACCTGTTGATGGTTTGGGGCGCTGTATTTCAGTGCATGCAAATGCAGCCTCCTTTGCCCACCTCTGACACCTCCACACTCAGATATTCCTCCGAAGTTCTACCTGGGGAGCAAACAGGCCATTCTGCCCTCCCTTTCCATCGATGTTGCAGCAGGTGACAGAATTCCATTCTCTCCTCCTCGGCACCACTCAGTTGTGTGCAGCCAACACATGTCCTCTGTACCCTCACCTGTCTTGTGGGCAGCGCTGCAGGAATATGGCACCTGTGGGAAAACGAGTATCATTCCTTTTGGCTGTTGCGTTGCTGGATCATGTGTTACCACTCTACTGAAAATGCAGGAAACAAACTGTTGGGAGGAAACCATTCTCCAGGGTCGCCCTGAAGGAGACAGAGACTTGAGATTTCCGTCAGTATGTGGGAAGGGCCATAGGAGAGATGCCTCTGGGTGCATGTGCCTGAAAGGACTCTAGCCAGCTCAAGCATGGCAAACATGGCTCTGGCAGGCCATGCCCTTCTCCCTCATTCCCTCTGCCTTGCTAAAAACCATTAGATTACATTCCTAAAGCTAGCCACCGGGGTCTAGTCCTTTATTTGGCTACTGCCTTCTACTGAGGCTGACTACCAAGGTCCAGTTATCAAAGTATTAAAGTCAAACAATTAAACCGCCTTTTGCCCACCTTAATTAACAGGCCCAGTTAAAATTAAAAACCAGGGTTTCCCCTTTTACCTTTATAAACTGTCATTTGCCATGGGCCATGTCTGTCTCCTCCCTATCCAGAGGCAGGCCTTTGTGCCAAACACCCCTTCCCCTTTTCCCTTACCCCTTTTCTTCTCTCTTGTTCCTTTCCCATTCTCATCTTCCTCTGTTTCCTATCTTTGTCTCTTATTCTTGCTGTCTGTCCTTCTGTGACACTGAAGGGGGAAAGTGGCTGGTTGGCTAGGATGTGTGATTCTTAAGGATGGGTAGGCCTTTGGCATGCTTCAGGGGAACCCTGCCCTCCATTCTTTCTCCTTGACAGTTGAGGAGCCTGAAACCCTGGTGTGAGCTCATGGCTCCAAGAGCTGAGGGTCAGATGTCTGGAGAAAGCACTCCCTACAGGCCCCAGTGTAGGCTGCAGCTCTCACCTTGCTCCACAGCATCTCGCAGAGCCTGCTGATAAAGCTCCCAGAAGTTTCAGAGACCCACTTACTACTTAGCAGTCAGCAAGTATTAGCCTCATCGCTCCCAGATCACACATTTCTAACCCTTTTATATTTGTTACAAGGATGAAGGCAGAAAAAGACCACAGGAAAAATCTGAGGGAGTGGAGGAAAAAAAAAATTAATTTCTTGTTGCTGCTCTGTGTAATTAATTTTCCCTGGGCACTTTTAAAGTTTACAAAACACTGTGAGTGCATTCTCCATGGAGCCCCATAGTCTGTGATGCAGCAGATGAGAAAGGTGTGTTGGGGCATCCAGGTGAAAAATAGAAATTAGAGATGAAAAACTTAAGTTACCCTTAACCTGAAGCAGCATCTCCCAGTGCCTGGAGATTAACCACTGTAGCTCTGCCTCCTCCACACAAGCAGTGAACGTCTGGGGGAAGAGGAATTGTGTTCTGGCCACAAGTGTCACATCTGTGACTCCCTGCAGTTCACAGGGCAGCTCTCTGAGGTGAGGGTGAGGTGTGCAGCCCATTCACCCACATGGACACACTCAAGTCTCCTTTGTTTTGTTTCACCTACTTTATTTAGGGTTCTTAAACACTTATATCTCCCTTCCACCACTGAGGTAGGGGAGAAAGAAGGTTATTAGGTAGAGAGGGTTGTAGACGTTTTAGAAGTATTTCCTTGGGATGAGTCCACTCTTCGTTGGATCCTAGCAGTCCAGTCCAAAGGCCAGGACCAGACAGCAACAGGAATCAGCACAATTCAGAAGAATGGGACAAATCACTGAAAACCACAAGACTCAATTGGATTGTCCCAAGTTCTCGGGAATTTTTCTCTTTTTAGAAGTAATTCCTTGAGGTAGTCCACTCTTTGTTGTCCAGGTACTAGCAGTCCAGTCCAAAGACCAACACCAAACAAAAACACTCATCAGCATAACAAGCCAGCAAAAACTGCAAGACTCAGTTGGATTGCACTGAGAAGTTCTCTGGAACACTTCTCTCTACAAAGTCAAGGTCAAAGCACAAAGATCAGTGCAGCAATGTTGACCCAAAAAGTGATGTCTCACTGTGTGTGGGCCCCTATATATGACCTCTTCTCAGTCTACCCACGGATATTCTCAGCTGGCCAAAATGCCCTCTCACAAGCCAGCATCCAGCAAAACATCACATGACTCAACTGCATCTTCAAAGAAACCAGAAACTTCCACTTCACCCCTCCCTCTTTTTTTAATTACAAAATAAGCTATCCTACTAACCTGTGATCATAGCTTCTATCTCCCTCTGGAGACCCATGTCCTAGATTAGAAGATTGCCTACTTCTGTGGCATTGCTTGCCAGCACCTTTGCCATAGTGTCATCCATCACCTGTCACATGCAGATTCTGAGGATGGGCAGCTATGGGCTTCAGGATGAAGGAACAAATGGGCCCATACAACTGCAGACCCTGTCTCATCTCCAGACAGATGTGGGCATTGTGGGCCTTGGCTACAGTGTGTTCTTTTTTTAAATTTGGTAGAGCTGAAAGAAATCCTTTCACCTTTAGGTTTACCCGGTCAAATACAGTAGACCTGGATCAAGGCAATATCATTCCACCACCCACACATAACAGGGACCTCTCTGCCTTCAGGGCATGGTCCAGGGCACTGTGGCACGTTGTGCCTCCTCGGTGGGGTCTAGCTGATGGTTAATCTTGCTTCCAGGGCAAGATGTACCTGTGGGTGGGGTTGCAACCACACCATATTCACAAATTCAGCCTTTCCCTGCAGTATCTACATTTTCTAAATGGTGCCGATATGGCCACCTCGGATCGGAAAACTGCACTGGACATGCCCTTCTCATGTCTGTGGCCAGAACCTTGGGTAGCTGTCCTTCCTGAAGCCCCTTAGTGGCCTGCAAACCCTGGAGCTGCTCACCCTTTACCCATCTCAGGAGTTGAGAAAGGATGTAGCCTGCTCTAGCACCTCCTGCTATGTGTAGACATGTACTATGTTAGTTGCTTTTCTCAAAAGTACTGTGACCCAGTACCCAGCACAAACCACCTTGAGGAACAAAGGTTTGTTTTGATTCATAGCTTCAGAGGGTTCAGGCTAGTCACCTGGCCATATGCGCTTCAGAGCATCGCAGGAAGATTGAATGGCACAAGCAGTTCACTCTAGCGTAAATGACCAGACTAGATAGTCCCAAGGACCTTTTCCCAGTCCTTACTTCCACCAGCTAAGCCCTTCTTCCTGGCATTTCTAGAAATCACAGTAGCACCACCAGCTTAGGACATGGGCATTAACCAGTGAGCCTGTTGGGATCATTTCACATCTAAAGAAGATTCCCCAGACTGTCACAAGACCAAAAGATCCCAGAGCAGGTGGTAGAGAGTCCTCGGTGGCTCTCGCTTTGCTGCCTCCACTGCCAATAGCTTCCATTTGTGCTTCTTCACACACTGCAATGGGAAGTCCCTCCTTGTTCCCAGGATGTTTCTGCTGCTGTTGCTCCTCTGAAGTGTACCACTTCTCCTTCAGAGCCAGAACAGCAGGCTGCTTCCACCCTCCCAGTGAGTGCTGGCTGAGCTATCCAGGGCTACAGAGATGCAGCCTTCCCCCAGCCCTGAATGTCTAATACAGAGATTGGGTGTATTCTGAGAGAGGCGGTGTGTTAGACCTGGAACACAGTTTTGCACATAGACCTCCCTGTACCCCTCAGACCCAGAGACTGGCCACTTTCCCCTTGTGTGTGTTTTTTTAGATGTAAATGCCAGCCTTTGTCCTAGTTCACTGAGTTCTAGGATCTAATCCTGAATGCTGGTGCCCTCTGCCGTCTCTTATCCCTTCCCTTTCTTCCCAGCTCCCTCTACTCCAGCCTGAGGGAATGTAAGACTTTATTTCCTGTCAGTTTCTGGCTTCATGATTACTTACCAGAAGACAAATTAGCTGGGAAATGTCATTTGAACTGCCTTGCTTCTCTCCAAGATCACAGTCTTGAACCCCGTGTCTATCCTCTGAATCTCTCAAAGGTCACACACAGTCCTGAGCCCCACATTTGTCCCAAGTCACAGTCCACAGCTAACTGTTCTCTTACTTATACAGGATAATGACTTTACAAAGGAGGGTGCCCAGTGTAGCACAGATGAGTCCAGAGAAGACAGACTCCACCGCCCACCTGCCCCCTAAGGGTAGCCGCTAGAGAGATGTCTCCCAGCAGGTGGTGGAAGGCAGGCAGGGGTTTTCACACAGCAGACAGACTGCGTGAGAAGCTTGTCCATTAACATTATCCCCATTTTTATCCTACACATAGTCTTTACTTATTTGGGAGTTGGGGGTGGTTTTGGTTTTGGTTTTTTGAGACAGGGTTTCACTGTGTAGCCTTGGCTGTCCTGAAACTCACTCTGTAGACCAGGCTGGCCTTGAACTCACAAAGATCTTCTTGCCTCTGCCTCCCAAGTGCTGGAATTAAAGGTGTGCACCAACACTGCCTGGCTTAGTCTTTACTCTTAACATATACTCTCACCCTGAAATCCTCTCCTCAAGTGATAGGGGCCATAGCAGCTTCTTTCAGGGAAAACCCAAATACCAATGGAAAGGTTTTAACCAAACAATAAAAACTATGCAAAGTGACAGCTTCATGGAATTTACCCTGTGTGGTGGGAAAGGCAGTAGGCTCCCTGGTCCCCTGGAGGAAGGGGCTGATGTTGCCACAGAAGTTAATCACTCTCGGGTGTAGTGTAACACATCTGATGCTTTTCATGAAAGCAAAACTGAACGCCCAGTGTGTTCAGTGTCCAAGAATGCTTTATGAGTCTCATAAACCTAAATTCCATCTTCTACCAGAAAGTGGGGTCCCTGCTCTTTTTATCCCCTCCAAGTAACTGGTGGTCATCACAGCACAAAAGATATATCTGTAGGAACATTTCTTGACTGACTAGTTTTCACTAGAGAAGTTTGCTGTGTCTGGAATATATGATAACAGTGTAGACACAAATCCACTTACAGTTTTGTTCTCCTTGTTTGAAATGACTGCAGATCCTGGCCAACTTGGAGCAAGGCTTAGCTGAAGACGGTGGCCTGAGCAGCGTCACCCAGGAGAGCAGGCAAGGTGAGCATTGCCCATCTGTTAGCTGAACAGCTCTCAAGGATGTGCAAGGTGCTACGTTACAGCGGGTTCTCATTCTTAGACAACAGAGAATGGTCCCTTCACCCATTTCCCCTAAAGCTGTATAGCTATTTGTACTCTGGGTAGATGAGAGGAGGAACATGGGTTTTTGCCTAATGAGGAGAAATACAAATGGGTTCTGAGAACAGCCCAGCCCAGTTCATTGGTACACTGATGAGTTTTTATTGCCAGGACACATTTGCATGGCAGGAGGTAGCCCATTGAGAAGGAAGGGGAAGGGAGCCACCGTTTGTACACTGTTAGTGGCTGAGCATCCTGATCTTTCAAGGTGTCTTAGAATTCCCCTATGGGCAATGGTGGACTGCAGGGGCAGACCAGCCTCTAAGATCCTGTCTCAGTCTCTCCATTTGCTATAATGAAAAGCCCAACCCTGGTTAATTTATAAAGAAGAGAGTTGATTAGAGTCACAGTTCTGGAGTCTGGGATGTCCATGAGTTGGTGTTGGCATGTGATGAGGTCTTCTGCATTGTAGCAGGAAGTGGGCATTACATGAAGCTTCTTCTTAGCTCTCTTTACAAAACACCAGTAGGGCCAGGTGTGGTGGCACATGCCTTTAATCCCAGCACTCAGAATGCAGAGGCAGGTAGATCTCTGAGTTCAAGGTCAACCTGATCTACAAAGTAAGTTCCAGGATAGGCATGACTGTTACATAGAGAAACCCTGTTTCAAAAAACCAAAAAAAATAATAGTAGTAATAAATAAATAAATAAATAAATAAATAAATAAATAAATAAATAAATAAATAAAATCACCAATGCCATGATAAGGCCCCACCTAAGGACTTGATCTAACCTCCCAATACCCTTCCAAAGACCTGCACTTCAAATACCATTAAAATGTGACTATAGGAACCATATCCCTAGTACGGGAACTTTGTGTATACATTTCTACCTTAGCAGTTATTCTAGAGTCAGTATGCTGAATATACTAACAAGTAGCCAGTCTCTGAGAAAGTGTGTGACTCCCTGGATTTGAAGGGCCAAGTGTGTGTGTGCGCTGTGTGGGTTATTAATATGTGGTGCTGCATGTGCGATATGATGTGTATGTGTGTAGGCATATGTGCATTTACATGGGTGTATCCTGCTATAACTAGGGTCTGAACCCAAAGGCATGAATGTGTCAGCTTGCCCTAGTTGATGCAAGCAGCATGGTCCCCAACTCAGCCCTTATTCCTGATGACCTCAAAAACTATCAGTCGGCCCTCCCATGACAAAGAAGAAATAAATGGTCAGTGAAGGTTCTAAAGCAGTAGATGGCTGCTCTCAGATGTGAGCAGAGGGGGACAGTTCACTTGGCTGCTGCATCCATAGCCGTGAGTACTTGACCTGTCCTGTCTGCAAGTGGGAGTGCTTCTGTCCTGTCACATTGCACTTCTGTAATATTTATGTATTTATTTTATGTATATGAGCACTCCAGCCTCACACACCAGAAGAGGGCATCAGATCCCATTACAGGTGGTTGTGAGCCACCACGTGGGTGCTGGGAATTGAACTAGGACGTCTGGAAGAGCAGCCAGTGCTTAACCGCTGGGCCATCGCTCCTGCCCTCACGTGCACGTGTGCTCCCTCACTAAAGCCTGTGAAGAAGGCAGTGTTGTCGTTCCCCTCTGAGACCAAAGGCCTGGGGCAGTGGTCAGTTCCTGCCATCAAGCAGACCTCTGCAGAGCCTGCTGGACACAGCCTGTGTGCGTGGGGGCCTCCACCCGGGCAGCAGATGTGCCGGGTCTGCATCAGGCGTGCACACAGGCTTGGGGTCTGGCTCAGAAGGGGGCCTCTGATTCTGCTCAGTCTTCTAGCTGAGCTGGGCTGGGGCTTTTTGGTTTGGTTTGGTTTGGATTTTTTTGTTTTTTCGACATCTGTTGAGATGGTCTCTCATGAGAGCCCACTGCAGCCATCTCACTAAGAACACTTCTTTTCAGGGGGAGGGGCTGTCTTTGAAATTAGCACACAGGGTGCAGTGGTTGCCAGCTGGAAAGAGCATGCTTGCTTGTGCGTACTCACGCCTGTCTCTCCTGCAGCCTCTGTTCAGCTGTGGCGGTCTCGTCTGGGCCGAGTGCTGTATTCCATGGCAAACTGTCTGCTCCTGATGAAGGTATGTGGGCGGCTGATCTGTAGAGCACCTTGTTCCAGAAGGCAGTGTCAGCAGGAAGCTGCAAGGAAGTGCTGTGTGTTCCGACAGGCCTGACGACGAAGTGGGCCATGGGCCTCAGCAGTGCTCATCATGGCCTAGATTGCTCAGTAGAGTTCACTCACACTTGGGGGCCTAACTTGTCTTTTTGAAATTTCCACAGAAATGGTTTACATTACTGAATTTAATTGCGCAGGCCTAGGTCTAAATGGTCTAATTAAAACTGCTCATTCCACCCCTGTTTTCCTCTGAACTTCATCCAGAAAGTGTCCTTTGTTCTCCTTCTTTTAGGATGAGGGTCATTTGTTTTTTTTTAGTGATTGATGGTTTTGCCATCTGAAGGCAGGTGTTCCCACCAGACCCACTTGTGAGGAGCTCACCCTGAGCTTTCCACCTGCGGAGCCAGTGTGAATCAGGAAGCCCAGCCGAGCTGTCAGTCACTGTATTTTCAGTCTGTTCTCCACATAGGCCCTGCCTGCCGAGGCAGCCGTGTTTTCAGGCTTCTCTCTTGTTTCAAATACTTCCCATGCCTGGCTTACCTCCCGCCCTGGGCACGGCTGGCCTGCCACAGAGCTGGCGGCCTCGCTGCCAGCTGCAGGCACTGAAGCTGCCACAGAATCTGTCAGCAGCAGACGCCAAGAGCAGCACCGTTAACACCTTCCGAGCTGTGGTGAGACAGCTCATCACTCCTCCCACAGCCAAGGTCATCCTGCTCTGAGCATCCGCCAGCAGGCAGGTTACCAAGTGGAGTAACGTGTTCTTCGCTTCAGCCTGACTGGCCGCCCTCCACATGGCCATGTCCTTGGGTTTGGCAGGAAAGTGTGTGGCCACTGCCCAGCCATGGAACAGCATGCATCCTCTGCACCTCTGCAGGTCTGTGATGTGTGGCATTGGGTGTGGACAGGCAGGCCAGGCTCATCTGGTAGGTGACCTTGACACGGGAAGAATGGGTTTCCTAAATCTCTCCTAGCTCTCATCTTCACAGCTCTTTCCTAATTTTTAACACTTTTTTTTTTTTTTAATTCTGTGTCTGAGATGTTTGCACAGGGCCTGTTGCCTGTTGGGTTGCTTTGTTCCTGGCCTCAACCCTCCTCCTTCTTCTGCCTCCTCTGCCTCCTCTTCCTCCTCCCTGGTGACATCATTGCAGAGCCTGTCCCCTCCCCCATGTGCTACAGCCTTCAGCCAGAGAGAGACTTGCTTCCTTCTGTCCCTCTGTCCCCTATGAGGTCTCTCACTTAGCACTACTGTGGCCAGTGGCAACCTTAGATGCCACCATGAGCATCCAGTGGCATCTGAAAGTCTGAGTCTTGGCTGCCAGGCCTTCTTAGGCTTGCAGCACTGGTATTGCAAGCCAGAAGCTGAAGATCCTCAGGGGAGGCAGTTACTGCTCCACTGCCAGACACTAGTCTGTCGGGCTTCAGCTTGAATTTCTGAGATGCTCTGTTAGAAAACCCTGTAACAAAAACACTTCTCTTTGTTTTCCTGCAGTGGTGATACCACCAGCAATGTAGGCACAGGCACCAAACGTCTACCTCTGCCATCCCACCACCACAGACTCAGTATGGATTTTCAGGTTTCAAAACTACTTCCACAATGGGTGCAATTTAGGTTAAAAATTTGGTTTAATCTTGATTTTCATGAGTTAAAGGAAAGAAATGTTGCAAGTAAAGTGGATGCAAGCACATGCATTCTGCTGCCATCTAGTGGGCACAACCAGTATTGCCACAGTAGTTGAGCTGCACTGCTGGGGCCTGTGTGCCTTGCTAACAGTGACCTAGTTAATCAGCCTTTTAACTTTCCCGTTCTGAGTATCCCATAGTACATCTTGCAAGTACTCATACATCTTGCAAGTACTCACTTGCAAGACAAGTTCATATATACATGATGCCCTTGAGCCTCACAGGAGCTGTGAAGTACCTGTGCCCCTGGAGGAAATCTGCCTGGGGCTATAGCCTCCATTGGACACTATCCAGCTCCATGTCCCGTACCTCCTGCACAACACACCACCTGTTATGGCCTCTCCTTTGTGAGAAAGAGCCTGCCACACACAGGACGATTCCTCTTTGTTAGCTCACACTACCTGAAGCCTGTGGTGATACAATGGCCATTGGCATAGTGTAGCAGTCACTTAGCCACGAAGAGCAGCTTTTAGGTGCAGGTCGGGGTAGGTGCTTTTGCCCAAGTATGGGTGTCTGTGTGTCCTTTCAAGGATCGTGGGTATAGTCAGAAGAGTAGGGTGGGCACTCTCCAAGAAGCTGCTGTCAGCCACATTCCTTTAAAGAGGCCCACCAGCTTCCCAGAATGAGCAATTTCACTGAATAGGAACCAGCCAGATCCTCTACACAGGTCTAAACCCTCCCTCCAACAAGCTCACCCTAAACCTTGAGGCTTGCTGACATAACACTGATGCCTCTGGCACCTGTCTGACAATCCTTTCTCTGCTACTGCTTTCTCTCATTGTTCCCAAGCCTGTGAGTCTACCCTTCCTCCCAGGAGGGCAGTAAAGGTGTGTGAGAGCACACACCTTTAATCCCAACACTTGGGAGGCAAAAGCAGGTGGATCTCTTGAGAATTCAGGATAAGCCTGGGCTGTGTAGTTACAGGTGTACAGAGCTACACAGTAAGACTCAGATTCAAAATATTTATATATAATGGGTATATTTAAAGTCTCTTTTTTTCTGCTACACCATCCTCAGTAGCATGAACCCCTGACCCCTGGCAGGTTTGAAAGGCAGTAATACCAATCAAAAGGTCTAGGACTTGCTGCCCAGGCATGCTGGCCCTGTCCACAGCTGTCCATCAGAAGCACCCCGGGCAGAATGGAGCATGAGTGGTCAGGTGCAGCACTGTGGCTCAGCACAGCCCGCCCTTGCTAACTAAAACCAAATCTAAGGGTACATACCAGGTTAGAGGGGGACACCAGGATGGACTGCAAGAACCAAGACCCTCCTGGGGAAAGTAAGACTGCCTGCTACTCATCTGTGCAGCAACCCTGACCATAAGACAGGCTGCACAGGGATGGTGTGTCCTCCCAACCATGACCCTGGCTTCCCAAAGGCAGAGGAGTCGTCAAGGGCCTTCTCTTCGTACACCTCGTGTGTGTGCATGGTACACACGTGGACCTGCACGTGCTCACACGAGCACCTGCTGGCATAACTAGAACTAAGACAGCCCGAACTCGGGCAGCAGTGACAGGCAGCAAAACGTGGCAGGAGAGGGAATCAAGGCATGTGTGGTCTGGCTCTTTGTGAGCATCAGGCCTTGAATAAAATTAGTTTTAACGAGCTGCACTTGAAGGTACCAGACTGGAGAGTCTTCTTTTTTATTCCCCCCCTGCCAAACTGGAATTTTACTTGTCGTCTGTCTTTATAACCTCCCAATTAGCAAGCTCAGCAACTGTAGTCCCAGTTTGGAGAAACCGAAAGTCTAGAATGCAGAAATGAAATACCTTCCAGAATCCAAGGGTTAGGAGGAAATCAGCGGTGGTGGCCCGGACTGGTCACCATGCAGTGTAACTGGGAGGAAGTAAGTGCTCAGCACGGTTCCTTCCACAGAGCTTGCTCGGGTGCTCAGCTACAGTAGGAGGAGCTGACCTGAGCCTTGTAATAGGCAGCACCGCTCTCACTAAGACTGACTCTCATACATTTTTGTACTGTGGACCAAAAGCGGGAAATGGACACCAGCTGGGTGGTAGACAGCCTGCGCCTCAATGAGGGGCTGCAGGCAGGGTCAGTGCAAGGTGCACGCTAGGAAGGTGCACAGAGCTCTGGCACTGAAGACAGACAGTGCAGGGTGCAGACAGCAAGCCCGGCACCTTCTAGGCCTCTATGTACTTGTCTCCACAGTGCAGTGGTGAGTGCAGGACATTATAGGAAGCAGTGACAGCCATATGCCCAGACCGTCATAGCAAGCATGATTGGTAGGTGGTTTCAGTACAGATATTTCACCTTAATATCAAGCACAGAAAATGCCTGAGACACTTTCAAAGTATGGTGTATGTGTCTGGAGATGAGATGGTACAGAACCATGAGTCCTAACAAGAACTCTGCCAGAAAAAAGGGGCGGACCCAATGAGGGACCTCTGGCTTCTGCTTAGGAAGTGGGGTGAAAGGCAGCTTTGGGCCTGATTCTAGCTCGAGTCTCTGTGATGACAGAGGAGTGTGTCACACAGAAGTCGGAGTGCTTAGTACATCAGCGTGGAAGGGATGGTCGGCACTGGCCTGCTGTGTGTGTGTGTGCGCGTGCGTGTGTGCGAGAGCGCGCTTGGTCCATAATGCGCTGTGCGCAGCTGCACAGCTTCTGCAGCTCACTGCATGCTCTTGGTCTCTTGCCACAGGACTATGTGCTTGCCGTAGACGCCTACCGCACAGTAATCAAGTACTACCCGGAGCAGGAGCCACAGCTGCTAAGTGGCATCGGCCGCATCCTCCTCCAGGTACTGGCCACACGGCTGACAGCCCAAAAGCTGAGGATGGCAGCTGCAGCCCAGTAGGGCTGCCTGGAAATTCTGTCCCGCAGAACTTCCACAAGCAGGGAGCAGTAAGGGAATTATTTCACTTAAAATTAATGTGACCATTAAGGTGTTCTTTGCAATGATTCTATTGGGTGACCTTCTGTCCTGTTGCAGGTAGGGACATCTGCTAAACTGCTGCTGCTGTTGGGAACACTCAAGTGTACCCTGACACAGTGGCTGCCGTTAGACAGAGGCTCAGCCGCCCTCAGCCAGGCTCTCTAATATTTGATGTGTCTTCCTGTCAGTTCCAGGATCATGTTCTCCTACTGCAGGCTGCCCAACATATGGGCCTTGTGTCTGTCCCTTGAGAGCCTCTGAATACAGGAAAGGTGGGTGGGTCAAGGACAGCTAAGGGCAAGAGGAGAAAAAGCCAACCCACACAGGTCACAGGAGTCAAGCACAACTCCTCTCGTGACCTCACAGTTTTCTGCAGGCTACATGGCCACCACACCTTAACAGCATCTGTAGCTAGAATGCCTTCCTGGCACCTAGGAGTCTGGGTCTCCTGGGTACAGAGTCCTGTGTCGCCTGACTCCTGCCATCTGTGCACACATCTGGAATACTGAAAGTACTTGTGCAGAGTGGGAAATTGGTGGCCCCAAGGATGAGAGTCCCTCAAAGACCACATCTCCACCGTGAAAGCTATGTTACATAAGGAATGTAAATGCTTATGGGATGATACTGACTTCAGTACTGAGCTGGAGCTGTTTAATGTTGAGTGCATGAGAGGATAATGGGTGCCCTTACTCCATCTTGAATGTGATCTACCAATCAGAGGAGGCCAATGGCTCACTGGTATTGAAAGCCTGTGGGTGATACAGGTGTCAGCCAGTGCCGCTGTTGGAGGGAGAGAGGGGTAGTGTCCTCAGCAGATAGAAAAAAGGCAAAACATAAGGGCAGCAGGCTTGCTGAGAAGTAGGCTGGGCCTTTTGGCCTTAGGGAGTGCTACAGGCCAGTGTTCCACCTCAGGATCCAAGACAAAGGAGAGCCTTTGTCTTTTGGACATAATGCTCCAAATGAGAGGTGTAGTGTCCATTGAGCCTAGGAATCAAAGCCCAAAGAAGGCTGATCTTCAGGACTAAGACTCCTGGGCACCGCTGTGGTGCTGGCATCTGCATCTTGCACCCATTCTCTTGCCCCTCAGTGCACGAGAATAACTGGCCAGTCTTCAGTGAAAAAGAGGAGCAGCTTCCTCTGCAGCCATCCCAGCAGACTGAGGTCCTCATCAGCATGACATGGCAAGGCTAAAGATACCTGGCTACCCCACCCTGATGAGTCAGCAGAGTGCAGCCCTCCACAGCCATTCTTGCCTTTGAGTGTGTGAAACCAAATGTGGAGGCACACACATGTTCTCAGAGGCGGTGCCTGGCTGCTAAGTCTGGGAAAGCACACCAGAGTGCTGAAAAGTGGACATTGATATAAACAAGGCAAGGCGCTTTCTGTCATGATGCTCAAGAGTGGGAATAGAAGTGGACACTGTATACAAATGTGCAGAAGGCTGTGAGGGAAATTTGGCAACAAGGGGGGACTGCAGTAACCAAGATGAAGTAAATGACAGACAGTGGGTTCCCGGATAATCTCACATAGGTGAATTTGGAGCTTACCGCACACCTTCTCTGTGGGCATCATACTTGTATTAAATTTGTTTTTAAGGTTTTTCTAAGATTTTGTGTGACCTAAGAACAAGTGAGCCGTAATCAATCACCCACACAATTGCTGGACCACAGAGGAAGGCAACTTTGACAAATATGAGTGCCCCAGAGGCACATGCCCCTCCTCTAGCCTCGGCTGGGTGTCCTGCCTACAAACCGTCTGTTGTGATTCTTCAGGGTGCTTTTTTCTGAAGAGCAGTCTTCATTGTTTCCGAGATGGGCACAGAGCAAGTCTGGCTGTGAGCAGAGGGTGACCTCTGTGGGCTGTGTGCCATTCGCATAACAGCTGGAAACCCAGCTCAGGCATGCAGCACAATCAAGGGCTTATTTTTGATTCAGTTCCCAGACATGGGGGAACTCTCAATGCCTTTGCCTGTCCCCACAGGCGTGACTACCTCCTGCCCACACTCCCTGCCAGCCTTCAATAAGACCAGGTGGCATCTGCATATTTGAAACTCTCAGGCCTTTGGATGTCACCGTCACACACAGCATCCTGCAGACCATGTGTGCCTTCTGCTCAGAAGGCAGGTGGACAGTGGCTAGGGGGAGGGAAGTGGACATGAGAGGGATTCCACATCGAGGAAGCCCATTCACAGAAGGCTGGAGATGCCTGTAGGCGGGAGCTTCTCAGACAATCCAAAGGCAAAGCAGAGCAATCTAGTCTCTGGACATCTGGAGCATTCATCCTTTGAAGTTACTTCTCTCCAGCTCAGACTCTGCCCCTCTAGATCTTTTCACATGGGTCTTGGGAGGTCATTACTCACACCAGCAAGGTAGCTTTTGAACCTCCATGGAAGTGTAGTAGCCAATGGATGCCACTGTGTGAAAGCAGCTCTGCTGTCCAGAGCAGGACAAGAGGGTACTTATGACCTTCAAAGCAGGATGCCCATGACTGTCAGAGTTCACTGGAAAGCCAGGAAGGTGCCAGACCACAGGGGACTGCAGGGAGCCAGAAGGGAATGCTGGACCACAATGGGGAGTTGCAGAAGAGGCTTGAGCATGTCAGGGATGGAGGCAGCAAAACAGACAGGGCTGGCTGATTCGAACTGCAGCCATAGTAGGAGCAGGTGGGGAACAGTGGTACACAGTGGCCCTAGGATGCCTGCCGGATGGCGACTGTACACCCTGCTATGTCCTGGATATCACATTAAATATCCGTATTGTATACGTGCAGCTCATTAGCCAGCAGTCAGACCTCAAAAAAACTGCTTAGAAAGGAATGGCCTCCGGCTTGCAAAGGTGTCAGCCCCTCCCCAGGAAATACAAAAACTTTTCTTGATTAGTTTTTGAGCCGTTGTGTGGCAAGAAGTGATTGTAAGGGGAAAAAAAAAAAAAAACAAATGGGGAGATGTCTATTCAAGAACTCAATGTGAAGGCTGAAGTGTTTCAACCAAGGCTGACCTCATCCCCAGCACAGCCAGTGAGATGGGCCCACGCTAGGAGAGCTCCTTCCACTTGTCCCCCATGCCTATTGCTGGGTAGACAGGGGTTCTGCCTTCTCAGGCAGAGGGCCACTGTGGATACAGCAGTCACACTAATTGTCCATTACCATTCCACCAGGTAGGACCTCAGTCTCTATCTCCCCCATGCCGCCCTAACCTGAGTACTCTAGAATCACTCAGGAGGAACTCACTCTGGTTCCAAAAGCAGGCCTGCAGATAGGTAGCTAATAGTCTGCTCCCCAGAGCTCTGACTCCCTACAAACAACAGAAGGCAGGAGAGAAGTCAGCCCAAGGGTGCTGCCAAAGAGGAGAGCTACCGGGCTGAGACAGCCAGAACAAGCCTCCTAATATATAAAATGGACTTTGCCAAAATCGAGAACTCACACAGCTCAATCCCTCAGGGATCCTCCAGGCATTCGTTAGGAGGCAAACATGGTTGTTATTAAAATGAGGTACAGCATGATCAAAAGATGGTATTCTGTGGGACTTTTGGCATGACCTTCAGGCAGACCCTAAACACAGGGTTCATTTGTCTGCCCCTTACCTGTGTGTGTAAAGTTGTGAGACAGAATCTTTTATTTCTTCCTTCTCGCTGCAAGCCTAGCTTAGAGCACTGGTTTCCCTTCATACTCTTAAGGCAAAAGAAGGGCATGGATGATGCCTGGATATCTCAGCTCCATATCATCCTGATGCTCCCCATCATTCTGGAGAGCCAAGGCTGAATCGGATAAGGAAAGGTCAGAACTTCACTTCCCCTAGAGAAAGAGTTCCTTTCATCTCCCTGGGTGCCTATCCTAATAGTCCCTGCTTTGTTCAAGGGGGCTGGTTTCCTCACAAGGGATGCCAGTGGGTCTCTTCATTTATTTTTACAGTAGGATTCTGTAATACTTTGAAATTGGGAAACCTGTGGCATCTCCTCTGTCCCCAGCCAAAAATACCCCAGAAATCAGGACTGTTGTATTATACCAAAGTTTGTTTTTACTTAATACTGTGCCAGAACTTATTCTCAGGGGCACAGCTGCGAAGTTGTAAGACTTCAGCCAGACACTTCAGTGATTTTGGTTTATTACTGGATGCTAACCTGAAATTCTGTCTTAAATGTCTCCTGCTCACTGGGTGGGCTCTGGGATCCACTCCGTAACATACAGGGGACTTCCTATTCTGACATGATACTGGGGAGCAAGTGGGACTTTACATTTACATCTCTTTTAACCTATCAGCTAAAGTGACTGGTTAACTTTGTCAAAGCAGATTGGAGACATAAAAACAGCTGAAAAATACTTTCAAGACGTTGAGAAAGTAACGCAGAAGTTAGATGGACTGCAGGGCAAAATAATGGTTCTAATGAACAGGTAAATATCTTCTACTTACTTACTTTGTGTGTATGCATGTACACGTGCATGCTGAGCTCAGAGGACAACTGTGGAGAGTTGGCTCCGACACACAGGAGCTCCAGGGACTGAACTCGGTGCTCAAAGGACAGCAGGTGACTTAACCTGCTGAGCCATCTCATTGGCCCACAGATTGGGGTGTGTCTTTCTCCCAGCTGTCCTCAGTGCTAGACGCAGGAGCCTCAGGCCAGGTAGCATACTGGCATTCTAGAATCACAGCCCTGCTCCCTACTCTAAGGACCAGTCAGAAGGGATCCCTGCTCTTCAC
Source organism: Psammomys obesus (assembly GCF_907164565.1). Classification (NCBI taxonomy): domain Eukaryota; kingdom Metazoa; phylum Chordata; class Mammalia; order Rodentia; family Muridae; genus Psammomys; species Psammomys obesus. Next base: position 15,290,702 of record NW_026585644.1, read on the forward strand.
AGCCCGTGCTTGCTCTCAGTGTAGACTTACACTTACACAGGCACCATCGGGGACTCCGGGCAATGATGGTCTCAGATTAGCTTTCATGAGTCATGTATCACAAGATCATTAGTGTGTGGCCATCAGGACAAACCTGCTCCCTTTCAAACCAGACCCAGACACCAGAAAGTAGACATGATGAGGGGGTCAGTTTGTAAGGCAGGAAGTCACCTTGGGTGGGGCTACTGTGTCTGGACTGGAACCTGGATGGCTGCCTTGCCAGTGAGTCTGATGTTGCAGTAGTGATAAAGCCACTGGCTCCATCTGAGAGCTCTCGACTCACTCTGGCATGTGAACCTGATATCCCCGTAGTACATGGTGAGACTGGCCCTGGCTGGTGGGCACCCTAGGCTCACCTGGGTTCACTGCCTTCTCTGTTGTATGCATTGCAGAGCCTTTCTGTACCTTGGCCAGAATAACTTTGCAGAAGCTCACAAGTTCTTCACAGAGATTTTGAGGATGGACCCCACAAACGCAGTGGTAAGACACGCAGACTTGATACCCCACAGGCCTCTCTACCTTTTTCAGACCAGTGAACCAAGATCCCTGCACTGGCTTGGCCTCCAATAGCTAGAGTGGTCTATAAAGGGGCTATTGGGACATGAGGACCAGGGACCACCAAGAGCAGCTGGCTGTGTCTCTGCCACCCTAAGCACACGTCCTTTCCTCCAGGCCAACAACAATGCTGCTGTGTGCCTGCTCTACCTGGGCAAGCTCAAGGACTCCCTGCGGCAGCTGGAGGCCATGGTGCAGCAGGACCCCAGGCACTACTTGCACGAGAGCGTGCTCTTCAACCTGACCACCATGTACGAGCTGGAGTCCTCAAGGAGCATGCAGAAGAAGCAGAGCCTACTCGAGGCTGTGGCCAGCAAAGAAGGGGACAGCTTCAACACACAGTGCCTCAAGCTGGCCTAGTTCCCACCAGATCTCTGTACCCTGCAGACACTTGAACAGGTGGATCAGTAAAAGCACTGGACGGGTGTGTGGGAGCATGCCTTGAGCTGGGCTACTCTCAGACCCACAGCACTGCCTTTTGGTAAGGGTAGGCTGTGTGGACAGCATTCAGAAACAGGAAGTACAAGACACACAGGGTCCCTTCAGTTTGTTCCTGGAAGTTAACCTGCCCTTTTATCACTTCTGAATATTCACAGAGAAACAGTAGGTGTATACTACTGCCTGTTCTCACTGTAGGCCTAAATGATCCTAGTTCACTCTCTCTCTCCCTCCGCGTCTCAAAACGAAGCATCTCTTTGATTATTCGGCTCACTCCTTTCTGGCCTGACACAGGCCACCTTGGATGGCTTGTGTTGAGAGCCATCAGCTGTGTGCTGGGGCAAGAAGCATCAGGCTGCACAGCACCAGTGCATTTCTGTGTAGCTGGAAGGCAGGACAGATGCTTAATGCTTGGAATTTTTTCTACTTTGAGAAATGTGAAGCACCTGAAAATAGCTTTGGGTACCCAGCTTTCCTAGTTTGTGTGAAAACACTCATTGTAAAGGCAGGAAACACAACTGGGTTGCAGTAGAGTACAACTTTGCTCCACCCCAGCTCCAAAACAGACCAAAACTATACATCTCTTCACTTTTGTAATAAAGGGAAAAGATAGAGCACTTGTGTGACTTCCTGGGGAGGCATCAGCAAACACCTTAGATGCAGCACAGAGGCAGGTGAAACGGTCTTACCTAACACTAACTTGGAGAAGCATGATACCCAGAGGTACCAACTATGCCACCCCTCCTTGGTGGTGACTCTCACAAGCTGCATCTCTGGATATAGAACATGGAGACAGCTCGGCTGGCCAGCCTCCTGTCCCAGCTGTTGTTACTGCTGTGTAGCCCTGGGGAGGGGCCTTGGCGGAACATAGTCAGTTATGAGGGAGCTGTTAGTCCAGGAAGGAGTAATTCAGAGGAAATGGCTACAAGCATCCTACGCCTTTCTCGGCTTACATTGTTTCAACACTGGACGTTGTTCCACTGTGCCTCGGCTAGTCATTCTCAGGAGCTTGCCTAGCTGGCTCTCATCAGTCATCTTTGGAGTAAACACAGATGTTTCACAGGGAAGTTGAGCAGGCCCATTACATCATCTTTAACAAAATCAGAGCAGTGTCCCCCCACCCCGACTGCCACCTGTGACCTGCCCAGACACAAGTCTGCCCTGCTTTTCAGTATCAAACATGCAATTCTTCTGTTTCATGATATTGAAGGGGAGCACACCTTGAATCTACTCAGAAGCCAGGGAGGGCACCGGATCCCCTAGAGCTGGAGTTGCAGGTGGGTGTGAGGAGCTTGATGCAGGTTCCGGGAACCAAACTCCAGCAAGCAGTGCTAACCCTGAGCCATCTCACCTGATCTTGTGTTCTGCAAGTTCTTAAGGCTAGATCTTGGAGGTGGTACCAAGTGGACTGTCACTGCCACCAAGGTCAGAAGACAGTTGTTCACAGTCTTACATACCAGCAGCCAGGTCCTAGGGACCGAGGCACAGCATCTTGCCTGTATTGGGCTAGGGATGTGAGAGCTAAGCCACAGGGGTCCTCAGCTCTGGCCATGGTGAGAAGGTGCCAGATTCACCCTGCTCCCCTCAGGCACCACATCATCAGATAGCATGCCAGGAGCCACCAGATGTCTGCACAACAGAAACAGCATCTGGTTCTGGTCTCACATCTGCAGGTAAGGTTGATGCAGTACTCCCACAGCCTGCATCCCCTGCTGTCTTAGCAACTCTTATAAAGGAAAATATTTAATTGGGGCTGGCTTACAGTTTCGGAGGTTTAGTCCATTATCATGGCGGGAAGCATGGCGGCATACAAGCAGACATCATGCTGGAGAAAGTAGCTGAAAGTTCTACAGGGAGAAAGACTGGGCCTGGCTTTTTTTTTTTTTTTTTTTTAATTTCAAAGCCCACCCCCAGTGATACATTTCCTCCAAGGCCACACCTCCTAAATCCTCCCAAGTAATGCCTTTCCCTGGTCAGTAAGCATTCAAATAGCCTATGGGAGCTATTCCTATTCACCCAACATTGCGAGGCAAGGGTTATAGTTGGGCAGTGGTGGTACACACCTTTAATCCCAGCACTTGGGAGGCAGAGACAGGCGGATCTCTGTGAGTTCGAGGCCAGCATGGTGTACAGAGCAAGTGCCAGGACAGCCATGGCTACACAGAGAAACACTGTCTTAAAAAAAAAAAAAGGCAATGGGGGAGAAGGCCAACAGAAGGAGGCTGTTTTGCAATCCTGAGAGGTCCAAGATTGTGACCATTCTGTGGATCAGCTTTGAGCCTGTTTTAGAGCTACCACACAGCTGACACCACTAACTAGACCTGCACAATGGCAGACTCTAGGTTCTCCGTGCCTTTCTCATCTCTTCAATGTCTGGCATACATTCTGGCTCAGCACGGGTCCTCTGACTAAATCATGGCAGTTGCTGATACACACTTCACTCCTCTGATCACGGCAGCTAAAATGAATTAGACTCCGCACACAAGGAGACCCAAGCTATCATCACTCCGGCACCAGAAGTGACAGGCTATTTTTAAAAGGTTCACTATGCCAATTTTTTAACAGCCATTATTGTTCTAATCACTCATAATAAATTGCCACACTCCCTCAGGAGCAATTCCCTTTTCTTGCTTTTTCCTCCTAGGGTGTTAATCTCTGCAGAACTTGGGCCCATTTGAACATCAACACCTCTGTGAAGTCCTGTCCAGTCACACTGGTGAGAATAACAGGCCACAGTGTGACCAGCCCTCCCAGGCACCTTTTTACAGAACCCACCATTAGGAAGACCACCAAAAAGGGACACCCAGTCTGGAGCTCACCCAGGTCTGGATCCAGCAGAGCTAACACCAAAACCTGCATGTGCCACACAGCATCCCTGCTACGTGTTGTTAGATGCCTAGACTACAGGATGCGCCTGCAGACCAGGGTTCTTGCTTGCTGGCCTGTGGACACCCATCTATCAGGAAAAAAAAAAAAAAAAACAGCACACACAGAACAGGGAAGCAAGCCTGTGTGGCTTGAGTTTTTGTTGGTGTGGTAATCACCTTCTGGCGAGGTAATGGTCTCTTTGTCTCCTGGGTTACACTTTCATGAAGGGAAGTCAGGGCAGGACCCTGGGGACAGTAACTGAGGCAAAAGCTATCAAGAGCACTGGTGTACTGAGTTGGTTCCTTACACTGCCCAGGACCCCCTGCCCATGGACAGCGCCACTCACAGTGAGCTGGGGCATCCCACACAAATTGTCAATCACAATACCCTACAAGCAACCATATAAACATTTTCTCAATTACGATTCCCTGTTCTCGGATATGTCTGGCTTTGTCAAGTTGGTAAGAACCAACCATTACAGGGATTGGAAAGGGCACCACATCCCCTGCAGTGAGCCATGTCTGTTTTGCTTTGTTTGAGACAGTATTTCCCTACGCAGGAATACTGGTAAACCAGGCACAACACAGAACTCTGGATCCTCCTGCCTCTGCCTCCAGAGTGCTAGGATTACAAACATGTACTCCCACACCCGGCATGGACCACTTCTTAACTGGTCTTGTCCCCACCCATTACCAAATCAGACCATACCTTCTCTATCCCTAAGCTCCCCAGGTTGTACCTGGAGGGAGACCAAGCCACTACCGAATAGCAAATTATGAAGCCTACAATCTGCTTCCACCAGGGCATATTCCCTCCCTACTGTCCCAGGCACATGGGCCTTCAGCCCTGGTCCCTGTCCAGGTCTGCTGCTTCCTGAACCAGAAAAGCGCATCCTCCATTGCTAGAACCAAAATAGGTCTCCACAATATGCATACAGTGAAATCCTCATTGCACCGGGTGACTGGATTTGGAGATGGGGGCTGTACGGGACTAATTAAAGTTAGGTAAGACAAGCCGGGCATGGCAGTGCACACCTGTAATCCCAGCACTCGAGGAGGTAGACCAATCTCTGTGATTTCGAGGCCAGTCTGGTCTACAAGGCAAGTCCAGGAGAGCTGAGGCCACACAGAGACACCCTGTCTTGAAAAACAAAACAGTAAAATTAAGTAAGAACCTGTAAGGCTGGCACCTAGTCTAAGAGGAATGAAGCATTGACACACAGGGCAGGACACTGTAGAGGGGACCCTCAGGAGCCCAACTCTGTGATGGGGACATTGAGCTCCATCTCAGTCAGCAGCCTCCGGTGTTGTTGCCTGAGTCTCCTAGCCTGTGGATCTTTTGTCAACCCGAGACACCCTGAATCTGAAGAACTCCCCTCAGGTGTGTCAGCACATAATCCACTGGGCTCCTGGGAGGAACAAGCCTCACCTGTTCACAGAGGCTGGTGGCTCTTCCCTCTCCAAGACTTTCCTGTTGCCCATTCCTGTTCCTGCCTGGAACCTGGACAAAAGGATTAAACCATTCAGTCCCAGAAGCTCTTGAACGTCCAATGCAGGCCTGCAGTGCCTCCTCTCAGCAAGCTCATAGTAAAGTATGTGATGTGGAGGAGCCAATACAGCGACTATCGCCACTGTATGGTCCCAAGCCCTGCTCTGGGGGAGGGGCAGAGACAGTAGGACAGGCCTCTGAAAGTGTCTCTGTTCCCAGCCCTGCTGGAATTCCTGTGTCCTTGGATGATGACCCTCCTTTGTTCTCCTGGAGAAGCAATAATCAATTATGCCAGAGTGCCTGAGAGGTACGAGGATTAAAGAATGGCCGGCCAGGTTGAAAGATGTATAGACGGCAAGGCCAATCGCTCATTGCATCAATCTGACAGGCAGGTGTGTAGGCTTAAGACAGGAGGCCTTTCCGTAACAGCTGACACAGACAAGCACGTTTAACCCATTGTAATGTAATGACGGGAAGGCAGTTAAGTTGGGAATACGGCTCAGAAGCAGACTGCATTCCTAGCGTGTGCTCGGCTCTGGCTTCAGTCTCCACACTGGAAACTGTCTATCAGTGATTATTAATCCCCTAATGTGGCTAGGGCCTACATGATTTAGTCACTCAACAATACTACTAACTAGGGATCAGGTCTTCCATACATGAGGCTCTTGGGATGTACCATATCCCAGGAGACTTTGTGCTCCCAACCCCGCACACCCTCATGGTGTATTGAGGGCTGATGGGAAGAGCTCAGACCTGTGGGCTATACTGCTACAAGTAAGCTGGACACATCCAGAAGGGCTGCCTTCAGGGATGGCCCACACCTAGACCTCTACCCAGACAACTGTGAAGACCACCCTCAACCCTACTGACCCATAAACACCGGTAGGTCTCAGGGCATCCAGTGCCATCCACATGTCAACGTCCAAATGCCTCCAGATCACACTCTGCTTCCTGTCAAAGCAGCAAGGCCACAATGCCACACAGCCTGCCCAACCCAGGTAACACAGGGCACACAGCCTGTCCACAGCACCCTGGAGCTAGGGGCAGAACAGAAAACCTCAAAAATAAAATAAAATAAAATAAAATAAAATAAAATAAATAAAATAAAATAAAATAAAATAAAATAAAATAACCTTAACCGAGATACCAATGGCTCAGGCTCTATTAAGAGAGGGAACAAACCCAAGCAAAACCCATTGCATTTTGTTTTATTTTTTTCTTTACTTTGTTGCTTGGGGCGTTCTGGGTTACATTCTAAAACAAATATCCAACTCTGCTACCATGTTGATGTCCTACAATCGTGCAACGCACTGAAAGATTTCAGAGGCTCCTGAGCAACCAGTGCCAAAAGCATTACATCAGCACAGTATGACTTTCCTTTCATCTGGCCATCTTCCAGATGCTGGTGTGTGCCTGTGTGTGTGAGTGAAAGAGAGTATTTTCATTGTATAAGCCATAGAGAAAGACTGAGTGTGTGTGTGTGTGTGTGTGTGTGTGTGTATTTTCACTGTATAAGCCATAAAATTGAGGTTTCTGAAACCTTTTACCTAGTGTACTTAAAAAAAAAAGTTTCCAGAAAAATGATTGTTCCAGCTCACACATCTGAACAAGACTCATATTCATCACCCTCAACCCACCCACTCATCAACTCAACCCATTTTCCTATTCGCCCACTCCATCCACCCACCCACTCATCAATCCAACCCATCTTCCTACCCTCCCACTCATCAATCCAGTGCCTCTATCTATCCACCCACCATCAGCCACTCCCCCCTCCACCCACCTATCCCCCTACCTGCCTGCCTACTCCTTCGGCCCACAGCACTCCTCACCCACCAAGATATACTTAATTCTACAGCTGGAAAAAGTTCAAAATCCCCACACTGGCAAATTACGGCAAATTTCTGTCATCAACCATCTGACATTCTCTGTCCACCAGAGGTGAGAACGCTTTTATCCCATTATGATCAGAGCAGCACCAGCCCATGGAAGCTCCCAGGACACCCAGCTGAGGCCTGGCTCTTTCCAGCCCCTCCAGCCCAGTGAAAGCAAAAGGCTCCCCTTTAGATGTCAAAGCTGTGTTCTGGAAATGAGGAGCCTAGCTGGTTCTAACCCAGCACCAAACTCAAGAAAGCAAGAGAAAAGTACGTGTCTAAAGCTGTGAACCTCACTGTGTAAGTCGGTAAAACAGCCCCACCATTAAAAATGGCTTTCCCCCTCTGGACTTAGATGTGGTGTGCACACATTGGGCCATTGGTGGGATCTAAAGATGCGATGACGAGACTTCGTGCTCCCAAACCCACACCCTCATGGGTCCCAAGTTCCTTTGTTTACCATCTGAAAAGCCAGCATAATGGGCTACCTGCATCGCACCTGCTAAAGAGACAAGACAGGAATCACACAAGGCCCAGACTTACCTCTAAAAACTGACTCTAGAGTCTAGTGTAGATGATCTTGCCTGTAATCCCAGCACTCAGGAGGTAGAGGCAACGGATCCTTTGAGTGTGAGGCTAGCCTGATCTACATATTAAGTTCTAGGACAGCCAGAGCTATATAGTGAGACCCAGTCTCTAAAAATAGTAAACAGGGCCTGCCATCAAGCCTAATGACCTTTCTTTTTTGTTGTTGTTTGGTTTGTTGGTTTGTTTGGTTTTTGTTTTTTTTTTTTTTTTGGGGGGGGGTTGGTTTGTTTGTTTGTTTGCTTGTTTGTTTGTTTGTTTGAAATAGGGTTTCTCTGTATAATACCCAGGCTGTCCTGGACTTGCTTCGTAGACCAGGCTAGCCTTGAAATCAGAGATCCTTTAATGATCTAATTTAAATCACTCAAACTCATATGATAAGAAGCAATAAACTTCCTCTGACTTCCATTTGTGTACCATGAGACAGACACACACATAGCCTGTCTCAAAATACAAACAAAAAGTAGGAATGCTCTGAGAGAGCTAAAAAACTATTGTCTCACTTAGGTGTATTGACAGAATTCTGTTATCTTCCTCAATCTTCCCCCAGTCTGAGAGGTCATGCCTCACACCCAAGACCTGTCGGCATGTAGAACATGGTGGAAGACATACATAGTCAGTCTTCAACAGGAACAAAGCCATTCACAGTAGACAGAAAGGGAGCCACAAAAAAAATAAAAGCAAAGCAAGTGGTGGCAGACACCTGTAATCAGAACGTGGGAGACACAGGCAGAAAAAGGCCCTAAGAGCAAACCCAGCCTGGCTAGAACTAGAAAAGAGTAATGGGACTGGGGCTGAAGTTCGGTTGGTACAGCGCTTGCCCAGCCTGTGGAAAGCCCTGGGTTCCATCCCCAGCACTGTATAAAGCAGACGTGGTGGCAGATACCTATAATCCCATCACTCAGGAAGTACAATCTAAATCAGGACTTTAAGGCTATTTCCTGCCTTCTCAAAGTCATCCTCAGCTCCATGATGATGAATTTGAGTACAAGCCTAGGGTACAAGAAACCCTATCAAAAAAAAAAGTTAAACAACAGATATGTGGCTGGAGAGACAGCTCAGTAGTGAAGAGCACTTGCTGCTCTTGCAGAGGACACAAGTTCAATTCCTAACTTCCATATGGCGGCTGACAATCATCTGTAATATAACTCCAGTCCCAGGGGATCTGTCACCCTCTTTTGACTCTGGTGGGCACCAGGCAGACACACAGTGCACATATATACACGCAGGCAAAGCACTCAAATACAAAATAACTTTTTTAAAATAAAACTTAAAGCCAGGCAGGCATGGTGGCACACACCTTTAATCTCAGCACTGAGGAGGCAGAGGCAGAAGGATCTTTAAGTTGGAGGCCAGCCTGGTCTACATATCAAGTTCCAGGACAGCCAAGGCTACAGAGCAAGACAGTCTTAGAAAATGAACAATAACAGCAAATATAAAGGGTTTGCGTAAGCTAGCAGATCAGTCCTTACTGACAGTAACCCTAGAGAGAGAGAACCCAAGATGTTCTGAGTCCTAAGGCTGAGGCAGTTTCAGCCATCCATCCATCCATCCATCCATGGCTCAAGCTCCCCTGTATGGTTAAAACAAGGGCCCCAAACCAACACAGTGATGAAGATAATGGGCATCATCGCACTGAGAGCTGCTACGCAAAAAACAGCCTGCCCTTCTACAGCACAGATTATTGGGGTTTTCCGTAGTTATAACAAATTACACATAAACATATTTCAGGATTATTATTCTTTATTTGTGGTGCTGGGGCTCATGCCCAAGACCTTGCATTTGCTGGGTGACAGTTCTACATCTAAGCTATATCAGTCCAGCCCCACGGTGCTTGAGTAGAAAAATCATATATTACCTCTTTTGAATCTAGATTATAAAAGGACCCAAAATCACAATGAAAATAGCTATCCTGATGTAGAAATTAACTATGTGCATATAAAATCATATAAGGAATCTAAATGCAAGGCTTTAATGAACCAAGTAAAATACTGTATGTACACATGAGTGTAATACAGCTTAGCCATGAACAGACAATTAAGGAAACTGATTTGTTTTGAAGGGAGAAGAAGAGACAACCCAACTTTCCACCCCAAAGATCAGCAAGGGAGAAAAGCATCTTCCATCTGGTTAGTTGTGCTGGGTATAACTGCCGCCTTCCAGAGGCATTGCTTCGTACCCCAACAGACACCTACAGAAGGACCTTCAGGAGATGAAGATCGGCTATGCATGAATGCATACACCAACCCAGGGCTCCCATTTCTCTAAGTCATGACAGTTAGGGAGAATTGTTCACATTTTTTGTGGTTTTCATGGAAAAATCACTTTTACAGATGCTTTCATTAAAAAGACTCTGATCTGACAATCTTGTGAAAGAGAGCTAGTCTAGCCTCAAGTCTCCATATAAAAGCAGAGAGGTGAGTGACTTTCCGATGGTTACTGAAGCAGTAGATTCACACAGTGCACTTTTCTCTTCAGGGAGAACGGCTATGCTGTTCCTTCCAGAAATCTCACGTACTGTACCCGGGCATCAAAATGGTCAGCCGGACGGTTATATGGTGTCCACACAGGTTCTCCCACAAACAGCCGCATGGCCTTCACGTAATTCTAGAAAACAAGCCCACGTCTCATTGAACACATGTACTCATCCACATGGGAACCCCTGGAACCGTCTCACCCGCTTAGGGCTCGGCTCCACCTGACCTCTGTGCAAGTGAGCACGGCCAGGTAGTACAATCATCTGCAGCTCCTGGACTCGGCCCCATATCCTCACTCCGTCCCCTGGGCACAGCTTTCCTAGAGACCAGCCCCAGGCCCTGCTGCTGGCTGGTAAGAGAATAATTTGTAAGCACTGGTCAAAATGGGAAATGCAATTTCCATGCGGCCCTCACTTTTATCCTACAAATAAACATGCCCAGGTGAAAAATGACAAATTTATGTTACAGAACTACTGACGGCCTCAAGCAAAGTGGAAATAGGCTCATCACTAAGGACTCCCCACACAGTGGGGAAAAATCACAGTTAAATACTCAGGCTTGTCTGACCTGAGCTATGAACAACAGGCAGGGCTCTTTATGTACCCCCTCCCCCCCCACAAGCACAGCAGCAGAGCCTCCTGGGTAAAAGGAGGAAAGAACTATGACTCTTGAATATACAAACACCCTGTGGAGCAATGGTTCTCAAACTGGGTCGCAATCCCTTACGGTTCACATATCAGATCTTTACATTACAATTCATAACAGTACCAAAACTGTAGATTCCACAGTTGGGGGTCCCCACAACATGAGGAACTCTATTGAAGGGTCGAAGCATTAGGAAGGCTGAGAATCACTGCTCTAAAGGAACTATTGAAATGTAGACACCGGCACCCTTCAGGGATAGAACTGGGCCCCTAAGAAATGGAGGACACTCACTATTCATGAACACCTTGTATCCATCTCATAAGTCTTCATTTTTATCTTACTTTTTTCTTTTTCATACAGGGTCTCATCTAGCTCAGCCTATCCTCAAAACTTGGTATGTATATACCTCAGGATGACCTTGAAGTCCTAATCCTCCCGTCCAAACCTCCCAAATGCTGAAAGGACAGGCATATGCCTCCATGCTTGCTTCATAAGTCTGAATTTCAAGCTATGTGAATGTATTTACTGTTAGCCTAGAAGGCTAGAGAGATGGCTCAGTGGTTAAGGGTGCATATGCTCTTGGAGAGTGCCCAAGTTCAATCCCCAACACCCACGTCAGGTGGCCCACAATCACAACTCCAACTCCAGGTTTTCCAACCCCCTCTTCTGGATTCTGTGGGAACTTGTACTCATGTGCACATACTACAACCAACATACACATAATTTAAAAAAAAAATTATATATATATACGTACATATGTATGTGTATAAATTAAGCTGGGACAGGGATGTAGTTCAGTAGGTACATGCTCTGTCTAGCATGCACAAAGCCCTGGGCTCCATCCCCACACCACAGAAATCAGGTCTGGTGGTAAACACCTGTAATCCCAGCCCTGGGAGGTCAAGGCCGGAAGATCAGAATTTCAAAGTCATCCTCAACTACAACACAGCTAGTGCGGCATCATGGTCACCTGTGATGTCTATGCACAGACCACAGCACAGCACACTCTCACCTTCTCATCCAGCGTGAAGCGGTGATAGATGCCGGCAGGAAGCGTGATCATGTCCCCCTTCTCCATGGAAATCCGAATCCACTTGTCCTCCTTGTCCCTGACGTCGAAGTAGCCGCTGCCCTCCAGGATGTAGCGGATCTCCTCATCCAGATGCAGATGCTCCTCAAAGAACATCTTGATCTAGTGGAAGAGGGAAGCTGTGAGTCTGCTGGAGACCTGTCACGAAGCCCCAGTCCTTACAGCCAAACTAAAGTGTATGACACATGTTATTAAAAGCACCAAGAATTAAGCCAGGGAAACACTGTCGGTAAAGGCCCCTGCCACCAACACTGAGGTCTTGAATTTAATCCCCAAAACCCACACCAAAGAAGGAGCAAACTGAGACAGAGTCTCATAGAGCTCAGGCTATCCTGGAACTTGCTATATAGCTGAGATGGATGGCCTTGAACTTCTGACCCTCCTGTATTTACCTTCCAGCTCTCCTTGAGTCCTGGCCCACTCTGCCAGGAGTCCTGCTGGGTCCTCCACATTTCCAGGTGAGGTTCTTCTCCCTCACAGCTGCTGTGACACAGCACCCTCAGCGTGTGTGACCATTCTGCCATCTTCCATGCAGCAAACCATACGAGGCTCTCTGGACAGCATGCTTTCCAGGACCCACAGACCAAGCTCAAGTTCACCAGGTCTCCTCCTACCTGAGATGATTCTCCACTCTGAATAACCCTATGCTACTACTAAACTCAAATGGTCCCCAGGGAAATGGTCAGGTACCCTGAGGACACCACCCCTAAACTCAGAAAAATGTATCATCTGAACAAACAGGTCTAAGGAAGAGCCAGGTGTAGAGCTGTGAATCCCACAGAGAAAACACCAAGCCAATCCAAGCATCACTGGTGGGTCTACCACACATAAGGGATACAGCACCGCAGATTCATGGACCCCAAAAGAGCTGGAGGGACTCACGCTAGCTCAGTCTCTGAGGACAGCATCGCTCTGCCCCAATACCACACTAATCTTGTGTTAACAGGCAAGAAGGTACTGATTCTCTCTCCAAGCAGGGCCTTCTCACCTTCTCCTCATAGTTAGGAAGTGTATCTTTGCATATGGTAATGATGTCCATCCAGGAGTAGTTTCTCTCTCTCCGGATCTTTTCCAGCTCTGGATCATTCTCATACTTGTCAGCATCCAGCTACGTAAATTTAAGCAAAATGGAAGTCACCTTAGCACAAGGATGTGTAACAACTGAGCTGAAAGCAGAGCTCCCCTGTACAGTGCGTGCGTAGTAAGGCACAAGGCCCTAGGTTTGCTCCCCAGCCCTAGGTGAAGGAAGCACAGCGACATGCTCCTTCCAGACCTGGAAGCTCATGCTCCCAGCAGAGCATCATTTATCCTTTGCCAGCCTTGCACAGTACTCCACCTCCACTCCTGATGACCTTTCCATTTTCCACAATGCCAGGCGGGAGCCCCAGCTCTGCTTGAGTCCGGGCCCCTCTGTCAGCAGTGCAGCTGGCTCCTCCACATTTCAGATGAAGTCCTTCTCCCTCACAGCTGCCAAGACACATCACCCTCGGTGTGTGTGACCACTCTTGCCATGCAGCAAGCCTAGGCTCTCTGTAGTCAGCATGCTTTCAGCGCCACAGACCAAGCTCAAGTTCACGAGATGGACTGAGAGAGCTGTGGACCTGTGGCCTGGCCCCACTTGACTTTTCTGTTTCTATCTGCCCCCTCCCTCTACTACAAAAGAAATCTAGATTCTAAATTAAAAAGAACCACTAAGCACTCTGAATAATTACTGAAGACCATTGTGGCCCATGACTGTAATTTCAGCTACTTAGAACTTAGGAGAAAAGTGTGAGTTGGGAGCAAGCCATCTCAAAGAAAGAAAAATATAGCCAGGTACAGGGAGGCAGAGGCAGGTGGATTTCTGTGAGTTCAAGGCCAGCCTGATCTACAAAGTGAGTCCAGGACAGCCAAGGCTACACAGAGAAACCCTTTCTCAATAAAACCAAGAAGAAAAAAAGAAAAAAAAATACATACTCACACCCTTTCAGGGCAGGATCCCACAACTCAAATTCCTGCTCACAATTTTCATTTACCACAATCCTACCTAGCCTTTAAGACCCAAGCAAGGATGCCTTCTTCCTGACTTGATCTCCAAAGGCTCCTGGCAGAACTAATCTGAAATCCTACATGAAACTACTGGCAATGGGCTTAGTGACATTCAGTTTTCATTTTACAATGAAGTGCACATTCTATCAGGAAACAACACAGCAGTGCACAGGAATCAATCCATCTTATGCGTGTGGGTGTTCTACATGCCTAATGCCCACAGAGGCCAGAAGAGAACATGAGATCCCCTGGAACCAGAGTTACAAATAATTGTGAGCCGATGGCAACAGAACCTATGCTCTTAACTCTGAGCCATCTCTCCAGCCCTAATATTTTTTTTAGCAACCCTGCAGCATGAAAGACTTAACTCCATTTTCAGGGCTGAATGTGCTCCTTCCTCATTCCTGTGTGGAAACTTCATCACCCATAATAAAACAGAAAAAGTGTGACACCCCCCCCCACACACACACACACACTGGGAGTGAGTGGCCTTATGCACAGGGGACAGCAGTAGCTATGAACAGGCTTCCACCAAGACAGCAAAAGCACCTGCTGGGATTCCAGTTTCAACTGTGCAGCCAGGTTCTGTTGCTGACAGATTATCCAGTGTATGCACAAAGGCCTGAGTTTGACTCCTAGGCTAACGTATTGCTGACCACTGCAGGAAGGGACAAAGGCACTATTCCAAATGAAACTTCCTCACTGTGTGGGGTGAAAGGGGCCTTTATGTCACCTTGCTCTGTCCCCTTTCCCTAGCAACTTCTGCAGTGGGAGGGGAGACTAATCCCTCCACAGGAACGCTATAGGCCTTGCTGAGCAAGCCTCCCACCTCCAGCCACTGGCTGCCTTAGGTGACTTGGCTTCAGTTAACTAAAAATCACTAAATTTGGAGGTCACCGAGTGAGTGTAGGGGTCATCATGAACGCCTAGGTTACTTCTCAGAAAATGGAAGGCTGTTTCTTTTGAAACCACTCCTCAAGCCGTTGGCTGGTGTCGCATTAGCGACCTTTTGATTCAGAAGCACGAAAATGTATTCACCTCATCCTGCTATACCCATTTTCCGAGCATGAGTCCACGCAGAGCCTTGATTTCGTATATGCGCGCCTCGGATTCTTTTCCAACCACCTGCTTCCTAGCCCAAAAATATCCTAACAATACCCTTGGCGAGATGTATTTGAGCGTCGTGCCCACCTTCACGTGGCCATCCATGGGTCATTGCTTTATCCGTGGACACACCGTGTGATGAGCAGGCCTGCATGGTTTTAAGGAGCATGACTCTGCAAACGGTTCATCAAATGTTCCTCAGGCTGGGCTCGAGGCCAGCTGGTTTGCATTTCATGTTGACCATACCAATACAAACAGGTTAGGTCCACTCAGCCCTCGACCAACCCCAGGTTCACTGAGGCTTTCCCGTGTTTAAACTGCGTTACCCGTGACACTACCATGTGACTGGCCATGCGTTTGCAAACATTAGCTGTGAGCACGAGCGGGTGCCACGAAGAGAGCAGACCACACAAATCCACCGCCTTCTCTGCAGTTAGAGATTGCTGGAGGCAGCAGCCGCGCTGAGCATGCGCGGCGCCCTAAGCACCTTCTGGCGTGCGCAGGCGCGCGGTGCCCCGGCCAGCACGCATACCTTCCAATAGAGCACTCCGAGCGTGCGCAGCTGCTCCAGGCCCACCGGGCGGTCGGGCTGTGCGCGGTGGGGCATCCGCGGGTCGGCAGTGGACTCGTCCATGTACCAGGCCTGCACCATCGTGGTGGCGCCGGGTTCCACAAGCTGCGCTGGAAGAGACAAGGCTGGATCGAGCCGGAACCGTTGTAGGCGTTGCCTTGGCGGGCGGGGCGTGGGGCGGGACTGTTGGGGGTGGGGCCACCCGGGTGAAATTAAGGACCTTTAGGGTCCGGTGGACAGGAGGGCATCCTCCTCTCTTGGAGCGCCCGTTGTCGTGGCACCCACAGTCTGTGCTTGGACTTTCGGTACCAACATTCGAGCCTAGAAGATTCAGCAATTCGTAGTTCACGGGAGTGAAAGCAAATGCAGACCAAAAGCATGATTGCTAAACTGCAGCCCAAGGGGCTCAGCTGCACGTGCAGTCACACAGAGGAACCCGGTGACAGTGCGGGATGCTGCTCCCCACCCGCAGATGAAAGCATATCCACAGACGCAGCAGTTATGCGTCTGCCCTCCTTTCCTTGCTGATGCTGTGATAAAACGCTCTGACAAAGGCCTCTTTTAAGGCAAAACGGGTTTTCTTGGCTCACAATCCCAGGTTAAAGTCCATCACTGGGGGCGCAGAGATTTCAGAGCAGGAACTTGAAGCAGCCGGTCACATCCACAGCCAAGAGCAGAAAGGAATGAATACATCTGCGTTAACTAATGCTCAGCCCTCTCTCTATACTTCTTTGCCTAGGGAATAGTACCACCCACAGAGGCAGATCTTCTTGAATTAATATAATCTAGACAGTCTCCCACAGAATGCTACGGGCCCACCTGATCTAGATAATTTCTCATTAATACTCTCTTCCTAGGTGGTTATAGCTGTATTAAGGTGACAGTTAAAAATAATTATCATGGAGCTGGAAAGATAGCAGTAAAAGCACTAGTTGCTCTTTCTGAGAACCCAGCAGTCATTTGGTAGTTCACAACAATCTATAGCTCCAGTTCTGGTGGATCTGGTGGGACTGACCTCTATGGGAATATTCACTTGTGATGTGTGGGGATCAGGGGAATGCGGGGGAGGGGGGGGTGAGTGGCAACAGCCCACCAGAATCCAGAAATCAGGCTCTGGAGATCAGACTCAAGGTTCAGGTCTAACTTTGTTGCCCAGGGTAAAAGCCTTTAAACTATTGAAAGCCAATCAGACCTTCCCATACTAGCCTCAAGCACTAACAAGTTAGTGCAACTATAAGGAACTGGGTGGAGGGGTGATGTGTGGGCAAAGTCACCTTAGGAGACTTCCATACAGAAAGGGAAAGCAGTCACCATCCTAGCCTCGGATCCATTTTGAGACTTCACTAGTGTGCTAGGAGTCCCTAGTCGATCAACACTGTGTTCAGTGGATCAGGATCTTTCGAGGAGTCAATAGGAGTCCCTGACGCCTCTCTCGCCATGCCCTATGGCCCTCCAGAAGGCTTATCTCTACACTCTCCACAGTGATGCACATAATGCAGGCAAAAAAAAAAAAAGAAAAAAAAAAAAAAAGAAATGAAGCTAACCACCATGCTATTGGAAGGTGTGGTGTGTGGTACGGATTAAGGATGGGTGTTCCTTCTTCAAATAATCTGATTAAGAAAATCCCATTGAGCTAGGCACAGTGGCTCAAGACTTTAATCCCAGCGCTCAAGAGCCACAGCAGGTAGATCTCTGTGAGAGAAAGTCCAGGACAGCCAGGCCTGTTACACAGAGATACCCTGTCTTTGGCTGGAGAGTTGGCTCAGAGGTTAAGAAAACTGCTTGCTCCTCCCGAATTCCTGAGTTCAATTCCCAACAAACACATGGTGGCTCACAACCATCTATAGAGATCTGGTACCTTCTTCTGGGGTTCAGGTGCACATGCAGACAGAACATTGTATACATAATAAATCTTTTTTAAAAAAAGAAATGAAAAAGAGAAACCCTATCTTCAAAAACCAAAAAAAAAAAAAAAAAGTCCCATTGAGCCACACTCACAAGATAGAGGCAGGCAGTCTATGAGTTCAAGACCAGCCTGGTGTACCAGAGTTCTAGGACAACCAAGGCCACACAGAAAAACCTTGTCTTAAAAAACAATAAATCAACCAATAAATAAAAATACTGAGAAACTTTCAGAGCCAGAGAAATGGCTTGGTGGTTAAGAGCACTGGCTGTTCTTCCCAATGACCATGGTTCAATTCCCAGCACCCACATGGCAACTCACAACTGTCTATAACTGCAGTTCCAGGCCTTCTGACATCCCCATACAGACATACATGCAGACAAAACACCAAGGCACATGAAATAAAAATTAAAAAATGTCCCATTGCTAGGGCTTAGACTTCATAATATGATGCGCTAGCTAACTCATGATCTGTGCAATGGGCAAGGGTGTGGTAAAGAGGTAAGGATGGCAAATGTCTGTCATCTCTGGAGCACACAAGATCTTCACAAATGGAGAGGTTTATGGAATAATGCCTCTTGATAGATATAGTGGCCGGTTTTGTGTGTTAACTCGACACAAGTTAGAGTCATCAGAGAGGAAGGAGCCTCAGCTGAGGAAACGCCTCCATGAGATCCAGCTACAAAGCATTTCTTTTCAATTAGTGATCAATGGGGGAGGGCCCAGTTCATTGCAGGTGGTGCCATCCCAGGACTGGTGGTCCTGGGTTCTATAAGGAAGCAGGCTGAGCAAACCATGAGGAGCAAGCCACTAAGCAGCATTCCTCCATGGCCTATGCATTAGCTCCTGCCTCCAGGTTCCAGCACTGGGTTCCTTTGCTGACTTCCTCCAATGATAGATTGTAATGATCTGGAAGTGTAAGCTAAATAAACCCTTTCCTCCCAAAACTTGCCTTTTGGTCATAGTGCTTTGTCACAGTAATAGAAACCCTAAGACAATGAGCTAGCCATCTTTGATAGAAAAAAATTTTTTTCTCATATTTTAAGGGTAGGACAACCTAGGCCCAGAGGGCTCTAAGGAATTTATGTCCACAGGAGGAAACAAGGCAGGGGTTTTGAACTCAGGAAGCTTCACCCAAAAGCCTCTACATATAGCTGCTAAAATGCAGAGCAAGAAGCAAAATTCTGTTCTACCATAGGGGTAACAGTCTTGAAACAGGTGTTTGCTCTTGTCTTGCTTCTACTGGCTGCTTCTGGCTAGAATGGCACAGCAGAATCCCTGAGCACTGTGTGTTGGCCTCTATCTTATGCAGAAGTCTTTTCTGTCCCAGCTGGGATGAGAAGGGGCAGGAGGTTCGTGCCAAGAAAATCATACTTTAGAAAAGTAAGATGGTCTTGAGATGCCCCGAGGAACTGTGGAGGAAACTGCATTCGCCAGCACCAGCTCAAGCAGAATCATGGAAACGGCAATGCTGCTCTCCTGCAGCCATTCTGCCCATGAGAGTTCTCCTTTGAAGGAGACTCTTCTGAAGTCGAACGGTTTCTTCCAGAATAGCCAGCAGCAGCCCAGAATCATGTTTCATGACTGGAATGTACTGCCCCCGTTAAGACACTGGGGAAAAACAGTTCAGAGTTTTGAAAGACAGCTGGTCTCCATCATTGCAAACCTGCCTGGGCTGGTACACCTCGAAGCTTTTGCAAGAATGTGAGGATAGTGCATAGGTTCCTGTATAACAGTCTTTATTGTTATTATTGCTGGTTTTAGTCAGGATTTAGCTATGTAGGCCTGGCTGGCTTGGAACTTTCAGAGCAAGCTGGCCTCACACTCACAGAGATCTACCTGTATCTGCCTCTCTAATGCTGGAATTAAAAGCCTGTGTCACCACACCCAACCCTATAGGAGTCATTTCTAAATATAAACACTATTCTTAGGTTTGAGCACGGGGGGGGGGGGGGGGGGATTAAATTCATGTGATTGATAGTTTGAGGCCAGGCTGGGCTAACATAGGATCCAGTCTCAAACAACAACAGTAGAAACAAAAACATGCTGGGGGTTAGCTAGCAGCGCAGGAAAAAAAAAATGTAATAGCCTTGGCTGTCCTGGACTCTGCGAACCAGGCTCGCCAGAAACTCACAGAGATCTGCCTGTCTCTGCTTCCGGAGTGCTGGGATTAAAGGCGTGCACCACCATACCAGGCTCAAAAAACATTCTTAAAAGATTTACTTATTTTGTTCTTATTTTTCTTATGTGTATGTGTTTTTGTTTTTCTTATGTGTATGAATGTTGGCTTGGGTGTATGGATATATATGCTCTGACAGCCTTTAGTGCCTGAAGAGACCAGAAAAAGACACCAGCTCTCCTGGAACTGGAGTTACCAACAGTTGTGAACCACCATGTGGGTGCTGCTGGCCAAATTGGGATCCTCTGCAAGAGCATTCTTAGCCTCTTAACCGCTCTTCAGACCCACAAATGTCATGCCTAGAATCCCAGCACTAGAGAGGCTGAGGCAGAAGGATAATAAATTTGAGGGCAGCCTGGGCTACTTAATTAAGACTGTTTCTCAAAAACAATAAAATTCTTAGCCCACAGAGCATTCCAAAGAGGTCACAGATTGCACCTGGCTCTGCTCTGCTTAACTGTGGAGCCTGCTGTGTGCTAACAATTTTTATCTGATCACCATGTACCTCCCTTTCCTGACCTGGTGGGGGTGGGGGCCCGGTCTTGAGGTTTTACCCTGATTGCAAACTAACAGGTTAGCATGGATGGAACCCAGAGAGACCTCACACGGTGAAACCATTGCTTGACTGCCAGCATTTTTGCACAGGTTCCTGAGCACAGTGCCCACCAGGAAGGGGATGGGTTCGGCAGCTTCAGAGGAGGGGAACCTGGAGCTGAGTTAGCCCGGTTCTGCCCTCTAGAAGGGGTCATATTCAGGTGTGCAGCTGCGGTCTCTTTGCCCTGTATGCAATGTTGAAACCACGTCTTCTGTGATTTAAGAGGGTCAGTGGCATTTTCCTTCTGCAGCAAGGACAGTTTTCAGGAATGTCTTGGCTTTCTTTTTGTGAACCTGTGCAAGGAACTCCATGACTGCTGGGAAGCCTGTCACGTGGCCTGCCTCACCTCAGTTGCAGACAGCTGAGCCTCCAAGTGGACTCCAAGATCACATTACTTCCGCTCTACCACAGTCACTCCAAGCCCCACCACACTTCGTGAGCCCTTTTTCTTGTCCTTCCTGTTTGGACACTTTAGGATGCAGATGGCAGGATGCCAGCAAGTGTTTTCAACTCAGCTGAGAAGGATTACAGTGGCTTTCACTGTAATCAGAGAAAGTAATACAGTGAGAAGTAATACTGAGAAGTAACGGTGGCTAGACTCCCCTCCTGAGATGTTAATCAGTCTTTCTCCATCACATTACCTCCCTCTTGGTCTTCTCTTCCCTCTCTCTTTTCTCTCCTTCTCTCCTTGTATTCCCCTTTCTCCTCCCATTC
>NW_026585644.1:15311864-15334819 GCF_907164565.1 Psammomys obesus
TCTCCTTGTATTCCCCTTTCTCCTCCCATTCCTCAACCTCTTTTCTCAGTGTAATGGCTTATTTCATTTACTAATTTAATGTATTTATTTTTGTAATTAATTTAATGTATTAACCCGTCTCCCATTACTATAACACAAAAACTCTGTCCTTTAGAAGGAAAACGATTTATTTATTTAGGTTGGTGGGCTGAGGGTCCAGTATTAGCCTGCCTCCTCTGTTTGGCCTCTGGTAAGAAACATCAGCTGCATTGCTTCACAGCTAACAGCACCATGGTGGGAACATGGTTGAGGGAGACAGGAAGCCAGAGAAGTGCTGGGAGCCAGGGTCTTCTGTCTCCTGGTCTTACAGGAAGTATGTGGGGGCTAGAGAGAACCACATGAGTCCTTCTGAGGATAATGTTCTCCTCCCCCCACCCAACCACCTGTTAAAGATTCTACTGTCTCCATGCTGAGGACAAGCACGAACTTCCCACACATGACCTTTGGGGACAGATGCAAACCACAGCACAGGACAGCCACCAGCAGCTGTCTCTACAGGAAGGGCTCTTTACGTAACGTCCAGCATCCAGTCTTCTGGAAAATTCCAGGCAGCCTAACCAGCTAAAGACAAAAAAAAAAAAAAAAAAAAAAAAAAAACCTGCCCCTGTGGATAGTTGTAGGCCTGGGGTGTTTCTCTGCACAGCCAGTTGAGGTCATGGTCCGGCAGGAAAGAGCAAACAGAAGTGAACCCAAGGCAGATTTCCACACCCACTGCCAAGCTGTCCAAGCCTCTTGCTTTCTGTGTGTCTAGTAGAGTGGGGACTTGAGGACACAGGAGGCAAGCAGAACTGTACTTGGCTTGGATCTTCAGGCCCTCTTCCTGGCTGGTTATACTCAGACCTAGCCAGAAAAATGTGGAGCCCACACATTGCGGAGCCCAGCTTCAAACTACTTTCCTTGTTAAGGTCAAAACTGAATTAATGTCTTCAAAATGGAAGCGCCTGGAGGGCTTTGTGGGAAACAGAAAACGCTAAGGGGGATGGGCATAATAACAACTAATTGAAGATGCAGCAATGGCTGGAAGCTACACGAGACTCTGGGGTACAGGAGCTGGTGCCTGACAACACAGAACAGAAAATAAAAGTGCACAGTGAAACTCAAGGGCCCATCTATAAATAAGCATGGGCAACCAGAAGACACAGATAATGAGAATCAGTGAGACTGACATGGATCCAGCACATCAAGGAAACCCAGCAAGTGCCTACCAGACAGGAGAAGGGTATAGTCCTGCCTCTGGTTTCAATAAGGCAAAATCCCAGCATACCTTTCAAAGCCAGCTTATCAAATGTTGGAATTATCGAAGCTGGGTGACAGAGATACAGCTATTCATCAAACTATTCTTTTTTACTTATCTATGTTTGAAAATGTATGATTTTTAAGTTATTATCTGTGCAATAGGATACAAGCCAGATGGGTGATGACAGTACACGTCTTTAATCCCAGCACTCCGGAGGCAGAAGCAGGTGGATCTTTGTGAGTTTGAGGCCATCCTGGACTACAGAGTTTGAGGACAGCCAAAACTACACAGAAAAGCCCTGTCTCAAAAAAATCAAAAAGAAAGAAAGACAAGCTAACTGTGCATGTAAACTTTCTTCACTGAAAAAATAAAAAGAGTGAGGGACTGAATTTCTTAACAAAGAAGCCAGGCTTACAAACAGCTGCTTGGCGGCCACACTCTGCAAAATTTTGTTCAAACTAATTAAAAGGAAAACCTGTCTCTGAAGGAAACATGGATAACATGAGTGTAACTCTAGGCTTTTTTTTTTTTTTCTAGAAAAAAAATGGGGCCATAGCATCAAGATGCTGAATGATCTCTATCAGCTATGCTCGTAGGACAACAATCAACCCAAACATTTGATGAGATGCCAGCTGTCCTCAGAGTCAGGATTTCACTGTCCCCCACACATGCAATGAAACATCTCCAGGTCACAAGTTTAGAGAAATGGCAGGTCTCTTCATCACCTTCTGAAACTTCTATTGCCCTGGGTGTGGGGAAGCACACATTTAATCCCAGCACTCAGAGGCAGAGGCAAGTGGATCTCTGTGGGTTCAAGGCCAGCCTGGCCTGCATAGTGAAACCCTGCCTCAAAAAATAAACAAAAGAGAGAGAGAGAGAAAGAAAGAAAGAGAAAGAAAGAAAGAAAGAAAGAAAGAAAGAAAGAAAGAAAGAGAAAGAAAGAAAGAAAGAAAGAAAGAAAGAAAGAAAGAAAGAAAGAAAGAAAGAAAGAAAGAAAGAAAAACAGCATTAGCAAATTTGCTGATGCCTTTAGGCCTCCTGCTTGTGATCACATCTAATCGCCGTGGCCTCTCAAAGGCTCTACTTCCCAACATGTGAAACGACAGGCAGTCTAACCACCTGAGGTGAAGAAACTGTTCAATGATGACAAACATTTTGCTATTTGAAGAGGCATCATGGCACCTACAGCTTCTGAGTGTTCCACAAAATATTCTGTGATAAAACCTCTGCTGTGGCATTGGGGAATGGGGGCCATGGAAGGAAAGCAGACTCAAAACCCAGTGAAAAAGCATTGAGGGATCTGATAGCCCAATCCTAACAAGCAAGGGGATGTAAGCAACTGATACGGAAGGTGGATTATGTAGATAGAATGTCACAGATCGGGGTTCTCACCGGCAGGTACCTGGCAGCCAAGTCAATGACTAGCAGGTCTCCACATTGAAAGAACTCACACTCAAATCACACCTTGAATCTGAGGTGTCAAAGCCACCACTGTCCTCAGCCTCAGCCTCTATGGAGCCCCCATCCCTGTCCTCTACATTGTGTGGCTTCTCACTATAGGCAGCCCGACTTGTAAGACTAGAGAGATTGCTCCATGGTTAAGAGCATTTTTCTGCTATTGGCTTACAACTGTAACTCCAGCTCCAGGGAATCCAATATCCTTTTTTGGCCTCTCAGGGCATCAGACATATACATGGTACACAGACATACATTCAGGCAAAACAGCCATGCATACTACACTCCCCCACTTTCCATCTTGTCTAACTGGCTACAGAGCCCATCAGCCTGAAGATTTCCCTGGTGCAAAGCAGACATCCTTTTCCTGGCCTTCACCTTCACATTCTCACCTTCACTGTGGCATCCTTCTGTGCCACGGGCACTAACTACCCCAGTGTCCTCAGAGTGGGTGTCATTTCTTTCCCTCCATCCATGGCAGTCTGTGAAGGCCTTCTAGGCTACCTCTGTGACCTGGTCCCCTGCACCCTGAGGTGCTGAGACAGGCCAGCTCTCTGCTGAAGTTCAAGGATGACACCCTTTTCCTACTTTGCCACCTTCTCCTCAATTCCAGCCTTTGCAGGGATTTGGGTGCAGGCATTCTGTTCATTTTCCACAATGCCCCTCCCAAACTCAGAGCTACTCATCAAAGAGGGCTAGATTACCAACTGCAAGCTGGGGCTTTTTGGATTACACATTTCAGCCATCAAAACTCTGGCCAGGTTTTAAAATCTTGTCAGGTGTGTGTGCCCTTAGGCGTGGGAAACAGCTGAGCACCAAGGGCATGAGCTCCTCACTGTTCTGGAGAGATGCTGATTGCAGAAGCTGGAATGTAAACAAGAGCCCTCAAGCTGATGAAGGGCGCCTGCTCTGACATTTCCTTCCTGTCAGACACGTTTTTCTCCAGAGAGCTCTCAGCCTCCACAGTCCTCATCAGTACGGTCCTGACAGCCCCGTGGGGCTTCAGAAGTGACAGGAGGTGTCTAAATCCTTGCGGCATAGACACTGCAGTGGCACAGCTTGTTTAAAACTGCCCCGAAAAAGGACTCAGAGAGACTGCAGAGAACAGGGAGAAAGCGCAATCGGGGCATCTTCATTCTGACCTGAGCCACCTGCTACCCAGCCACAAAGGCCAGGCAGGCAAAGGCCAAACAACATGGATGCCATGTGTGACACACCCCTGGTTGTGTTTGTGAAGGAGTTTCTGGTCTGGGTTAAATGAAGTAGGAAGACTCCCCCTAAATGCAGGCAGCACCATTCTGTGGGCTAAGAGTCTGGAGTGAGAAGGTGGGCTGAGCGCCAGCATTCATCTTACTCTGTGTCCTGACTACAGAGGCATATATTCCTTATATCCCTTTACCACGGTTTCCCTGCCATGATGGACCAGACCACCTCAAAACATGAGCCAAGATAAGTACGTGCTTATGGACTTTTTGTAAGAATCTACTCACAACAAAGTAAACAGTACAACATCCTAACACCTTGGTAGCCATTGAAAAAATAATGTACATAGAAGGAGAAAAATATTTTTCATTCCCTAGTAGGATGTGTACAGCTCGAACCCAAGGCAATTTAAAAAAAAAACATTTAGTGTATGTGTCTCTGTGTTTGCATGTTGTCTGTGTGTGTGTCTACATATATGCCATTATGCCATGGCATGTGTGTGGTCAGAGGAAAGATTTCAGGAGTATGTTCTTTCCTTCTACCGTGTGGGTTCCAGGGATGGAACTTCGGTCATCAGGCTTGGCAGCAAGCAACTTTACCTGCTGAGCCATCCAACAGCCCCCCATCCCCCGCACAAATTTTCTGAGCTTCAAGTCAGAGTAACCTTACCCACCTGCTGCTCCATGATGGACTTACATCAAGTCATCCCAGACCATCTGCTTCAGAGGTGACATCATGGAAAAGACCTGTGGCCTAATGTTAAAGGTAAGGAGTCCTGAGACTGTAGCTTAACATTTTCCAGATCTGGAAAGGACCTGAGCACCCTGTAAGTTTACACTGTATAAACTGACTATATGACCACTCCATGGTATGGTTAAGTGGAAGGTTTGTATGGTAAACATAGGAGAGAGAACAGCCAACGGCATCTGGCAGAGTCCAGAGCAGAGAGAAAGCAGCAGTAGACTGAACATGACATTAGAGAAACAGGAAAGAAGAAGAGCAAAGGGAGGAACACAAAGAGAAGGAGAACTTAGGAAAGCAAAGAGAGGGGAAGGAGGGAGACAGAGAGAGACAGATGGAGTGCACAGCCAAAATAGCAGGGTTATAAGGAGACTGAACAGCTGGGAGAAGGGAAGCCTGTGAGCTGGAAAAGTTTAGGGTGGAGGGGAGGTGAGAAGAGCTAGACACTGGTGATACTGAGGGAGCCCGGAGGCCAGCATGCACTTTGGTATGTTAAGAGGCACCACAGCCATTTGTCCCTTTTGCCTTTGGGGATTTGGGGAGTGGGGTTTCCTTTGGACCTGATAGCACAGAACACAGAGATGCCTCCTGCCTATGTGGGGACACAGCCACACCCAGGTAGAGGGTGAGCAGATGAGCACTGATGAGGGAAGCCTCCTGGGGAGCAGATGTGCTGGCGGCGTGTGGACAGTAATGGGGTGAGCAGCCAGCAAAGCTTACTCACCATGTGAGACAGGGTCTGCGGAAGGGAAGAACAGAGAACATCCAAGGGCCGTGCAGCCTGCAGCAGCTGTTGAAGGTAGAGTGACTTCAGTAATGTATTTTTGGATGGTAGGGTTGCCAAGAGATAATCAAAGGAAAGCATCCTAAACGCTGAAGGTTGAGAGACCCATCTCACAGCATGCTCGCTGTGCTCTCGGATGCACTCCAGCCATTCCCGCCTGAGCGGGAAGTGCGAGACGGGCAATTAGCCGTCAGACAGTAGGGAGAGACACAAGCACAGGAAGGAGTGACATGAGTGTCCTCAGCAGGCAGGGGCTGCACGCCTGGGAAGTGCAAGGCAATTAGCAGGGGAATGCTAAGAGGAGCTCCACCAGCAGTCATGACACTGGCTTTCAAGAGACTGGGGGTGGCGGGAGGACTTCTCTGTGCATGAACAATACTCCTGGCTGTTAATTACATTAGAAATGAGATTTGTGCTTTTCTAGCATGTATAAAACACCGAGTGCACTCCCCAGCACACCCACACTATCAGGCCATTTTGTGCAGTGTGACAGGCGACCGCCATTTAGGGGGTTCTTTCCATACCTGTTGTGATCCTGGGGGTTGAACCAGGACCTCATGTACCAGGCAAGAACTCTACAGCTGGGCTCTATCCCCAGCCTTCTCCCGATCCCGGCCACAAACAGGGTTTCTTTGTGTGTATCCCTGGCTGTCCTGGAACTTCTTTGTAGACCAGGCTAGCCTTGAACCCACAGATCCTCCTGCCTCTGCCTCACAAGTGCTGGGGTTAAGGGCATGCACCAGCATGCCTAGTCCCAGCCCTTTTTTTATTTTGAGACTAAATTCTCACTAAGTTGCTCAGGCTAGCCTTGAACTTGAAATCCTCCTGCCTCAGGCTTGTGCCACCAGGCCCAGAACAGGTAAATTCATTTTTAAAAATGATTTTATTTCACAGTTAAGGAGGCTGGGAAGTCCCATATAGATAGGCCACATGTGACAGGTAAGGGGCAGATGTATCTCCTAAGGAGGGCATACATGTCAGTGAAGGTTTCTCTTCTTTTAAAAAGCCACAGATATGGGTGTAGAGAGATGACTCCGCAGTTAAGAACACTAGTTGCTCTTTTGGAGGACCAGAATTCGGTTCCCAGCACCCACATCAGACAGCTCACAACCACCTGTAACTGTAGCTACCAGGGGAAGGCATAGCTTCTGGCCTCCTCTGGCACCTGGCATACCAAACCATCATGACCAAGGGTTTATTTGGGGTGTGGGGTTCTAGAGGGATGAGTCCACCACCATCACAATGGGCAAGTGTGGCAGCAAGCACGAGGCATGACAGCAGAAACGGCTGAGAGCACACATCTTGAACTGCAAGTAGGAAGCAGAGGGGCTAAGTTAGGGTTATATTGCTGTGAAGAGGCACTGTGACCATGGCAAGTCTTATAGAGAAAAACATTTAATTGGGGCTGGCTTACAGTTCAGAGGTCTAGCCCATTATCATCATGGTAGGAAACACGGTGGCATCTCACTGAAGCTGCTAAATACGTAATTTTAAAAGAGAAAAAAAAAAAAAATCAAAGCCACTAATAGGCTGGGGATGTGGCTAGCTGGTAGCCTGCTTACTGGCAGGCACAAAGCCCTGTCCAGTCCTCACTGGGCATAGTGGTGCGCACCTATAACCTAACACTCGGGAGGCTGAGGCAGTTTTCTAAATCCAAGGTCCCAAGCTGAGACCCTCTATAAGAATGAGCCATGTTTGGTGGTACAGGCCTGTAGTTTTAACTACTCTGGAAGCTGAGGCAGGAGTGTAATAACTTCAAAGGACTGGGTAGGCTACTGAAAGTTTAAGGCTGGCCTGAGCAATTTAGCAAGACTGCCAAATTGTCAAAGGAGGAGGCTGGGGACATAGGAATGTTGGTGCCTGTAATACCAGCACTGGGGAGGTGGGGACAGGGAGGTAACTAGGGCTTGCTAACCAAACAGTCTAGCTGAATTGGTTAGCTCTGGAGCCAAAGCCAAAAACAAGGTGGTGGGATGTGTTCACATATGCCTTTTAATCCTAGGACTTGGGAGCAAAAGCAGGTAATCTGTAAATTTGAGGCCAGCTTCAAATTGATAGTGAAATCCTGGTTAGCTAGGGCTGGCCATAGCAACACCGTATCTCATAATAAGGTGGAGAGCAACTGAAGACACCACACACCTCACACAGGAATGAGAACACATACAGGAACATGTACACAAGACAAAAACATACACAAAACTAGGCACAGCTGTTTCCACCTATCATCCTGGCACTGGGGCAGTAGGGACAGGCACAATATTGGGGCTTGGCTTGCTCTGTCAGCTCCAGATCTCTCTCTTTGTTTTCAAGATAGGGTTTCTCTGTGTAGCCTTGGCTATCCTGGACTCACTTTGTAGAACAGGCTGGCCTTGAACTCACAGAGATCTGCCTGCCTCTGTCCCCCTAAGTGCTGGGAGATACTCTTTCAAACAAAACAAGATGTGGGGCTTCAGAGATGAACAATGGCTGATTACCTGCTGCTCTTACAGATACATCAGTTCCCAGAACCCACAAGGACAGCTCCTATGGATCCAAGACCCCTCTGGCCTTGAAGGGTGCCAGCACACATCTACACAAACACGTAAGTAAAAAACATGGTGATTTTAGGATGTATTTCAACTTACTGTAATATGCAATGCACCCATTCCATCAGACAAGAGTAGACTGGCCAACTGTATTATGCATCCACTTCCAAAAAGCAATTTTATTATGAATCTCACACCCTTCAAATACAGACAAGGTTGCAACAGTGTCATGGCACTCTCCACTTGATATCCTTAGTGGTGTATTATCCTTGTGCTTGAGCGTGACTACACTGGACTTCCTATAAAACACATCAGGAGAGCTGGCTTCTGGACAATGTTCACACCAAGCTAGCACTGAGAGGCCTTTGCTCTCTATGGAACAACTTTCAAAAGTTGTCAGTCAATGGAAAAGGGACCACTGGGGACATGGTTGATGGATGGTTATGTATGAAAATGTAATGAAACCCATTATGTATAAAACATGCTAATCAAATTTTGACAGGGTTTCTCTGTGTAGCCTTGGTTGTCCTAAACTCACTTTGGTGTTGTAGTCCAGGCTGGCCTCAAACTCACAGCAATCTGCTTGCCTCTGCCTCCCTACGTGCAGGGATTAAAAGCATGTGCCACCAGCGCCAGCTAATGAAATGTTTTAAAGGTGGAGAACTGAGAAAGGCTGGCAATCTCTCCAGCCTACACACACAGTGCAGGCTGACACACACAGCTCAGTAGGCAGAGTGCTTGCCCACCATGTTAGAGAAGATATTCATTCTCCAGTAAACACACAAAAAACAGTGTCAGAAGCTCTAGTTTTGTGACATGGTTTCAGGTCTCAAACTAGTCTCAAACTTGCCACACAGCCTAGGCTGACCTGGAACCCCCAACCCTCCTGTTTCTGCCTCCTAAACCCTGAAATTATAGGTTCTGTGCTACCATTGCTGGTCCTAATACAGGGTTGTGTTTATGCTCATGTGTGCAGCTGTCGCAGAAGACAACAGATACTGGTGTCCTGCTCTGTCACTCTCCGCCCAGGCTCTCACCATTGAACCCAGAGCTGAGAATTTTGGCCAGGATGGATATCCTGCAAGCCCCAGCAATTCTGCTGTTTTTATACTGCAAAGCATTGGAATTCTGAGCAAGCCTTGGCCATGCCCACCTTGTTCATGCTTCTGGGGTTCTGAACACAGGTCAGGTCCTCAAGCTGATGAAGTAAGTACTCTTACCCACTGGGCCATTTCCCCATCCTCACACAAGACTTTGAGCTGGCCTCACTGCACAGATTTCACACCAAGCCAGCAGAGATGGATCATCCTAGCCTCACTCAGGCCCACCACCCTGCTCCCGCCAAGACACACGTGTGCCTCTGGAGCATACTCTTGGCATGTGCCGCTATCACAGCGAGGTCTGCAGAGCTGGATGGAGAGCACATGAACTGCAGCTGTCACTGGTTCTCAGGGGTGACTCCATCTGCCCTGGAGCAGATGGCCCAGCTTCTCACTCCTAAGAAACTTAGTCAGCTCAGGTGACAGCACTGTCTCAGCATCCCTGTCATTCCTAACCTCTCTAGAGTCAGGCTGCACAATTTTCCATTGCTTAAGGGCAATGTGAGGGTTTGCATGATAACAAGGTGACCAGCCCATTCCTTTAAGAATGACTTTCTTAATTTCTCGTGTTGTATAGTAAGGGAAACTCACCTTTTTGTGTGTGTGGCATTCCTGTGTATTTTTATTATAAAAATAAAAAAACAATAATTTCAAATGTGTTTTAAATTTATACAGTATTTTTAAGGAAAATAGCCAAAAGAAATCTACTAGGAATATATTTATGCATCTTGGTTTTTAAAGGTCTCAGCTGTTCCTACAACATGATCCAGAGGCGAACGTCACCTGGGTACAGGCTCTGCCCACCCAAAGCCAGCCTCAGGTCCCACATGGCCATCTCATATCTGATGCACACAGAGGCACAGGGCAGGTGCAGGGCCAAGAGTCTCGCACTGTGTACACTGGAAGGAAAAAGAATATTCTGGAACTGTTAAGCCAAACCTACTGACCAGTGTCTCTCCGATTCCTACTAAAATCAAGCTGGAGTATTTTGGGCAACAAAACAAGCAGAACCATGAGACCCAAGAGGCACAAACACTGTAGTCTCACAGCTGTGGGGCTCACAATTTCCCTGTCATTACTCAAGCACTTGTCACTGAGCTGAGTCACAGGTCACCATCGTGTATTCCATGCACAGCAGGGTAAAGAAACAGGCACTTCCTCGGCTCTGAATGTGCAGCAATTACTCCGCTCAGTCTGCAGACTGCTTCGCTCCTTCCCTTGCCAGTCTGTCAGCTTCTTCATTGCCCACAAATCCTGAGTGACCAGGAATGTGCATCTGTTAAAATGAAAAATCCCCTTTAATTTTTCCTGGCGTTTACACATGCAGCACATGGCTGTATTCCACACCCAGAAGCTCCTGTTTCAGAAGAAACTGAGGCCAAAGCTCATGTTCACAAACCCCTCCCTGAACAGGATAACACATACTGGGGCTGGAGCCACTGCTCAGCTAACAGAGTAAGTCTGGGGCTCAATTCTCAATGCCACATAAGCTGAGTGAGGGGTTGCGTGCTTACAATCCCAACACTGGGAGGATCAGTGACTCAAGATTATCCTTGCTACATAGCACATTTGGGCTACATGACACCCTGCCCTCAACCAACCAACCAACCAATCATACTATTCAAGATAACAAACTTATAGCTGGGTGTAGTGCATGCCTTTGATCCCCGGCATTTGGGAGGAAGAGGCAGGCAGATCTCTTAGTTTGAGGCCAGCCTTGTCCACAAAGCGAATCCAGGACAGCCAAAGCTACATAGAGAAACTCTTGTCTTGAAAAAACAAAAACAAAACATAAAAAAGAAATCCGCTGAAGCCCCCAAAACAGTAAGTGCTATTTTACTTCAAGAAATAGCTCTTGGCTGGCCACCAGAACTGGATGGTAAGACCCCAGTTGCTGAAGACAATACACACCTTGGCTGCAGGACACAGAGAAATCAACCTGAAACTGACCTAGAAGCTCCCTCCCTGCTCGTTAGCTTTCATGGCATTGGAAGGTGCTATGTAGGCTGCTGGGAAGCAAAGTCTTATCAGCTGTGAATATGGCATAATACCAACCCAAAAGTCAAGACGAGCCCACTGGACACGTGACATGTCTCATTTGGTGGTAACCACCCACCTTCTGACTGGAGTCACAGCCTACCCCACAGGAGGAATTTACATAGTTTCTGTAAACCCATGGAAAGCCTGTGCTGGGCAGTCACAGGCCCTAGTTGGAGAGCTACTGTTGTTTTGCTAAATGTTTATATTTTTAATGTAGTCAAAAGGCATTTTTCAGTGGATAGCAGTTACTGCAGACTCATAACTGGTCTGAGATAAGTAAGTGACTGTGGAGTGCTCAGCCATAAATGGGACTAGTATTTCACCCTCTCCGAGGCTCAGGGTACATCATGGAAGAGGCAAGAGAGTAAGCACTAGAGAAGGGAGTAGTTTTATAGAATGCCATCTTCCAGCGAGACATGGCTACTGTACTCGTAAACACAGTGAAACTGTAATTATCAGCAAAGGACCTGCACTGGACTGGACCAGGCAACATATGGGGGAGGGTGCATAAGGTTCTGCCCTCCTTGGGCTTTTACAGGCAGTTAATAGTTGAGGAGGAAGGAAGAGACACTTTCTTCAGGGTGTAGACACTTCAGTCAAATGAGGAGGGAAAGGGGCGGGGTACAGCCGAAACCACAATGTACATGTACAAAGATGTCATAATGAAACCTATTCTTGTGTATAATGAATACATGCTAACAAATATATACATTAACTTCACAGAAGCTGCTACTTTCCCCTAACCACCAAAGCCCTCCCAAACGCCATGTTTCAGCTAAGTGAGGCCACACAGTGTGAAGTGACTCACCCACTGGATGTCCATGCCCTGGGTGAGCTCATCCAGCTCCATGAAGTCCTCCTTGTTGATTACTTCTTTGCCTGTGCTCGTTCTCCAGCCATTCTTCTTCCAGCCCTGGACCCAGTTAGTTATCCCTAGGGAAACACATACTCACAGGCTCATTTATCAGGGCCTGGCCTTTCCTGACCCATAGTCTCTCCTCACAATTGCTCCTCTCATTCTGAGTCAAAGCTTGGATTGTTATCTTCTTTGATGCCCTCTCTTGCTTAAGCCTTTAGCACACTCCCAAGGCCCCAATCTTTCCTCTTTCTGGTAGTTACATCCAGTCAAATGAGCATGAGGCTTCCCTGACCCCATGCGCTTCTGTGCAGCCAGTCCTAGTCGCTAAGATAGCATACTGTGACCTGAAGTTACACTCTGACCCAGGTATTATGGAGTGAAGGAACCCAGCTCCCTAAGACAGCATACTGTGGCCCTAAGTTACTCATGTTCTGACCCAGGTATTATGGAGCCATGGAGTCCAGCTCCCTAAAACAGCATATTATGGCCCTAAGTTATTCACATCCTAACCCAGTATTATGGAGCCAAGGAGTCCAGCTCCCGAAGACAGCAGATCTAGACTCCTATTCCCCTGAACCTGGAGAGCACAGTGTCATCCAAGACTGTCACACTACCCCCTACTGGGAAGAAAGGCCCCTTTCCCTTCACAGTGCCTGGGAAAGCTTACCATTGATGGTGAACATGCTGTCTGTGTACAGGACCAGCTTGCTGATGTTCTGAGCCTTGGCTTGTGTGATGGCTTTGCAGGCTGCCTTGAGAAAGCAAGCCCATAGTCATGCTATATGGAAAATGCTTGATGTTTTGCAGTACTGATCAAGTTTTGCAAGAGCAAAGCACTGCTCTGTCTAAACCACCATGGTGTCTTCTCTCACCAAGTTTACCCTTCTCAACATCCCATTGGCCATGGCACCTATGTGAAGTGATTCCAGGATTTTTCTAAAGAATTACTATCTTTGAAGACTGTTGCTAGCCTGAAAGTTTCTTGTGGACTTTCTTTTTTGTTTGTTTGTTTGAGACAGTTTCTCTATGTAGCCCTAGCTGACCTGGACTTGTTTTGTAGACCAGGCTGGCCTCGAACTCACAGAGATCTGCCTACCTCTGTCTCTGCCTTCCTGGATGTTGGGATTACAGGCTACAGGTGTGGTGATACCTGGCTTTCTTGTGGACTTTCACTATCTTCTATCTAATGCAGGAAAGGAAGGAAACATGGCTGATCTTGTGGTCACACAAGGGAAGGCAGACTCACACTTATCTGGGAACTTACATGGATCTCGGCCCTCTGGTTTGTCTGTCGCCCAGGAAGTCTAACACCTACATTTCTGTTTCAAAACAGGATGAAAAAGGAAAACAAAATTACAATGCTAATTTCCAGAGCAATTCTTCTCAATGGATAATAACAAACTAGTGTCCCCTTTCAACTGAAACATAAAACCTATATACAAACAACAGCCTCAAAAACCATGCCCCGAATGGGACACAGCTGCCTATAATCCCAGCACTCGGGGAGGCACAGACAGGCAGACCGCTGAGTTCTGGGCCAATCAAAGCCACATAATGAGACGCTGTCTCAAAAACAAGTTTAGTGACGGGATGGATTTGAGCTGATGCCCTGTCCCTCCATCACTGTAGGCTGGCTCTTCTACCTGTATGTCTTGTAACTTCTTAGAGCTAAACCCAAGGAAACACCACCAAGTCTCAGTATTTGGCACAGTCAAGAACTAAGCTGCTTGGCACCAATATAAATCAAAGTCAGTTGCTCTTCTTCTATTTCCCACCAATACTGTTTACCTGCCAGGTTTTGCAAAGAACATATCAAAAAGCAGTAAAGAATATATCATAACCAAATCCTGCCAAGACTTAGTAAAATATGATGCTCATAGTCAGCTGTGTTTACTTACAAGGGGTGGCCTGGCCCCCAGTAAACGCCGATTCCTGCTCGTGCCCGCGTCCGCCCATTACTGGAACAGCAGCCATCGGTGTAGACAACGACTGATTCTCCTGTAAGAGGGAAGAGTAAGGCCACTGCACTGACCAGCTGAATGCTGACCCTGTGCTGTAGTCAGGACGTCGATTGCCCCACGGTGTGTGGCCACTTTTTGCTTGTTCCAAAGGCCAGGTGAGTTAAAGGTAACTTGTCACTCAAGCTAAAGAGGGCCTTTGTGCCTAGGCTACCTTCACTCAAGCTGTCCTTCCAGAGTAAGCAGTACTTAGTGTGAAGCTGGCCCCACATCCCAGAAAGCCAACTTTGACGGCAAGTAATCTCATTCTCTCTTACCCCATTTGCACTAACTGTAGAGTAGTTCTCACCTCTGCTTCCTCCTTTCAAACAGGGTGTGCTCAAGTGCAGGGGCAGAGCCGAGGCCACTGTCAGGCCCATATTTGGCCAGCAGCATGCCCTCAGCACAATGCAGGGAGAGGCTAAGAAGCAAAGTCCATGGGATGGAAAAGGGAGGTTCAGAGACCACCTGCATACAAGGAACTGTCCAGAAGACAGTGGCCTGAGCACAGCAGGCTCAGGGGAAACATGAAGACTAGTATCCCTCAAAAAAGCAAGGTTGGGGACATTTGAGCACAGAAGCTGGGCAGGCCTCCTGTCAGCTGAAACTTGGTTTCCACCCACACACCTTCAAAGAAGGTTTAGTTGTTTATTACATGCTGTGTGCTAAGCAATACCTCAAATGCTGGAAATGGCTCATCCCTCTATCACATTACAAAGGTTTGCTTATGTTCCTGTTGATGAGTGCCCCAGTTACAAAACACTGTGACCAAAAGCAACTTGGGGAGGAAAGGGTTTATCTGACTTACACTTCCACATTAGTCCATCACTGAAAAAGTCAAGACAGCAGCTCAAACAGAGCAGGAACCTGAGGGCAGGAGCTGAGACAGAGGCCATGGAGGGGTGCTGCTTACTAGTTTGCTCCCTGTGGCTTGCTCAACCTGTTTTCTTATAGAACTCAGGACCACCATCTAGGATGACACCATGATGACAGTGGGCGGGCCCTTCCCTATGAGTCACTGATTAAGAAATGCCCTAAGCAGGCCTTGGTGTCACATGCCTATGATCCCAGCATTCAGGGAAGCAGAGTCAGGTGGATCTCTGTGAGTTCAAGACCAGCCTGGTCTACAAAGTGAGTCCAGGACAGCCAAAGCTAAACAGGGAAAACTTGTCTCAGAAAATTAAAAAAAGAAAGAAAGAAAGAAAGAGACAGAGAGAGAGAAGGAAGAAAGAAAGAAAGAAAGAAAGAAAGAAAGAAAGAAAGAAAGAAAGAAAGAAAGAAAGAAAGAAAGAAAGAAAGAAAGAAAGAAAGAAAGAAAGAGACAGAGAGAGAGAAGAAAGAAAGAAAGAAAGAAAGAAAGAAAGAAAGAAAGAAAGAGAAGAAAGAAAAAGAGGACAGAAAAGTTAAAAGAAAATGCCCTACAGGTCACCTATAGCCAGATCTTACAGATCTCATTTTCTCAACTGAGGTTCCCTTGTCCCAGGTAGCTTGTGTCAAGTTGACATACAACTATCCAGCACAATGATCAGTGAAAGGATACTTGCTCATCTTAGATAACTGCCAAACCCATCTGCTTACACAGCTCTATAGCTCTAGCGCTTTCCCGGGAGGTAAAGTACAGATGCCTTCTTCTTGGCAAAAATCTCAGGCCATCTCAATGATGATTCATCTTTACATGCTGCCTCTTTTCTGGTCCCATGTGTACAAGACAAAAAAGTAAGTTTATATACTATAGTTACTAAAAGCAAACAGCTGCCCTGAGAGTTAAACACAGGAAAAGCCCTAGATCTCTTTTCCTCAGGACACAGTGAGGTCTGAGGGGTGGATGAATGGACACATGCTTGCTAAAGCAGGTAGCTCTGGCTGGGCCCTCCCTCCCACCTCAGCAGCCTGTGTCTATATAAAAGTTCCCTAACAATTCTCAAAAGCTTACTGCTTTTGCACTATTTGATTAGCTATAAAATAGTGGCCTCATTGCCAGGCCTGGTTGTGAAGGACCGGGATGGCTATGAGGCTAATACAGAAGGATGGCAAGTTCAAGGTTAGCCTGGGCCTCAAAGCAAGGAGCTCACTGCCTCCCTGGATGAGTAAGAGAGGCCTTGCTGCAAAATAACAAGTAAAAAGAGGGTGGGAGGGGCTGGTGAGATGGCTCAGAGGTTAAGAGCACTTGCTGTTCTTCCAAAAGTCCTGAGTTCAATTCCCAGCAACCACATGGTAGCTCACAACCATCTATACTGTGATCTGGTGCCCTCTTTCTGGCTTACAGGCACACATGCAGGCAGAGTACTATATACTGTATAAATAATAAATAAATAAATCTTAAAAAAAAAAAAAAAAAGAGTGTGGGACCACATCAATAAGAGCACCGGCCTAGGAAGGCAAAGGCACTTTTTGTTAATACCTTTTCTTAAAAGCACTTTTTGTTAAAAAAGAATATTTACAAGGAAAAAATGGGGCTAAAGATATGTTTAGTTTAAATACTAGGAATGGCTGCCCACACCCATAATTTCAGGACTGGGAGGTAGGGGCAAAAGGATCTCTGAGTTCCAGGCCAGCAGCCCTGGCTACATAATGAAAGCCTGTCTCAAAAAACAAACAAACAGAACAAACAAAAAAAACCTACCATCACCAAAACAATGAGCTTAAATTCCTCCCCTTTAGAAAGAAAAAGATTTCCTACTTACTGTTTTAATTTCTCATATGTGTAACAAAAATAGTTTGAGGTATACAAAGTGGGTTCCAGGATAGCCAGGACTACAGAGAGAAACCCTGTCTTGAACAACACCCCTGCCACACACAGAGACACACAAAAGGAAAGGCATACCCATGTAGGCAAATGTGTCCCTGCTCACTGGGGTATCCTGCTCTGTGTTCTGCTTTACGTGCTTTCCCCCTGGCTCTGGAGGTTCTTCCCCATCATCTAGAAGCTCCCGAGGCCGCTTGCTGGTCTTCACCTGTGATTCCTGCACATCTGCATTTTCCTGCCCTGAAAGAAGATTCCAACCATGACCCAAAACCAGAGAGTGCATGAATACTGAAGAGCCAAAGACTCTGCGAGAGTTTTTAACATTACTCCACCAGACTAAGGCACTCCAGATGTGGCCCTACCAAGAAGGAATGACTGAAGACCATCCCTGGTGCCTAGCAGGAGCTGCAGAGAGTCCAAGACTCCCACTGAAAATAACAGTAACAGATGGGTAAATAAATAAAAGTTCTTGGAACCCAATTTTCCCAAGGGAGATGCCAGTGTATATGTGTGTGTTCCAGTAATTATATGTATGTCCCATGTTCTAAATTAGAGTCAGCTTGCTGATTTGAGTCCTAGAACTGAGAATATTGCAACTGCGGGGACCACTATTCATTAATTTAGTTTACAGGATCCTGCTATGTAGGCCAGGTTTGGAACTGGCTGTCATTCATGCCTCAAATTCCCAATCCTAGTTACCACATACCTGGTCAAACCACACTATTCTTTTTAAAATTATTTTTAAAAGATTTGTGTGTATGTATACGTTCAGGAGATTGTAAGTCATGGTGCTAAGAATCAAACCCTGATCCCTGGGATGTCTCTTTAGCCTCTGAACCACTATTCTTTTTTTTTTTTTTTTTTTTTTAAGATTTATTTATTATATATAGTGTTCTGACTTCATGTACACCTGAATGCTAGAAGAGGGCACCAGATCTCACTATAAATGGTTGTGAGCCACCATGTGGTTGCTGGGAATTGAACTTAGGACCCCTGGAAGAGCAGATAGCGCTCTTAACCTCCGAGCCATCTCTCCAGTCCTGAACCACTATTCTTAACTCTAAGGATACAGGAAAAATAAGAATCACTTCAGATGCAGAGGTAGATACAGTGATGTCGGGAATGCAAGGGGCTTTTCATAGGTTAGAATGTTACCCTGCTGTTAAGTGACATACCTTTTGAACCATCTGGGCTTGAAGAGTTCCTAACAAAGGCCCAGGCCTCCTCCTCTGTGGCAAATTTCTTAAACCTGGCAGCAGGAAACCGGTTCACTTGCGCTCTGCACTCACTCCTGAAAGAGTGCGTATGTTAGCGCAGGCTTCCTTTCAGTTTGTACTCTTGTAATTTTTTTCAAACTTAATTTTATTTTTACTATTATAACTCATCTGCTTATCAGTGCCATGTTTTACAAGTTTTAGGTTCACATCAAATAAGAACAGAAAGTGGAGAGTTCTCTTAAGTTCTGGCTCCAGTGTCCACTGTTTACATCAAGGCTCACTCAGAACTGTAAAGCCTACAGTTTCAGTGAATATATAAAGAGAGTGATATGGGTCTACATTACTACACCATCCACAACTTCATGCCTTAGAAATCCCCTGTTGGAGCTGGGGGTGGGGGTGCACGCCTATAATCCCACATTCTAGGGAGGCAGAAGCAGGAGGATCACCTCAAGTTCAATGCCACCCGAATCTATATACAGGTTCTAGGCCAGCCAGTATCTCATAGAAGCTCAGTCTCAAAAACATTTTGGTTTGGGAGCACACACCTGTGATCCCAGTACTTGAGACACAGAGACAAAAGGTCTGAAGTTCAAGGTCATTTTGATTTATAGCTAGTTCAGCTAAAGGTCAGCCCAAGATACACAAGACCCTGTCTGCTCTCATAGTCATCATCGCTCCTTGGGCACTAACCTCTAACAATCATTGACTTGTTTTGCAATCTCCGTATTTGTTCCAGGATGTCATACAGCTGGAATCACACACTTGATTGTGAATGAAATGCAGATCATTTCAAGTTGGCTTTTTCTTTTAGCACAATATAGTTAGTACTCCTCCACACTATTCATCTTTGATAACTCATTTCAGGTCTGCATGATACTCCATTAGCTTATCAACACACTTCCTACTGGAAATTTGGCTTCCAAGTTTTGTCAGTTATGAATTAAATCTCCATACATGGTTAAGTGCAGCTTTTTGGGAGGGCCCACAGCTTCCAACATTTTTATTTCAATAAACCAGACAGGATTTAACTGACCACAGCAGTGCCTATCTGCAACGCCTGCATTTGATAGTAAAGATAGAAAGAGCAGAAGTTCAATTTGGCACATAACCAGCTCGAGAAAAGAAACCCTGTCGCCAAGAAAATAAAAAAATAAAAACCGGGAAGCCAGGCGTGGTGGCGCACGCCAATGAGTCCAGCTCCTTGGATTACGTGGGGTCCCGTATCAAAAACAAAACACCCACACACAGGGACGATCAGAACATGGGAATCTTTGTGTAAATTCTGGTCTGCAGTGATGATGTGCTCTCTTTGGTAGTCTCTGACTGCCTAAAGGACTAAACAAGCTGTTTGGTGTTTAGAATAAAGGGCTCAGCTGGGCTCCGTCTCACCAACTCAGGAAGACGCCGGTCTTGCGGCCCCTTCTCACCGCATAGAACATCCCTTGCCCGGGAACGCTTCGCCTCACGCGAACGAAGACCAGTGTCACGGTGTGGAACACCGGCAGCAGCCAGCGCATCACTCACGCCACCGGGTCAAACCGCATCTTGGCCCGCGAGCCTTCACTAAGCGACCCGGCACACTTCCGGCGCAGGAAGGTGACGTCCTCCAGGTACCTGCCGCGAGCGGGGCGGGGCCTAGAGCGTGTTTTTGTTTCGTAGAAGTCACTGAAACTTCGGGGCTGGAGGCCGAGGTGCCTTCCAGCTGCAAGCGCCAGGTCCAGTCCCAACACAACAAAACTGCATATGAAGTGGGAAGGCGGGAGAAAGGGAAGAAGGAGTGTAAAGATGACGCCTGGATGTGAAAGCAGAGAGGCCCTGTGAAGCTACACCCCTATTCCAGGATGGCCACTTCTGCAGAACATGGTTCCCCTCGCCTTTTCCAGCATATTCTGAGCCTTGGGATGGCCATAGCAAAAAGAATGAGGAATGTCATGAGTACACAACGTCATTCTGGCCATATAATTAAGGGAATGAAGCAAGTCACTATAGAAAAATCGGGAAATCCCTTTTGAAATCCCAAAACAACGAAAATTAAGAAATACAGTCCTTGAGGGAGTAGCAAGATGGCTTCAAAAGTAAAGGCACTTGCCCCTGAGTTTGACAACTCGAGTTCCATACTCAGGACCCCACACGGTAGCAGGAGAAAACTGATTCCCACAAGTTGTCCTCTGACTTCCGCACATATGCCATGATGCAATATAGGTGTGCACACACACAAATAGATAAATGTTATTTTTAGAATACAAATGTAATTTTTTAATTTAAAAAATGTATGCTGCTTGAGGTTGCATGGATATGCAAAAAGTGCTAAATAGAAATAAAAATTGGGGACGAGCAAATTCCCTGTAATGGTTGCCTTCAGACAGACTCAGTGGGGTTTGTGGAATACAAAGCAATTCTACTCTCTCTTTGCGGTAGAAATCAGTTAATCTGCGCAGGGCGCAGTGGGGCACGCCTGTAATCCCAGCACTTTGGGGGGACAGAGGCAGGCAGATCTCTGTGAGTTCGAGGCTAGCCTGGTCTACAAAGTGAGTCCAGGACAGCCAAGGCTTGCAGCCACTACTCTTTATAAATGAGCCATCTCTCCAGCACTACAAGAATTGTTATTTTTTAAATATTTGAAGCCAGGCTGGGTGTCTCAAACCTATAATCTCAGTATTGTGTAGACTAAGGCAGGAGGATTACTTCAAATTCAAGGCCAGCCTCGGCTACACAGTGAATCATGGCCATGGAGACTGAAGTTAGAGTCTCACATATATTAAGCGCAGGCCTTGCCAGAGGTTCCTCTCAGCCCTTCATTTTATTTTTATGTAGCAAGTATTAATAGATAGCAACTCAAATAAAATTTCAAAGTTCCAAAAATATTCCAAAGTTTAAAGAAGGAGTATGGAGGCAGCCAGCCCTTCAGAAACCAGGTGTGGTGGCACATGCCTGTCATCCCAGGCTAAGAAGGTAGAGGTAAGAGGATCAATAGTGCAAGGTCATTCTTAGCTACATCACAAACTCAGAACCAGCCTGGAGATACCAGAGACATTTTTTTTAAAAATTGAAAAGAATAGGGGGTTTTCCAACCAAATTTTTTTTTTATTTTTTTGACTTTTTTTGTGTTGGTTTGTTTGAGACAAGATTTTTCTGTGTAATTCCTACAGCCCAGCTACAATCAAAAATCTTAGTAACTGCTGGCTTGGGCTAGATGGCTCAAGAGGTAAAGGTGTTTGCTGTGCAAGCCTGGTGTCATTCGTGAACTGGATCTGCAGAACTCACATGAAAGTGTATGGAAAACTGGGTGTGGTATCACACCACAGACCTTTAATCACAGCAATCAGGAGGTAGAGACAGGAGTGTCTCTGTGAGTTCAAGACAATATCTAGCTCCGAGACAGCCAGGACTATATAGGGAAAGCTTGTCTTAAAAAAAGAAAAGAAAAGAAAAGAAAAAAAAAAAGGCTGGAGAGATGGCTCAGTAGATAAGAGGACTGATTGCTCTTCCAAGGGACCCAGGTTCAATTCCCAGCACCCACATGGAAGCTCTGTAATCCAGCTCCAAGGAATTTGATAACCTCACATAGATGTCCATGCAGGCAAAACACCAATGCACATAAAATCATTAAATAAATAAATCATTAAAATGGTTAAGTTTAAAAAAAAAAAAAAGAAAAAGAAAAAAAGTAGATGGAGAGACCTGATTTCACAAAATCATCTTCTGACATCCACAGGAATGCTATGGCACGTGCTCCCACGACAGCACACATTGATTTAAAAAATGCTGACCTTGAAAACAACAAAGTAACTTAATGTAAAAAAGAATCCATTACAACTTTGAATTTATAACTTCAACCTACATTTTCTTGCAAATTACATTTTTCATAAAGACTGATTAACATTTAATGTAATTATTATGTAAAACACTTTAGTATTTCCCAATATGTGTAGTTTTGAAGAAAAACTCCTTGGTGGAGCTAGAAAGATGACTCAGTAGTTAAGAATACTTTCCTTGCCAGGCACTTGCCTTTAATCCCAGCACTCTGGAGGCAGAGGTAGGTGGATCTTTGTGAGCTGGAAGCCAGCCTGATCTGCAGAGTCAGTTCCAGGACAGCCAGGGCTGCACAGAAAAATCCTGTCTCAGAAAGAAACCCAACATCCCCCACACTCACACACAAAAAAGTTTGCCTTGAAAGACGGAGGATTTGAGTTCAGCTTCTCTCACACTTATAACAAGCTGGGCCTGCAGCACATGCCTGTGATCTCATTCAGGGACAAACCCTGACTCAAAGGAAGAGGTAGGAATGAGTTCTGGACCCTGTGGGTGTAGAGAGTGGGCTGAGCATGAGTAAGCAAGCCAGCATGCATTCTATCTCTGTCTTCTTGACTGGAGGTTGTTTCAACTTCCTGCCTTGACTTCCCTGCAATGACTTATTGTAACCTGGAATTTTTGGCTACAATAAATTGTTTCTTCCCTAAATCATTTTCAGTCAGGGTGTTCTATCATGACAACAGAAACAAAACACTGCTTCAGGCCTTCATGAATGGCCTGAACATCACATGTAAGCAGGAACATAGGTTGTACACTCATACACAGACTTACACTCCCTGCAATCATCCCTTTCTGTAGAAAGAATGCATGTGGCTGGCCGTGAGAGCTCCGAGCTATTAGCCTAGCATTTATAAAGTTGATGCAGGAAGTTGTCCTGGGCTACATAGGAAGATTCCATCAGGAACAAAAGGAAACAAAAATAATGAGGTGACCTAGTATCCTGTACATGCTGAGTGTGCAAGCTGGATGTGGTGGTATCCCAGCACTTGGGAGGAGGAGGCAGGCAGATCTCTGTGAGTTTCAGAACAGCCTGGTCTGAATATCTACATAGGGAGTTCTGCAAAAGCCAGAGCTATGCAGACAGATGTCACCCTCCAAACTCCACTCCCAGAGGAGGAGGAGGAGGAGGAGGAGAGGGGGGAGAGGAAGAGGAGGAGGAGGAGGAGGAGGAGGAGGAGGAGGAGGAGGAGGAGGAG
>NW_026585644.1:15334829-15459006 GCF_907164565.1 Psammomys obesus
AGGAGGAGGAGGAGGAGGAGGAGGAGGAGGAGGAGGAGGAGGAGGAGAAGAAGAAGAAGAAGAAGAAGAAGAAGAAGAAGAAGAAGAAGAAGAAGAAGAAGAAG
Organism: Psammomys obesus; assembly: GCF_907164565.1. NCBI lineage: Eukaryota > Metazoa > Chordata > Mammalia > Rodentia > Muridae > Psammomys > Psammomys obesus. The sequence goes on from NW_026585644.1 coordinate 15,334,934, forward strand.
AAGAAGAAGAAGAAGAAGAAGAAAAAGAAAAAGAAGAAAAAGAAGATAGTGCCTCCCTATGAAGCCCAGCTTGGTCTTAAACTTGAAATCCCCCTAACTTGACCTCTTGAGTGCTTGTATTACTGGTATGTACCATATTGCTGGTCTTAGATTATTTTTACAGTGAGACTACCATATATCTAGCTAGCTAGCTGATGTGACTCTCTCACTGACCCTGGGCTTCAAGATGATTAATTTCTTATATCCATTTTGCCCTCAGCTTCCTGATATGGTTTAATAAAAATTATTAATGAGTAGATGTGCACCTTGAGGATTTAAAGTAAAAATACCTGATTTTTTTTAATATAAAAGTTTAGGTTTGTGATTCTTTTAAGGTTCTTATAAGATTACCTTTTAAGATAATTGAGTCTTTCTTTGTAACCACAAATTGCAGCCTACTGGTAAAGAAAAAGCTGGCTGAGAAGTTACCTGGCTTGCTCACACACACTTTGTTGATCTATAATAAGTGTCTTAGTTAGAAATGTATATGAGTTTTTGGAAATAATTTGTTTCTCTCCCATGATACATAAAATACTTGATCATGTAAGGATATTGGGGAACATATTTTTCTTATGTATACTCATTGTTATTGTTCATTTAAATGTAACCACATTGTGATTTTTGTACTGCTTGAAAGATCTTGCTGGGATATATAAGCTGTAGAAGATATAATAAATGTTGTTGGAACTCAATTTTCAGAATTTGTTCCATCCACCAAATGTACATTATGTATATATGTGTATATGCACAGCAGCAGCAGCTTGGGTTAGAATCCTAGTCCATACACAAAGGAGGTTGAAATCCTTTTCCATACACCCAATGTATGAATGTGTCTGTCTGTATATGTATGTACATATGTATGTGTAGAGTAAGAGAAGCTAAATAAAGACAGAGAAGCTTGTAGGAACCTACCTGCTGGAGTCTGTCTCACATCATCATCAAGTGTTAGTGTGTGTGTGTGTGTGTGTGTGTGTGTGTGTGTGTTCTTTTTCTCTCCTTTCCTTTTCTTTTTAGATGCTTCTGACCACCAGTGGAAGCCCCCAGTGGAGCCATCAGCTCTAGCCCCCGATTTCCACAATCAGGTGAAAGCCCCCGCCAGGACACTGCCAGCTCTGGCCCAACACCAAGAACAATTAGTTTTGGCCCCTCAGCTTACCACTATCAATGGACACTGCTGTTAATAACAATCAGTTCTGGACTAGAGAGTTAAGCCTTTTACCGTCAGAGAAAGTCTGCTGGGTGATCAGCCAGTATGGATCCATGCCCTGACTCAGTGTACCCTGTGGTGTCAAAGCTGGTCTTTGACAATGGGGATTTCAAGCTACACCCCAGACCATAGCATAGGGTGTCAGGTGACGCCTGACATAGTCAGAGGCTGCAAGGCTCCTCCATTGGAGAGGAAGCTGAGGGTATAGGGGGATTGTGGCTCTCCAAAGCAGCTTTGCCCAGAGGGTCTATGGCATCCATCCAGCTTCAAGCTGCCCTGGTAACTAGACCATGGCCTTATTTTAGTGTAGACCAGCTGTTCTCAACCTGTGGGTCTCAACCCCTTTTGGGAGTAAAATATAAGATATTTACATTATGATTCATAAAAATAATAAAATTAGTTATAAAGTAGCAACAAAATAATTTTTGTTATAGTCCAAGAATAGCCTCACAAACCACTCAGATGCCGATCTCAGTCAGGTATGGAGGATTTATTGATGCACATCCCAAGTTTGATCATGACTGGACACACAGTGAGCTCAAGAGCCAAAATGTGATGCTGATCTGTACTTAAAGCAGGCTTTTTATAGGAAAAACCAAGTGAGGAAGGCAGAGGGAGGACAGTGCTACATTTTGGCTAACAAAACAAAGTATATCAGCCAAGCTTGTAAGCTGACTGGGTGGGATATAGGGTAGGGGAACTTGGAGACTTTATCTTGAGGGTTTAAGGACCTTCCAGCTCCCTACCATTCCCTTGAGAAAGGGACATAGCAGGGTATTGTGGTTTAGCTCAAACAGAAGATACATTTATCATTTCTGTCATTATAACTCTATACAACAATTTTTGAATTGTGCACTAGGGAAGACAAAATGGCTGCTCTTATATTGGGCAAGGTCTGGACATGTCTGGACATGTCACAATGTTGGTGGGCCTTAACAACGTTATGGTTGGGGGCCACTATAACATGAGAGAGTGTATTAAAGAGTTGCAACATTAAGATGGTTAGGACTACTGGTCTAGATGGATGGGGCCTTGGGGTGGCTCTCCTGAGGTTGGCTCAGTACAGTCCCCCTCCCCTATAGCCATTTTTTAGGGTACAGAATTGGACGGCCTCCTTTTGAGACCTAGTCATTCCATAAAAGTTAAGCCCAGCCAATACCTAGAGGTGGGTGCGTCTTTCCTGCACATTCACTTTGCAACTTCACCTTCCTAATGTTCCATCAACCACCTGCATCTACCTCTCACTATGGCCCAGTAGCTAGCTGGTGAAAGATTCAGCCTAGCAGCCAGGCATGGGGGCATACATCTTTGACCCCAGCACTTGGAAGGTAGAGGCAGGTGAATTGCTGTGAGTTTGAGGCTAGCCTGGTCTACAAAGCAAGTCCAGGACAGGTGTGGCTACACTGAGAAATGCTGTCTTGAAAAACTAAAAAACAAACAAAAAAGAGTCACAAAAGATTCACTTTGTCCCACACCAAACTGGGCATGTTATCTGTAAAGAATTTTACAGCAATAAGAAAAAATAGTGAAAAGTCAAGGGAGCCAGACTTTTGCCATAAAACTCTGGTTACAGATATACTCACATAAAGGAGAAAAGATAGGCATTAATTTAAGTTGAAATTTAAATTTAAATTTAATTTCTCTGAGGAGAAGCTGGGTGTGGTAGTGCATGTCTTCAATCCCAGCACCAGGGAGGCAGACACACCAGATTCCTAGCCTGATCTACATAACAAGTTCCAGGATAGCCAGGCCTACATAGATCTTGTCTCAAGAAATAATAAGTTTATCTCTATTACTCTCCCAAACTCCAGCACTTCTCAGGCCTGCTCACATTGTCTGAGCTAAGATAAGTATAACTCCCAGGAAAATTTTTCCTTGGTCAAGTCAAAGAGGCTACTGTGCTGATTGCTAAATTTCAACTCAAATTGAAGCCTATCTTTTCTCCTTTATGTGATTATATCTGTAACCAGAGTTTTACGGTAAAAGTCTGGCTCCAGAAACCACAAAAAAGCAATATCCTGTCACCTGTTCCAACATGTCAACTAAAGAAATGAGTGCTGGAGGCTGGAGAGATGGCTCAGCAGCTGAAAGCACATACTACTCTAACTGGATTCTCTTCTCAAGGCCTTATAACTCCAGCTCTGGGGGATCTGACACCCTCTTTTGTCCTCCTCAGACACCTGTGTGCATATGCCCACACCAACAAAAAACACCTTCATAAAGAGTACTGACAGAAAGCAGAGAAAGGAGATTAAATGAATTGGTTCAAAAAGGGAAGAACAGATAAAAGGGGTCTAAGTGATCCCAAAGTACATTTTCAGGATACCACCACAGCCTTAGCCAGAGGAAGAAGATGAGGCTAGTTAGACCAGCACCCAGTGCCCTTCTGCAGTGTGTGTGTGCGTGTGTGTTATAATAACACAATGGGCATTGGATACACTGGGAGTCAAGATCCGGATTCTTCCCTGCCTACTCCCCCTGGAGTTCACTATGGAGGAGACCTGATCATTCTACTCTCAGACTATCTCCATAAATGTCCCTTTGTAGAGGAAGGATGCACACACTGATATGTTATTTATTTTGTTTTGTTTTGGAGACAGGGTTTCTTTGTGTAGACCAGGCTGGCCTTGAACACAGGGATCTGCCTGCTTTTGCCTCCAGAGTGCTAGGATTAAAGGCATGCACTGTATGTAGCACTTCTTTTTTAAAACTCTTCTTTATTTGGGCTGTTTAGGTCTCAAGCTCCCTACCAACCTTCCAACCCTATGTATGAGAGAGAAGGTTAGTGGGGAGAGAGGGCCCCTTTACTTCTCCTGGCTCTTTACGGTCAATGTGTTTTTTTAGGGCTCTGTGCTAATCTCTATCAACAGCAAACACAGTCAGCAGTCTTCTTCAAGATGCTGTGCCCCTGAAGCATTTCTCTCTGCCACACCGTCTCTCTGGTCTTTTCAAACTGCTACATGCCACACGCCAATACCAAACACCACACCACACCACACCATGACTCCTGTTCTGGGCTCTCAGTTTTTATCCTCAGCGTCCTAGACCACTCTTCATGCCTCATATGGAAGGCCGTTACCAGCTGGGAAAGATCACCCCCTGAACATGACAATTAACAGGTGTGGACAAACTATAGCCCAACTAAAATCCCACACTTGTGATTACAACAAAAGTATATTTACAGAACATAACCGAGTTTACAAAGAAACCCAAACTCCTGTTACAATGCACCACCATGCCTGGCTTGTTAATATTAACTTAATTTCAGTTTCACCAGTACTTTTGTTACTTAACCTGTTGAGTGGCATGCCCAGGAGTAAGCCATGAACAGGGCCTTGTTCCCCAGTGCTCAAGACTCCTTTCAGTGGGGACCTGTCAAGTGACTTACCCTGTCAGACTTGTTTTGTCACTGGAGAAGTGAGGAGCAGGTGTCCCATACACTAAATCCTGGGGACTGCTGTGGAACCATCTATGTCAACCCCTGAAGAACAGCATGGTAGAAACACAGGGCTCATTCCTCACCCAGCCCCCTCTGCTCTCCTGTCCCTGAGGGCCAAAGTTCAGAAGCATCAACTTCAATCCCCAGCTCCATGGTTTGACAGCTCTGTAAATCTAGCGGGTTGCTTATGATCCCTTTCTCCTGTGAAAGATGGAGATGATGATGTTGTCAGTGCTGAAATGTTGACAAAGATACTTGTTCAGTGCCCCTCACACTGTCATCTGGGGCCTGGGTGCCACATGCCTTCTCATGCTATGCCTCATTCAAGAAAATTCACACTGGTGGAGTATATAAGTGATCAGCAGGTTGTCAGCTTATGATACAAAACTAAAGAGTGATTATCCTCCCTGCACCTGATGGGCTCTGGTATCTGATAATCATGAGCTTGTTGCTCAGAACAAGTGGCCTTGCAGCTCCAAAGAACAAGCCCGTGACCCTGAGCTCCCTAAGCACCTGTTATTGCATGGTTTTCATCTTCATTCCAAGCTGATAAGATCATGATGAAAGCCCTGCCAGCCCTAAGTGGAGGGAGAGAAGGGACCTTTGGTAAAACTCAGTCCGTCAACTTTTGATCAAAGACGGATGCATAAATCCATCTCCTGTGCAATGAAGGCTTCATCACCAACTCTCTGCAGCTCATTACCACATGAGGCTCTGGAGGGGAAGGGATGACTTTTTGCTTTTTAGACCCTGAGATGACACATTGCCAATGCAGGGAATTTTAATGTTTTTGTTACATTTATTTATTGTTGTGTATGTGGTTGTGTGTGCATGTATGCATGCAAATGCACATGTGTCTGTGTGTGTGTGAGAGAGAAAGAGAGAGAGAGAGAGACAGACAGACAGATGGAGGACAACCGGTAGAAGGCAGTTCTCTTCTACCATGTGAGTCTGAGTGACTGAACTCAGGTCCTCAGCTTAGAGACAAGCACCTATATCTACTGAGCCATTTCACTGGCCCTGAAGGGGATATTTTAATAGTGTTTTACACAATAATGAACAATTTTTTAAAAACTGGAGACAGTATTTCTTGTGTCCCAAGCTGGATTTAATTTGATAAGTTGCTGAAGATGACCTTGAACTACTAATCTTTGCTAGTCCTTTCAAGTGGTGAACTCAGATGTGAATGGCAGCCTTTCAGGCTGTACTTTGCCTGAAGTACAACTCTAGTTTACAAACAGCACTTGGCTCCATTTTAGTGCAAATGCAGAGGCAGAATGGTTTTGCACTTACTGTGCATGTGGACACCACCCAAGAGGCACAGACAGACCACTTATTCCTAAGATTATGAAGTAGAGTGGGACCATATGAGCACACAAGCACATTAAAACTACATCATCAGCTGGGCAGTGGTGGCACATTCCTTTAATCCCAGCAAAACCAGACAGATCTCTGTGAGTTGGAGGCCAGCTTGGTCTAAAGAGTGAGTTCCAGGACACCCAGTGCCACACAAAGAATCTCTGTCACAAACAAACAAACAAACAAACAAACAAGACAGAGAGACAGAGAGAGTAAAGGAAAGCAAGACCAAACTACTTTAGCAAAACAAGACTAAAAAGTGACTGAAGATGCTGTTATGGTCCAAGAATAGCTGCACAAACCCCTCAGACACTGATATCAGTTAGATATGGATGGTTTATAGGATGCAACACCCTAAGACCGGTCATGACCTGGACAGAGAAAGAAACCCAGGAGCCTAACTATGACATCGTCTTGTTCTCACAGCAGGATTTTTATAGAAAGAACCAAATGCAAAAGATACGGGGAGTGCATTAACACATTTTGGCCAACCGTACAAAGCAATATTACATTTTTTGCTAACTAGACAAAGTATTATCAGACAAATATTTAGCAGATTGATCCTAAGTGAGGTAAAGTGAGGCAGTGCTTAGCCTTTTCTAGAGTACATCCAAAGTGTAGCCAGGTGTGTAAATAAGAAGGGTGCAACCAGAGTGTAGCCAAGTGAGTAGATAACAAAGTATGAGTTATGACACTATTGAATCAAAGTAAAATAGAAGATCAGCTTGACCCTCTGGCAGGGTCTGTTAGTGTCAGCTATGAATAACTGCTCCTAGGAAGGAGAGTTGAAAAGTTTAAAATTTTGAACTTAAAATTGAAGACAAAATGCAATCTGAATACAAAAATGGCTGCAACTATGTCAAAGAGCTGACCTCAACAATGCAATACCTCACCTAGACCTGAAGAGGAGGGCAGCAGCTCTGCAATAGTGATTGTCTTCACTGACCTATCATCTAACCACCTACTGTGTGCATTAAAGGCTAAAAAGGCAGAAGATTTCTATCTGTTCCCAGGGCTCCGGGGTAGCTTGGCTCCACTGCTGATGTGGTTTACTCTAATTGCTATCTGTCATCCATCTGTCTAACCCAGTCTTCCACAGTCCTGTGGTCTCGTACCTCACATCTGTGGCTTCTCCAGGGAGTGGGATAAAGGTAGTAGCTTGCCTCCTTGTGAGATGTAGTCACAAAATATCTGGGGAGATGGCTCAGTGATTAAGAGCACTTGCTACTTTTGCAGAGAACCGTGTTCAGTTCCCAGCATCAATATGGTGGCTCATGATGGCCTATAACTCCAGTTATAGAGGATCTGATGCCCTCTTCTGCCCACCATGGGTATCAGGCATGCACCTGGTGCCCATAAATACACATATGCAGGCAAAACCACACAATACATTTAAAACATTTTTAAAAGCTGTATCTTTAAATCTTATCAACATTAGGATGAGAAGGGGATGCTATCAACAACTCTACATACATAAATTCAATAACTTACATAGTATCAATTTTCTCAAAAAACAAACAAACAAACAAACAACAAAAACCAAACAAACCCAACCAACCCATAAGCTACTAAATTTTGGCCAATATAAAACAGGCAATTTGAATATTTTTATATATTTTTTAATTTTATGTGCATGATTGTTTCTCCTGCATGTGTCTCTGTGCACTGTGTGAGTGCATGGTGCCAGATGAGGCCAGAAGAGGGCATTAGATCCCCCAGAACTGGAATAACAGAGGGTTTGTGCGCCACATAAGGGCCAGGTATTGAAAACTGGTCCTCTGGAAGAGCAGCCAGAGCTCTTAACCACTGAGAAAGCTCCCTAGCCCTGAAACAGATAATTTGAATAGCCACATGATCATTAAAAACAAAACAAAATAAACAAACCCAGTGTGGTGGCACATATCTGTAGTCCTAGCACTTGGGAAGTGAAGGCAGGAGGATCAGGGGTTCCAGATCATTCTCAGCTACACAGTAACTTCTTCGCCACCTTGGGTTATAAGAGATTCTGTCTCAAACAAACAAAAACCAAAACAAAACAGAGCTTGTAATTTCAAAAACACTTTAGAAAAAAAAATCTTCAGGCCCCGTTGACTTCAAAGGATTAGAATTAGATTTCACAGGATTGAATTAGAATTAATGCCCATTCTACAGTGTTTTTCACAAAACAAAAGACAAGAAACATTTGCAACTCATTTTAGGATCCTGGGATTAACCTGATATTGAAGCCAAAGCAGTAAGAAACAAAGAGAAAAAGGAAAAAAAGAAAAAGAGAGAAAGTGAGACAAAGAGACAAACAAACAAACAAGCAAACAAACAAAGCAAACAACCTATTACCAGGGTGTAGGGTTGAATACTTGTGATCCCAGAACTTGCAGTCAGAATTACCGCAACTTCAAAGCCAGCCTGGTTCCAGGTCAGGGGCTAAAAAGTGGAGCTCAGTCTCAAAACAGCAGACAAAGAGAAGGAAACAGTGAATATGAATCACAGATTAATGCCTTTCACAAGCATGGGTATAATAAAACAATATTAAAATAATATCACTTCATGACTGAATTACATTCTTCTAGAGATGGAAAACTGGTTCAATACTTGTAAATCAGTCAATGTTGTCTACCATATTAACAAGCTACAAAAAAAAGTTACTACATAATACTAATTGATCATTAAAACATGTGACTTAAGCCTATGCTCATTCATGTCAAAAACTTTTTGGAAAAGTAGGAACAGGAAAGACCTTCCTCAACTTGATAATAAAGATCCATCTATTTGTCTATCCGTCCGTCTATCTATAAACCTTTCAACCAATAATACCACCCTTAGAGACTGGGCCAGCCTGGTCTACAAAGAGAGTTCTAGAATATCCAGGGCCACATAAAAACCCTGCCCCCAAAAAAAGAAAAGGAAAGAAAAAAAAACAAACAAAAAAGAAGAGAGGGAAAGAGGAAAGGAAATCAGATTACATTTCTGTTTGTTCTATAGGGAATCAAATCAGTGAGGAAGTATTGAATACAACTTGTCATTCTTTAGTTCATGGTTTTTGTTGTTGTTGTTTTGCTGTGTCACAGAAAGTGACAGGCTTTCTGTGTGTAGTCTTAACTCTCCTAGAAGCCTTTAAGGGTGGTATTATTGTTTGAAAGGTTTGTAGATAAATGGATGTTCATTACCAAGCTGAGAAAGATCTTTCCTGTTCCTACTTTTCCAAAAAGTTTTTGACCTGAGTGAGTGTAGATGTCGCTACTACCATCCCCACTAAACAAAGTATTGGAAAACCAGTGGTACTTACTAGATAAACTTTTACATTATTTCCTCTACATAATAGCAGAGGCAAAAGCCAGGCAAAGACACGTGCAGAGTAAGGGAGTGGAAACGGTTCTTCCAACCTCAAAGGATTGGTCAGACAAGAGTGTAGATTCAAATACACCTTTCTTCCTGTCATTTATACCTCTGGGGAAGGAACATCAGTTTTTTTCCCAGTGGAGTGACACTGGGTATATCAATCACTCTGGGGCAGGTCTCGTGTTCAGGTCGTTGACTCCATAGTTTGTATGTGTTTGTGTGTGTGTTCATGTGTGCATGTGTGCATGCTTTTATTTGGTTACAGTGTGTTTTATTTTTGAGAGGTGGCATTTTATTTTCCTGGTTTTGGGGGGCCTTGTTGTAGCATTGGGTTTTGTTTTTTGAGAAAGAACTTAAAGTTGGGTGGGTAGGGAGGGGGATTGAGTATGGAAGGATTTGGGGAAGTGAAAGAATATAATCAAAATAAATTTAAAGTTATTTTTAAAATTATATATGATATATATATCTTCATTGAACAATCTTGAATTTGACTCATATTTTTCAAACAGTCCTGAATGTTCTGTGTACCAGGCTGGCTTCTAAGTCATAGGGATTCCCTGACTCTACTTTCTGAATGCTGGACCTAGAGGTAATTGCTACCATCTCTTTTTAAAGCCCGTAGCTTTAAAAATTAGAGAGATTGTAGCCAGGTGGTGGTGGCACAAGCTTTTAATCTCAGCACTCAGGATGCATAAACAAGCTGATTCTCTGTGAGTTCAAGGGCAGCCTGGTCAACAGAGTAAGATTCGGGACTTCCCAAGCTACACAGAGAAACCCTGTCTCAAAAAACCAAACCATAGTTAAGTAATAATTTTCCCTACTAACCTTGACAGATAGTAAAACCCAAAAGGCTAAATAATCCCCCTGCAGCCAGAGAATCTGGTGTAAGGGGTGAAGTCTAACTGGCACCAAGTGACTAGGTCCTCACTGCTCCTTCATGTGCCAGGGTGTGATCTTCCAAAGACTTCCCTAACTTCTTAAAGCATGTATCTCTCCCCCTTCCACTCGCTCTCGTTTTATTGTTATGTAAGCCATTACAACTTGTCATTCTATAGTCCACTGTTTGTGTGTATGTGGTTTTTTGAGACAGGGTTTCTCTGTGTAGCTGTGGCTGTCCTGGACTAGCTTTGTAGACCAGGCTGGCTTCCAATTCACAGCCATCTGCCTGCCTCTGCCTCCCGGAGTGCTGGGACCCCAGCTTCATTTTGTTTTATTATTTCTCATTGGAAGTGCATTCTCAACTGCCTTCTTGGCTCTCCCCATCTTTTAGGGCATAACTGTCCCTGTTTTTTGGGTAGCCCTGGCAGACAGAGGCCTTCCCTTCTGGAGCTAACCCGATCATCAGCTTCTATTACTGGATCTTTCTGAAAATGGATTTGTTGTTATTGTTCTGGTTTTTGAGGCGGGGTCTCTATTGTAGTCCTACACACGCTGTGTAGACCAGGCTGGTCTTCACTGACAGTTATACCTCCACCTTTGCATCCTGAGTGCTGGCATGAACCAATACTCAGCATTCTCCCCAAATGGTCTTTTTTGTTTGTTTGTTGTTTTTTCGAGGCAGGGTTTTTCTGTGTAGCCCTGGCTGTCCTGATTTTGTAGACCAAGCTGGCCTTGAACTCACAGAAACCCACCTGCCTATGCTGGGATCAAAGGCGTGCGCCACCACGCCTGGTTTCCGCAAATGTTAAATTCAACAGGGCAGCTTCATACTTTTGAGGGTGGGTTCCTGGACTTGTTTCAGAATCTCCCGCTGCACCAAGCAACATGTTAAAAATAGAAATTTATGACAATTACTCAACACTTCCTCACTGATTTGGTTCCCTATGGAACTGGAACGTCATCTGATTTCTCTTGTTGTTGCTAGTTTTTATTTTTGTTTGTTTGTTTTTTGGTCGAGACAGGGCTTTTGTATGTAGCCCTGGTTATCCTGGAACTGTCATTGTAGAGCAGATGGCCTCAAACTCAAAGAAATCCGCCTGCATCTGCCTCCTGAGTTCTGAGATTAAAAGCGTGCAGTCGATTTCCTTTTCATTATGTCAGCGGGATAAGTAGAATCAGCTCGGACCTAACTACACTTTTCAAACGTCCCATCTTCTTCGTGAATGAAGCCGCGCGCTTTCAAACCGGTTCTCTCTCCGATGGCCGTGCGTCCGCCACCACTCTACCCAGGACTACAACTATGGAAGCCGAGAGCTTACACAAACGGAACCAAATGCCGACTTCTACGGGGAACGAGTGAAAACAGCACACTTGTCCTCCGGAACCACTTCCTTGTACAGTCTAAGAAGGCGTAATCTACCACTTTTCTGGACAGCTTCCGGTTTCCGCCCCTCTACTTCCGCTGCTCCCGCCTCTTCCTTTTTTCTTCCGCCACCCGGATATGAGCTGTTCTCGCGAGAGCTGTGTCTCTTTCTAAGCCGGCACTCCGAAAGGTAGGTTCGTGGCCGGCAATGTGGCTGTGGTTTTTCGCGGAGTTTGGAGGAATGGACTCTTGGGGCGGGTTCCGGGGCGTCGGGCCCTGCGTCCTGGGTGGGGATGCAGCGGATTACCCGGCCCGCGCCCGTCGATGGCCCCAGCCGGGCGGTGTGCGCCCAGATGACCAGTAGCACTTTCCTCCCCTCAGGACGAAGCCATGTTCAGCTCGAGCGCCAAGATAGTGAAGCCGAATGGCGAGAAGCCGGACGAGTTCGAGTCTGGCATCTCTCAGGTGAGCTTGTCTCGCGGGTCCCCTTGATTTCTCGATCTTGGGTCCCCTGACCTCAGTTTGGAACCCACGTTCTCTGTGTCCGCAGGCGCTGCTCGAGCTGGAGATGAACTCGGATCTCAAGGCGCAGCTGCGGGAACTCAACATCACTGCGGCCAAGGTGAGCAGGGTTCCCGGGGAGCGCACACTGCCTTGGCACGGGAGTAAGGAACCGTAAAGGCAGCAGACGTGGGACGGGAAGTGTATTCTCGCTATGAGTTCATGCATGCCGCGCGTGATTGTTAGATTTTTCTCCTACTCTTCTGAATTGAAACATGAACTTCCTAGAAGTTTCCAGGCGAGTCCAAACTGGACAGTCATTTGAGCATCAGTGGGGGCTTTTCCGAGTTTGGGTTTTGACAATTGTTTTCTTTTATAAAGATTTGTTTTGCAAGTTGTTAGTGTTTTGCTTGTGTTATGTATACATACTACTTGTGTGTTCTTGGATGGCTGTAAGTGCTGGGAATTGAACCTGGATCCTTTGGAAACACAGCTCTGCTCTCAACCACCTGTGAACCACCTCAGGATAAGTGTTTTTAGTCAATTTCATGGATTTTGGCGAAGTGTCCTGCATCAAGGACAACCAGGCCATGGTGAATTTAAAGTTTACCTTTGTAGATTGTTCCATCATGCTAGGGCATCCCGAGGTAGCACATGACCAGAGTGCCCCTGACTCATCCACCAGACAGAATCTCCTGTGTCCTAGCCCCCCACTATTTGCTTTGCAGCTGAGACTGCCCTTGAACTCAGTCCTCCTGACTCTGCTTATCCAGTGCTGGAGTGGTGGACATAGATCTCTGCTGGCCTTTAGGAGCCCCTTGTGGAGTCACCTGGACTAATTGTGCGATTAGGTTTTTTAGTGATCACTTCAGGTGGCTAATATATCCTGGAGAGTCCACCTCTGAACCCACTCTTAGCATCTCAAAATGAATGTTAGGTTTTAATTCATGAATTTCAGGGACCCCTAGGCTATATCCAAACCAAGAGAATGTTGGAGAGGGGAGCTGTATTGCTGGTTTGGCAGAGTGCGGAAGTAATCGCAGCACCTGTGAGGCAGGGGTAGGTGAATCTCTTGAGTTTGAGGCTAGCCTGGTTTATAAAGCAAGTTCTGGGACAGTCATGGCTATTCAGAAATTCTGGAAAAACAAACAGACAAACTTAAAATGACAGGGATATTTTTTTCCTCTTAGGAAATTGAAGTTGGTGGTGGTCGGAAAGCTATCATAATTTTTGTACCAGTTCCTCAGCTGAAATCTTTCCAGAAAATCCAAGTCCGGCTAGTTCGGGAGTTGGAGAAGAAGTTCAGCGGGAAGCATGTGGTCTTCATTGCTCAGGTATCTGCTTGGTTCCCTGTATTCTGAATTACTTGGGTTTAGGTTTTGGTGATGGGTATGCTGACAGTCTTGATGGTGGGGTGTTGGGTTGGAACAGTGGGGTATGTTCACTGTAGGAGTCAGTGGTCTAAAGGGACTGTTAAGTTTAGGGCTGGATATGGTGCGGCATGGGGATGAGGTGTGGGGCTGATTGGAAAGAGGAATACCGTTGAGGCATTGTGGTGTGCAGTGGACTGTTTTGAATGTGGCAACATAGGCATTTTTGCACTTAAAGCGGTTACTTGGACATTTCTTAGCCTTCCATCAGCTCACTTTGTGTTTGTTTTCATCATAATTCACTTTAAAGAGGAGGATTTTGCCCAAGCCAACCCGGAAAAGCCGCACGAAAAATAAGCAGAAGCGCCCCAGAAGGTGAGTGTTCTAGCAGCATGTCATCCATGTGGGGTCCTTCTTGGGTGGCATTCTCCTGTTCCGTGTGCTATGTTGGGATTTATTGTAGGCATGAAGTTTCAGTGGGTTCATGTAGACATGCTGGGTAGTGTTTGTCATAGGTACCACACAGGTGAGGCTTGTTCTGTTCTGTGGGCAAAGGAGAAAGTATCTTCCACCCCCATCCCAGATAGGGTTTGTCTGTGTAGGTGGCTCTGGCTGGCCTCAAACTCTGAGCTCTGCCTTCCTCTGAGGTGCTGCGATTAAAAGTGTGCATCATTGCTGTCTGGCTAACTATGTAGCTCTGTGTTTTGTTTTTTGTTGTTGTTTTCTTTTTTGTTTTGTTTGTTTGTTTTGAGATAGGGTTTCTGTGTAGCCTTGGCTGTCCTATACTCTTTGTAAACCATGTTGGCCTGAACTCACAGAGATTGCCTGCCTCAGGCTCCAAGTGCTTGGAATACAGGTGTGCACCTCTGCACCTAGCTATCTGTGTGGTTTGTTGGGTGCAGTTGAGGTACTAGGGTGATTTTGTTGTGTGGTAGAGGCAGAACATGGATGGGTTTCCTGGTGCCAGGGTGACAGGGCTATGTCATTGGTGTTGAAGATGCTGATATAGTCACTTCACGAATGAGTCATTAGACTTGCCTTCTCGTGCTGTTGTTGCTATAGTTAACAGATTTGCAGTATAGATCCCTATTGGTCCTCAGGGACCAGATTGAAGTCTGCTTAAAACTCGTGAGACATACAGTTTGTATTGTGTGGTGGTGCTTTTGAAACAGGGTCTCATAGTTCAGGTGAGCCCTGAACTTGCTGTGTAGCTAACATTGCCCTTTAACTCAAACTCTGTCACTTTTGCCCAAGTTTTGAGATTATTGGTGCATGCCATTATGCCCTGTGGGATAATGCTAAGAATGTCCTAATTCAGTCTTCTAAAGCCATTGGAAAATTGGGTGTGTGGATAAATAAATGCCCTCTCTTCAGGAAGCAAGAGGGGTACTGGTCACAGCTGTTGCCATAGTTTTTCATGAGTAGTTGGAATGGTAGGAATTTTTGGGATTTTTTTGCTGCTGTACTTAGTGGGGTTTGCAATTGTGGTTCTTAAAGCCTGGTTGTAATTGCATATGAAGTAGCTCATGCATAGCAGGGCTAAAATTGCCTGCCATAGCTGTAGTGTTCCCAGTGACCTTAGCAGTTCAGCTCATCTTCAGCAGGGTGTGTCCTATACTAATGTTTCAGACCCCAGCTTTGTCACACTGGACTTCCAAGTTGATTCTTAGAATTACTTTGATTTTATAAATTTCTGTTTTAAGAGAGCAAGTGTCTATTGGTACATCTTCCTAGTGTGGTGAGATTGTGCTTTAAAGTGGGTAGCCATCTGATTACCAGATGACGCTTCTGTGTGAATATATAGACGATGAAGCAGAGTGTCTGCCACTTGGTGTGTGCTATTTAGACTGGCAGCCTTAACATCAGTCTTTGCAACTGTTTGGAATCACAGGTGGTTCTTGGCTGTCATAGGTTGGCGTTACAGTAGTGTGGAAGTGACATTCAGCAGGAACTAGTTTTGGTGTTAGTGCTTTTCCTAGGCTAATGGTATGTCATGGTGGACTTGGGTGCTGGCAACAGCAGCAGCTCTCTGGTGGCATGTCACCAAATATAACTGGCACCCATAGTGATCTCTTGGTAAGCTAGGGCACTTGCGAGGTCAGGTGTGGCTGAGATATTTCCCCCTGTGATCAGGGAGCCATTGTGGGGCTTGCCAGGTCCTGGGGAGGTTGGGGTGCTTCGACAAAGTCCATTGGAACTCCCATCTAATGGCAGGGCCAGCATTTTGTTTATTATTTTTTGTTTTCAAGACAGGGTTTCTCTGTAGCCTTGGCTGACCTCAAACTCAGATCCATCTGCCTCTGCCTCCCAAGTGCTGGGATTAAAGGTGTGTGCCACCACTGCCTGACTTGTAGGACCGGTGTTTTGGAGCTGTGATAGGACACCTATCTTTGGGTGTGGAATGCTGTTTTGTTCGTTGATCTTGGTACATGATGGCATCTTGAAGGGCAAGGAAAGAGCTTGACAGGTTTTAATAGGTGAATTAGCTCACGAGGATAAAAGATACATCAGCAGTGCATGGGCTTTTAAGTTCTATTTATTGATTATGAGGGTGTCAGATACTCTGGAACTGGAGTTATAGACAGTTGTGAGCTGCCCTGTAGGTGCTGGGAATTGAACCTGGGTCCTTTCTTTGGAAGAACAGCCAGGGCACTTAGCCATTGAGCTATCTCTCCAGCCTGGACTTAAAGAGCTATCTCTCCAACGTGGACTTAAAAGAGCTTACTGCAGATTAGAACAGTAAAGTGTGAAAGGCTAACCCAACCTTGTCCCCTAGATTCACATAGTCTGTGCTTTTTTATGTGTAGGTTGCCAGGATGTCAATTAAAGCATATGGCTTTGGGAATCAGTCAAGGCTTGCTTGTCACTCAAAAAGGTTTTACTCTCTGAATTACTATCCTCTTTAGGAGCCAAATGTGTTGTTTTGAGACAAGGACTCCTGGTTGGCCGTTAAGTCACAGGGAAATCATGCCTCAGTTTCACAAGTGTTTGTGTCATAGGTTGTGAGCCATCACACTTGGTTCCAGTGTTAATTTGATTTTAGGAATCTGGACTTGCTGTTTTCCTTTTTATTCCAAGGGTGCCTTGTAGCTTGACTTTTGTCTTTTTGTCATTCTTTCAGCCGCACCCTGACAGCAGTGCACGACGCCATCCTTGAAGACTTGGTCTTCCCAAGTGAAATTGTGGGTAAGAGAATCCGTGTGAAACTGGATGGCAGCCGGCTCATAAAGGTTCATTTAGACAAAGCACAGCAGAACAACGTGGAGCACAAGGTAAGGCCTTAACATTCATAGGACGGTTCAGCCACCAGAACAGCTGTCTGTGGTCCATGGTCCATCATTCCTCCTGTCCCCTGCCTGATTCTGTGACAGTTTTTGTTAGAAACTAGAACACTTTGTACCTTTAACTTACTAGGAGATGAGGAAGCAATCTGTGGCATCCACTGTCAGGGAGGACAGATAGTATGACAGCTTGGATGGGTAGTGGGATAGTAGCATAAGGGAGGTCTGTCTTGATTATACCTGTTGCTCCCTGGGTCCCCAAGTACCTTGGTTTAAGTGGTGTGAAGGAGCAGGCTGTACAAGTCCCACCTCTGTGTATGAGTTATGCTTGTATCCAGGCCAAGAGTTGCAGGGAACATGTCCTGCGTAGTCCTTACTTGGTTGCTGAGGAGGAAAACCACACAGGGTATACTAGCTTTCAGTGCTGTTGCATATTTAAGTTAGTGATTAATTCCATCTTCTTTTGCAGGTTGAAACCTTCTCTGGTGTGTATAAGAAGCTCACAGGCAAGGATGTTAATTTTGAATTCCCAGAGTTTCAGTTGTAAAGACAATGACTGAATAAAGTGTCGTTCATAGTATTCAGTTGTATCTTTTTCATGGATGTATGGAGGTCCTGAGTGAGCTGAAGATTTCAAGAGAAGCCTGGAAGATGAAAAATGCACCCAAAATCAGCCATGTTAAGATAGCTGTAATTATGTACTGTCAAACTGGGAGGAGGTGTTGGTGCTTGGTATACTCTAAAAATGCACGTTTTTAAAGCAGACAAGGGGCTTTGGGCAACTTTAAAGTACAGGGTCAGTGCTGCAGTGAATCCATGTTGCTGTGAAATAGTCTGGGTGTTTGCATTCATCTTGCAGAATTAGAACCTTGCCCTCTAATCTTCCTTTCATTTGGTGAAACTGTCAACATTTTATGTTGTCTTTGGACCAGGGTCTCACTGTAGTGCAGGCTGGCCTAAGCACATCCCCTGGGTTTGCCTCCCACCATGTTAAACAGGTTAGGATGAGTGAGTCTCCATCAGGTTAGTCCACAAGGTCAAGGCCTGGAGTGAATGCAGACCATATAGAAGTGCAGGTAGAACCAGTGTCTTCAAGAAAGATGTCTTCTCTATTGCCAAGCCTTAAGCCTACTGCCTTATTTATTGCTAGATAAACATATGAGAGGTTGCCTATATGCAGTGCTTGGCCCTCCTGTTTCTGCAGGCCTTCTAAGCTGACACTGTTCTTGGTGACTTGTAAGTGAGCAAAGCATTTATCTGTACAGGAGTCTGTTGGCCTTGCCTGTTCCTGTTCTTTGCCCTTTTCTGCCATGGGAGCTGCGGTTGTATTGTTTCCTCAGATATGAAGCACCAGTTCCTCAGCTTACATTATAGCTCACATTTGCTCTCAGGGTTTTGCCACTCCACCTAAGACGGTTTAGTACAGCATGCTGGCAGTTTAGGGATAGCTTGTGTTACATAGAAGGCCTCAAACGGGGCTGGAGAGATGGCTCAGAGGTTAAGAGCACTGGCTGCCCTTCCAGAGGTTCTGAGTTCAATTCGCAGTAAACACATGGTGGCTCACAACCATGTATAATGAGATCCAGTACACACTCTGGCATGCAGGTAGGTGTATATGGCAGATAGTGCATTGCATACATAATCGAAGAGATGGCTCAGTGGTTGGAGCATCAGCTGCTCAGGAGGACCGACCTGGGTTCTAGTCGTAGTGATCATACACAGTTTACAACCACATTTGACTCAAGTTCAGGGGATCTGACTATTCTGGCCTCTGAGCACCACACAATAAAACAAGTGTAGGAGTATATGTGCAGACAATACCAATATACATAAAAGTAATTCTTACAAGTAACTGAGAAGAATGTGCCTGGTGAATGTCACACATAGAGGCTTTGTTGCTATAAGCCTAGAGGTGAACAATGTTTAGCTGAGGATGACCAGGAGCCTGTTCACTAGGACAGATCCATCTACAGTTTAGAAGGTAAGGGTTATCCAGGACTAGTGCACATTTACTTTAAGAAGTATTGCAGCTTTAAACTGTTGTGTACATGTTTGGGTTATTAAATGTGACTTTTTAGGAAGATAGGATGTGATACTAGAACTACACATCCCCCAAGAATATAGGGCATTTTTCTTCGAAGTTCTTAGTGCATAGTTAGGCAGAGATTTTCAGTTAACAGGATGACCAACAGTGCAAAGGCCTGTGTGTTTCTTGTTCTCGACCCACCCTGCTCCTCACACAGCTTCCTCCAGCACTAATGGAGCCCAGGGTGGGCATGACATCACTGGCCTGCTCTTTTTGTTTTCTTTTTTGGCTGCCCTGAAACTCCTAGAAATCTAGATTTGCCGGCTTTTCCTCACACCTACTAAGATTAAAGACATGAGCTGCCATGCAAAGTTCTGCCTTTAAGTATCACTGGATAGTCCATGCTGGCCTTGGATTTATGACTGTCCTGCCTTGCCTCCTATGCTGGGATTACAGTTAGGACCCAGCATAGGCTCTGTAAGAAGTTCAGGTCATCCAAAACAATGTAAATTTGAGGTTTCTGCAGTGTTGCGCTGCATTTAATCCCATTACTCTGGTGGCAGGTGGATCTCTTAGTTTGAGACCTGTTACACATGTGAGTTCTAGGCCAGCCAGCTCCATAGTGGGACCTCTCAAATGCAACAACCCTCTTCGCTGTGATTTGGGATCAGTCTTTAAACTTTTTAAACTGCTGATCATTGAGTTGTTATGTTTTTAGAGCAACATTAAGACCACTATCTTTTAATACCAGAATTTGGGAGGCAGAGGCAGATCTTTCTGGGTTTTAGGCTAGCTTGATCTACAGAGTTCTAGGAGAGCTAGAGCTACCTGGTAAGATCCTGTCTCAAAAGACTGAAACTAGAATCTGATCAAAAAGGCTCAGTGCTAGCAGGGTGCTGTGGCATATGTATGCCTGTATTTCCAGCACTTCGGGAGGCAGAGGCAGGTGGATGGCTGTGAGTTTGAGGCCAGCCTGGTCTACACAGAGAACCTGTTTGGGTGGATAAAAAGTTTTGTTTGAGACAAGCACTTTATGAGGCTAGTGTTGAAGTCACATAAATCTCTATGTCCATAGCACTGGAGGTTATGTTGATACAAAGCACAGTTTTCGATTATGCAAAACCTTAAGTTTGATTTCCCCAGCATACCATTCCCACAACCCAAGGCTGAATGCCCTAAATAGAGTTACATGCAAACAAATCTAATGGAGATTTTGTCAGTTTTGACCAAAAATGTGTGTGAGGGTGTGCTGAGGACCACATTCAACTGTCTTAAACTCTAGGGAGCTGATGTCCTAGCCTCTGGGGCCACCAGAGGGCACGTGATGACACTCTTAAGAGGAGATACTGCCATAGGCTGGTGATGCTGTTTCAGCTGCTTGTGTTCTTTTTTGCCCAGTGAGGCTCTAAGGAGTTACTTGACAGTATACCAGACATGTTGGAGAGCAATACGAAGTGCAGTTACCTCCATTACTTTATCAGAATCCGGTTCCTGCATCCCCACCCCTTGAGCTTCTGGACGTTGCTGGGTACAGGGAGGCAATCCAGTAAAGAGCCCCACCCATGCTCAGCAAGCAACCATAATTAAACTTGGAGAGATTAAAAACAGGAGAGATTCACCAGTTACGTTGGTGCACGCCTGTAATCCCAGCACTCTGGGAAGCAGAGGCAGGCAGATCTGAGTTTGAGGACAGCCTGGTCTAAAAACTTAGTCCAGGACAGCCAAAGCTACTACACAGAGAAACCCTGTCTCGAAAAAAAAAAAAAAAAACGAACAAAAAAAGCAAAAGCAAAAAATAAAAACAGACTGTGTCCTGGCTAGTTTTATGTCAACTTGTTACAAGCTAGAGTTCTCTGAGAAGGAAGTAAGAAGCAGCCTCCATAAGATGCAGCTGTAGAACATTTTCTTAGTGATTGATGGAGGGCCCAGCCCATTGTGTGTGGTTCGGTCCCTGGGCTGGTGGCCCTGGGTTCTATAAAAAAGCAGGCTGAGCAAGACATGGGGAGCAAGTAAGCAGGACTCCTCCGTTGCTTCTGCATCAGCTTGTCTCCAGGTTTCTGTCCTGCTTTAGTTCCTGTCCTGACTGCTTCAGCCAAACAAACCCAGCCTTCCCAGCTTGCTTTTGGTCATGGTGTTTTGTCATAGCAACAGTAACCCAAACTAAGACAGATGGCTCAGAGCTAAAGAGCCGCGGCTGCTTTTGCAGAGGGTGGGGGTTCACTTCCCAGCTCCCACATGGCAGAACACAGCTGTCTGTAGCTCCAGTTCAAGGGGACGTGACCCTCTTTTCTGGCCTCAGGCACTGCACACACATGGTACACAGACATACATGTAGGCAAAACACCTGTAGCAAAAGTAAAACTTTAAGAAGCTGGGGGCTATTTTTGGGGGAAGAAGGGGACTGGTGGGAGTGGGAAGAGTAAGAGGGTTGTGGGTGATGAGTGTGATTAAAATGTATGAGGCTGTTGTGCAGTTCTCCTCTTCAGCATGGCTGCCACTCTCATCAGAGCAGCCTCAACTACCAAGAGACCCCGAGGCTCCAGCCTATTGGTTGTGGATGTTCCTTCACAGAAGGGGCAGGGGGTGGGCACTGGGCCATCGCCTGATCTCACTCACATAGGACCTCCCAGCCCAATATATATATATAAATCTGCCCTGCTTGCATACAACACCACGTCTGGAAATGTGCTTCAGTATTATAGACTGTAGAAGGTTAATTGTCAGGGGCTCCGCCTATGCCCTGATGGGGAAGTCACATCAGTGCTGGTGTGAGTTTCTGACATGGTTGCTTTGTCACCCAGGCTATTCCATGCTCTAATCTCAGCCTCATAAACTCATTGGCTCCTTCGGCTGAATTTTGGGCTTGTCTTTGGAGTCTTGTGAAGAAGGGGTAGATGTTTGTTTTGAGTTCCTGAAATACAATTGTCAAAGAAGAAAGTAAAAGTATTTTCTAAAAAGATAAGTCTAGCAGGGACTCAGTACGCTTTTGGAAGTGTTTTCCTCACTGGATGTTCAGACCCTTCTCAGAGATGACTTGGAGGGACAGGGAGAGGACTGAGAATCCCCATGTGGAATTTGTGTCAGACAATGTCCACTTTACCCTTGCCCTCTGTGCTCGTTTTAGCTTGACTTTCTATGACTTGTCATGTCTGTGACCACTCCATGATCTATGTCTGTTCTTTATTCCTGGTGGTCACTGGTGGTGGTTCAGTCACTCTACCCAGCAAGTCCTCTCTTCTGTCCCATCAATCTGTTGATTCTGTCCCAGGGCTGTACAGCAGCTTGAGGTGTAGGCTAGTGTGGATGGTCCTTGATGGTTGAGGAGTAAGGCCAGTCACAGCCTGAATGGGGCTGCTGAGACACTGGGGTAAGCTTTCAGTGATGTCCAAATATCCACTGTGAGGCTACCAGTGGTTCCCAAAGCATCTCTGGACCACCTTACTACAAATGAGCAGATTCCCTCTACCTGACCTATCAGTTCAGAAACCCTTGGTCCAGGAGCTGAAGAGATGGCTCAGTGGCATTTATTTGTTGCTCTTGTAGAAGACTGAAGTTTAATTCCAGCTGCACCCACGTGGCAACTCACAATGGGATATATCTCCAGTTCTCAGGGATTTGATAACCTTTTCTGCCTTCTGTAGGCACCACCTGTGCAGGCTGCTTATTAGAACACCTGGGCAAGCCTTCTGGAAGTCTGATGATGGCCTGTCATGGACCCTTTCTCATGGCACTGTCCTATAAATGGTGTACTCCAGAATATTAACACTGGCTAGATCCCTTCAATGGTGAAGTTAAGACCTTTTAACTACTTGGCAAGAAAAGAGATTTTTTTTTTTTTTCAATCCCTGAACCCTGGTCTTTCTGTTTCTCTGTATCCCAGAGTGACTAACAGAGGGAAGTCTGTTTAGGGCAGTACATCAGGCCAAGTGCTGTGCACTCTGTGAACTCAGGTGCCCTCAGTGATGAGGGCCTTTGGGGAGGTGGCTGTGGTTAACGTCCTTATGGACAAAGTGTCCCAAAGATACAGCAGCACGTCCGGTGTGACCCCCAGTGAAGTTTCCCATCCAGAGCAGAGTGGGTTTCATGTGACTCCTGTATCCAAACTCTGTGGTTATCTCAGAGAGATGTAAACACTCAGTGGATCTGGGCCAGTCTTGTTCTGTCCGGGAATGGGGTAGTCTGTGGGGTCAGGGCAGAGGAGAGGAAAGCAGTGGTCTGCTTCCAGTGGAGGAGTGGACAGTGTTTCCTAATGACACCAGAGTAAGCTTAACAATACAAGGCTCTAATGTGCAATCAGTTACACATAGGCAAGTTAAATTACCACTCTTTTTCCATGGGGAGGATTTTTGAAGTTGTTGGCACTTTTTAAAAAGCCCTCAGGGTGGACTGGAGACATAGACCAGCTGATAAAGTTTTTGCCTGACATGCATACAGCCCTGAGTTCAATCCCAGTACCAGGGTGAGGCTGAAGATTTGGCTCTTGTCATCCCAATATTAACAGGCTGCAGCAAAAAGATTGCCTCTAGTTTGAGGCCAGCCTAAGCTATGGAATATATTGCTTAAAAAAAAAAAAAAAAAAGGGTTTATAGCAGGTGGTACATGACAGGATTTCAGAGGCAGAGGCAAGCAGATTTCTGAGTTTTAATCCAGCTTGGTCTACAAAGCTAGTTCCAAGACAACCAGAGACACACAAGAGAAACCATCTTGAAAAAGAAATGGCGGGGGGGGGGGGGGAGAGAAAAAAAAGAAAAACAAATAAACCAACAAAAATAACAGAAAAAAATGTCTTTGGGGGAAAAAAGGTCTTTAGGCTTTCTGGACCCTCTAGCACCTTGAGGCAGAGGTGGTGTCTGCCAGTTTGCTTGGGCAGGGCTTAAGAGGGATCTTGGGACTCTTGGTTGGCTCTGTGTACTTCTGAGAACTCTGGAGATGTGAATAGAGCCATTTCTATTGAGTTTGAGGGCAGCTTGGGCCACATGAGAGTACATCTCAGCACCAAAACATAATAAAAAAAAAAGTTAAGCTTTCTTTGCAGGTGCTTACAGATTTGCATGCAGTTGCAGAAAATTATACAGAGTTCCCTTGAGCCTCATTCTCCAATGGAAGGTCTGGCACATTCCCACGATCCAGGTTCCACCAGCAGCAGGCCAAGTCATACCATTCTTGAGACACACAGTGCCCTGGCCACACTGATCTGGCCTCAATTTTTATAGTTCCATCATTTTAAGAGTGTTACATGAATGGGATGTGAAGACAATATGGCTGCAACATCACACACTCCATTGAGCATGAAGTTGGTTTGGCCAATCTGACTTTCTCCCTCATAGATCCATGCATCTATCCTATGGCTGCTTGTCAGTGGAAGACCTTCCCTGGTGTAGGAGGACTGTTGTCTTTTAAGGGTGGCTGTGCTTTCCTGCTGAACCTCCAAACAGGCTCTCAATGGTGTTCTATAGATGGAACGGCACAGTGGATAATTTGTGGAGTTTGTTTTGCCACTGCACAGAGCTCTTGTTGACTTTCCAAGTTGCTATGGTAATGACGTGTGCTTGTGTGTGTGTGTGTGTGTGTGTGTGTGTGTGTGCACCCACATGCATGCACAAATGTGTGCAGAGATTCATGTCAGGTGTCTTCCATCTCTATTACTCGACATCTTGTTTTATTGTTGTTGTTGATTTATCTGATTTGAGAGAGTGTCTAACTATGTACTTCTGGCTAGCCTTGAACTTGCTACATAGTCCAGGCTGGCCTTTAACTCACAGCAATCCTGCTTCAGTCTTCAGAGAGCAGGGATTATGGTATGCACCACCAGGTGCAGCCTCTGTACCTATTTAAAGAAAAAGAAAAGGAAACAAAAAATGAGAGGATGTTTGGGATGGGGTTGGCTGGGCTCTCCAGCCACCCCAGCCTAGCAGCAGGGGCGAGTTCCCACACTCCACAGGGCCCTGCAGGACAGCTGATGCTTTCAGGCAGGAAGCTCTTGCAGATAAGGCTGCAGCCTCAAGCAGATTCGCTGGGCTGTCTGACAACCCAGTCGGGTTCCTTCTGAGTTGGATTGCAGCTGCTCTCTGTAAATAACAGACATGAGGCTCCTTGGAGCAGTATCTCAGCAAGCCGGTGACCATCAGGACAGTCCCTTCGCCTAGTGTGCGTCCAGGTAGGAGAGGCTGCCCCAGGACACTAGGGATTGGATGGGTGTCAAGCGCAGATAGGAACACACATTTCCAAACAGGGCTGCAGGGTAGCCACAGGCTGTGAAATTTGGCAAGGCGCGACCTTCAGTCTCAGATCTAAGCATTCTGGAGTTGGTCAGTAAGTCAGATACTAGGGTTTCAGAGTTTGTTTAGCTCAGTGGTGGAATCTCTGAGAAGCCAACAGAGGCAGATGCTGATCGATTAGTTGACAGATGGTGGAATTTCAGCCACTTAGGTCCCTTAGTGCCCACAGTTTGGATCCATCATTTCTGACTCCAGCCTTGGGGGAGTGACATACCCCAGGCTGCCACTGAGCACATAGAGGGGGTGAGAGCTAAGAAAGCCCTGTTCAGAGACCTACAGCTCCAAGGCATAATCAACTGTGAGTTTGAGGTGGAGGGGAGTGACAGGGGAGGAGGGACAGTTCCCTCAGAGGAGCCATCTACCGGTGGACATATCCCAACTCCAGGAAGGGGAGAAACTCCAAAGGGAGGCCACTTGTTGTACCCTAACAGACTTCAAGACTGGCTGCTGTGTCCCAGTGGCCCCAGCTAGCAGCTCCAAATTAAAGTGGTCAACATTTGTAGCTTGTTGCATGGCATGATGGGATGAGATTTGATGAGAAATCTTGCCTGGGAGAGCAGCACTCCCAACTGCCACCTTTGGTTTTTATTTCCAATATTGAGACAGAGAAGAAGGATAGACAGATCTCTCCTTACTGTAATGTTGGTAAGATCCTCTCTGTAGCTTTGTGGTAGTGGGCGTGGGAGTGTCACTTTAGGATGAAGGAGGCTTCCAAATGAAGGTGCTGTTCGCAGCAGATCGTTCAGTCTGTGAGATCCAGGGCTCCACTGTGTGTTTGGCAGTACAATTCCATGTGCTTCCCCCCTAACCTGCTCCCAGTTCATTCTTATGTGTTTCTTTTGTAAATTCCACATTTAATCTCTTCGCAGAAAGCTGTCTCTTTGATAGAAGTGGGGCCTCAGTCTTTCGGCCCTGGCTGAGAGATAAGGTTGTTGTTTTTAAAAAGATTTTGGGCTTGCTGCATAGCCTCCGTTTATAGAAACAAATTCCTTTGCTGAGAGGCAACTGACCGGGACACAGACCAGGCTTCCGGTGGGTGTGCTGCCTCGCCATGTGCCCACCTGCCCTGCTCCACAGCAGGTCTGCGGCAGGAATCTGAGAGAGCTGGAGGACAGGGCCCTATCACATCCACAACAGCACAGAGGCAGGCGAGTCAACAAGAGAGGAGGTGACACATGAAGAGCTGTCTTTGGAGGAACCTTGCATCTCTGCTCTCTCTGCTTGTCTGCTGTGGCCTGACCTTCTGTAAAGCCACGCCGTAGGACTTTCATGGGAGGGACAGTGCTGTTTCACTGGACACCTGCTGCCTCTGGGGGATCGTTTGTTTCTATGGGATACATTCCTGTGCCAGCCTGGGAGCACCAAGGAAAAGAGAAACACCTGAGTACTTTTTAATCTAACAAACAGTGGGTGCAGCAAGGTTTATCATTGTTTTTCTTTCTCTTTTAAAGATTATATCATCATCATCATCATCATCATCATCATCATTTTGGTTTTTTGAGATAGGGTCTTGTTATATGGTCTTGATTGGCCTCAAATTGTCTCTGACTCCCAAGTGCTTGGATTAAAGGCATGGAGCACCATGCCCAGCTTTTTAAATCATTTATAATTATGTATATGCATCTTTGTTGGCCTATGTGTGTGTGCATGTGTGTGTAAGTGCCAGTAGAGGCCAGAGGCATTGGATCTCCTCGAGTTCGGGTTACAGACAGTTGTGAACGCATGAGTGCTGAGAAACAAACTCAGGTCCTCTGCAAGAGTAGCACATGATCTTGAGCCATCTCTTTAGCAATCCCCATCCCTCTTTTTGTTTTGTTTTGTTTGATAAAATAGGATCTTGTTATGTAGCCTGGGCCAGCTGCTGAAACTCACCACTGGAGCCCAGGCTGACCTTGAACTCATGAACTTGATATTCTGCCTCCCCAAGTTCTGGGATGATGAGTGTGTACCGTCATACATGGCTTATCATTACCTTTGTAGCTCTACAGAGAAAGGAATATTTGCTGCTTAGGTAACAGCTGAATGCTGTAAAGTTAAGAGTGTGGTAGGGGAGCGTGCACTCCCTTCTTTCTTCAGTTGCTGGAAATTTCAGGACAATGACAGCAGACCAATAATCCAAGTGTGACAACCCCTGGGCCTGCAGAGTCCCGTGTAAGGATCATTAGGATCATTTTTCTCATGTATTTATGCATATAGCAGCATGTAAGTAACTCTTAAAAATGAGAAGGGAGTCTAAACAGTGACCCCACTCCCCCCTAACCTGCCTCATGCACATCCTTGCTGAAGCTGAACAGTGAGTACCCAGGCCTCTCTGGAGAGTGTTCTGTGCACTGGCTCCTGTCCATGGTGGTTTTCCTCAGCTGTGTGTGTGTGTGTGTACGTGTGTGTGTGTGTGTGTGTTCCCACCCTCCCACAAGCCCAGCCATGTGTGTCCTCTGCTCCCATTCCTGATTTTGTAGTCTGCCTTGATTTGTTTTTCCTCTTAATAAAAGCAGAAACTCAGCAGGAACACAGTGCTTTCCCAGCCCACCGTTTCCCCCAAGCCCCTCTGCATGTTGTCAAGTTTTCTATCTGTTGGCCCCTCACAGCTTTTGAGGACTCAACTATTGCAGGAGTGGGCATCTCATTAATTAACCCCTGGCTGCCACAGATTCTCTTCTTTCCTGCCACCCTGCAAGCATGGGTAAACACACATACAGAGGGCTTGTCAATCACCAGCAGCTCAGATGAAGACTGAGGGTGGGTGGAGAGTGGGAGCTGGACCTCAAAACCAGCCTCTTAAGGACAGACCAGTGTTGAGATCAGCAGAATCCGTGCTCTGCAAGCTCAGGGTTTTGTCTTTGTGGTTTGAACTACACAAGGTCTTCCTCCCCTTCCTCAAAGGGATGGAGGTGCCTTTCCATTTTATACCTCTAGACTTTCAGCAGGTCCCAAGGTATCAAGGGCAGGGAGTGCTCTAAATGCTACACCCTTCAATCCTGTGCCTACCCCCCAATCCTTAAGTCTCACCTCTGCTTACACCATACCCTTCAATCCTTCCACTTTCTCCCATCTTTAAGCCTCACCTCTGCTTAGGTGGCAGTCAACAACCTTTTCTTTTATTATCTCTTGTAGGGACTCTTCAGAGCTGGAGGAGGAGTTTCACATGGTGTCCCTTCACACTGCAGGGACAGCTGATTCATCACTAGATGCAGCTTTCCTCATCTGGTACGATAGAGGCAGAATATCTGTGGATATCTTGACTCCTCCACACATTCTGGGGAGAACTCTTCCTTGGAAGCAAATGTAGTAGAGGCTTGGTATTATCACAGGCTTGGTGTTAGCACAGCCAGGGAGGGGGTCTCTGCAGACAATGAAGGCTCCTGGGTGTGGTCTGTGGCCCACTCCCTGGGCTTCTCTGTGGGGAGGCGGACAGGATGATCTCAGGCTGTGTATGTGGTCCCTTGCCTCTGATGGCTAGATGGCTGGAGTCAGGGAAGGATGCACAGCATCTTGATCTTTGAGTTGAGAAGCTAAACCATTGCTCCATTCCCCCAAGTTTTGTTGCCTGTTAGCCATGGGAGCCGCACAGGCTTCTTTGACTGAAAAGCCAAATCTAGCCCTGACCCCTCCCCAGTACTTTCTCTTCTCAGTAGCCCCAGCACTGTTCTCTGGGGCTGTAGCTTGCCATTCTCTCCCATTTCCCATAGGGTCCAGTGAAAACCAACCAGCCTTGCCTGCACAACACATCCTGACTATACCTTTGTTCTCTGCCTCTGCCATCTGCCACCATGTCCCCACAACCCCTTGCCCTGGCATACTGTGGTCTTCTTTATCTGGCCTCCTCATTTCCATTCTTATTCCAATAAAGATGGTCTCCAAAGAAGAGTCAGGCGGCCCTTTTAGAAGGCCATGCTCTGACCGAAAGCCTCTCTGTTTGTTTGAGGGGAACCCAAAAGTTTCACAGTAACACCAGACTTGCGTCTTCATTCTGTTCCCTCGGGGCTTTCTCTCGTTTGCGCTCACAGGGCCAGGCAATTTCTCCCCAAGTTCCATTCATGCAGAGGCTGCATGCCTTGATGCTTGACCAGGGTGCCTTCTTGACAACCCCTGCCCCTGTTTCTAGAGAGCAGCACATGTATGTTCGGCCATTTTGTCCTGCCTTTTCTCCTTGGGGAAGATTGCTCTTCCCTGCTGCCTTTGGTTTTATGTGCCCATTCTTTCATTTCTTAAAAAAAAAAAATATTTTATGTATGTGTATATGCCTGCATGTGTATGTGCACACCAGGTATGTACAGTGCCCAAAGAAGCCAGGAGGGGGCACTGGGTCCCAACTGAAGTGGAGATTAAGGTGGTGTGTACACCACTTCGGGGGTCCTGAGAGCTGAGCCTGAGTCTTCTGCAAGAGCAGCAAGTACTCTTGCCACTGAACCATCTCTCCAGCCCCCGTCTGTCTCCTTTCACTGGAAAGGAACACTCCTCCCCCCCCCCCCCCCCCCCCCCCCGCGCTTCAGGTCCTAGAACTGTGGCTGGCAGAGGGCTGGCACCCAAAAATATTGCTAACTGGTTGACTGACCTGGGAGATAGGTGCCAGGAGGCACCAGAGAGCTTCTGGGATGAATAATACTGCTGCTATTATGTGGCTCTGATGCTCCAAGAGGACCTCCTTCCTCCAGCTTCCAGACCCAGGGTTCTGTTTGTTTGCTTGTTTTTATCATTTATTTGTTTGTTTTTCAAGACAAGGTTTCTTTGTGTAACCTGGGCTGTTCTGGACTCGCTTTGTAGACTAGCCTCAAACTTACAGAGATCCACCTGTCTCTGCCTCCCCGAGTGTGCTGGGATTACAGGCATGTGCCACGGCAATTGGCTTTAGACCCAGTTTTTAATGTTGGCCTTTTTAAATGTTCTCCTCTTTTTCTTGCCACGAATGTTGGCCTTTCTCATTCTTTCTCTTCCGTCTCTGCTTTCAAGCCATCTAGTATGGATCTCTGGACACGGCTGTCCCCTCCCAGACGTGCTCCAAGCTCTGCAGGAGGTCATGCCTTGCTTAGGAGCTGTTGTCTTCTTTGAGTCTCTGCCATTAGGATAAGCTGGGCCCCCTGGGCAGGCTTTGTGTTCAATGACTTGTTCTGAGGAGGGGCCGGACAGAGCAAGTGACCTTCAACAAAGGCTTAGGGAGGGAGGTCTGGGTACACACGATACTCTAGCTGCCTGAGAACTTCAGAGACTCTCAGTGGAGGTTGGTAATTGGTATGCGATTGAGGCAATGAGAGAGGCATCAAAACCCAGAGGGGAGTGCATGACTGTGTCCTGCTGTTGGCAATGCGCTGTCTGTGTCAGAGCTTGTCACTGTTTATGCCTTCCTTCTTCCAGAAGTCAGTGTCCTGCCTGCACTCATGATGACGAGGGACCCAGCTCTTGCAGGCATGCTGATTAGCCTGGCTTTCCTGTCACTGCTGCCATCTGGATGTCCTCAGCAGACCACAGAGGACGCCTGCTCTGTGCAGATTCTTGTCCCGGGCCTCAAAGGTAATGGCTACTGTTGCCCTGGTGTCGCCCTGGTCATGCCTCTGGGTGTCTCAGTCTCCTGCGTGGCCTGGTACTTCAGCATAAACACACAAAAACCAGCTCTGGTCCAGGTGCATCCTGGGAAATCTGCTCATCTGTTGAGCCTGGGGTTTCCTGACCATGAGGTCAAGGTTTCACGGCATGTAAACTCTTTCTAGCCAAGGAATTGGGGATTCCTGGTCAGTGATGTATATGCAACGCAGCCTTCTGCCCAGGAGTCCTGTATGAAGGCCTGGCTCATATGATCTTCTCCAGCATGAGCGGGAGGCCAGAGGTCAGCCAGCCTCTTCCCGGCTCTCGGATGCCACAGTGTTGACATCCTTCTGCCTCTAGGGATGAAGCCTGCTTGCAGAAACCTTTGCAAACGGAGCAGCAGTCCAGGGATGCCTGTGGCTTCTCTTAAGCCGCCAATGAGTGTATCAGAGTACTCCATGTTCTGCATGAAAATGATGGCCACCCTGTTATGTTGTGCAGACAATTCAACTGGCCTTCTCTTAGGGATCTTCAGGGTCCTGACAACATCCTATGTCAGTACCTACATCCTATGACATCATCTGGGCCAGGTACACAGTGACCTGTCAGCCATTCCCTCCTCCTTTTGCTCTCTTGCTCTCATTCTTTTGCTCTTCCCTTCTCTTGCTTTCTCTCCCCTCTCTCGGGGCACCTCCTTCCCCCATCTCTCTCTCTCTCTCTCTCTCTCTCTCTCTCTCTCACTCTTCATCTCCATCCAATAAACCTCATTGGATTTAAGATTGGTTGTGTGTATGGCATTTCAATCCCAGGTTTCGGCACCAAATGTTAAGATTTAGATAAAAATGGTCCCTAAGGGAAGGCCGGCCAGTTGAATTGCCTGCACAACATAACACACCCATCTTCCGTAGTTGGGTCAGATATTACCAAGTTGTGACTAGGATGAAGCTTTGTGTTCACAGATCTGGATCTGAGAGGATTCAAGTGGTAAATTATTTCTATGAGTGAAGAGAAAGCAGCGCTATTGACAGTAGAAAATGAGATGGCAGTTGAACTGTCAGCCTGTTCTGGTAGAAAGATGGTTCATCAGACTTCATAGGAAAAAAAAAAAAAAAGAAGAAGGTAGTGTAGCTGGGCTCTCTCTGTGTGCAGAGAAGGTTGCAGAAGTCCCATCCCAGGTTCATTGCCTGCAGGGGCTTATTTATCACTGTGGGCAAGGAGCCCCTCCCTCCCCACTGTGCTTTGATTTTGAGGACCACTCAGGGTTTCCCTCCAAGGCCTCAAGTAACACCTAGACCTGGAGTCAAGCTGCCAGGGAAGGTCTCCACTGTCTTGGGTGTGTCCCTTTAGAGGCAGAGGTCAAACTTTTTTTTTTTTTTTTTTTTTTTGAGACAAAGAGTCTCATTGTGAAGCCCTGGCTATCTGGGAACTCGCTGTGTAGACTAGACTGGATTATATTTACAGAACTTTGTCCACCTCTGCCTCTGAAGTGCTGGGATCAAAGGCATGCACCATCACATCCAGTAAAAGCAGCTTTTAGTGATAAAGTAGTTTCAGGACATAATGCAATCATGGACAGAGTTGGGGAACTGCACTGGGGGAACATCAGAGCCTGGGCATCAAGGTGGTTTTCTGTGGATCAGCAGTGGGAAGCTCAGGGGTCTTGTCCCCCTGTTCCCACTGTGGGTGAAGTGGGGAGCTTCTCCTGGAGGGTGACATTTAAGTGAAGAAGCTTTTCTGATTGGTTGAGAGACATAACATTTTTTCACTCAGGTCCCCTGTGTGTGTGTGTGTGTGTGTGTGTGTGTGTGTAAATGTCTGTGCTTTCGTGTGGACACCATAGAGCAACCTCTGGTATTGTTCCTCAGATGCATCAACCTTGGTTTTCGAGGTAGGGTATCTCATTGACCTCATGCTTACCAATTAGTCTAGTTTGGCTAGCCAGGGGGCCCCAAGGATCCTCCTTGACTCTGTCTCCCTAGCACCAGAATTACAGATGTGTACTTCTATGCTTGGCTTTTTATATGGAGTTTGAGGATCAAATCTAATCCTATACTTGCTGTGGCCAGCACTTATAGCCATCACCCCAGCCCCAAACAGCATGTTCTAAAATGTCTTCATTGGTGCACTATTTCTCATTCTTGCTGGTGTTAAGTGCTGTTTCAGGGTCTTTTGGTGAGTCAAGAATCAATATGGAGAGGTTTCAATAAAATCATAGACACGGATGTAAGGGGAGGTCGGCTGGAAGTTGTGTGGTGGGTTTAGTATCCTTCTTGCCATTTTTTTTGAGGCCATCAGGTAAGTAGGAGTTGGTCTGGTTCACCCAGCCTTACTCAGGTTATGATGCCCAAAGAAACTATGGTCTGGTTCAGAGCCTGACCTTGGCATGCTGTCACTCAGCTCTCACAGCCCAAGTCTTTATTTATGCATGCCCACCTGCCTGCCTCAAGTGAGAGAGCCATGTGCAAACTCTAGGAGCTTTCTGGAAGACTTCTAGAAAAGCTGGAAGGTGTGCTTAGGGTAATCTCTCAGTGAATACCCACAATGCACCTGCTGTGGTGGCAGCCTTCCTTCAGGTGCTCTGGAAGACCAGAGATTTCAGCCCTGTGGAGAGAAGGGTCATGGTAGCTGCTTATTGTGACACTCACAAAGAATGAGACAGGTCCCCACCCTTGGCCATCTTTGGTGGGCCTCTGCAGTGGTGGGCTTTGCTTTTGCTCCTCTGTGGGGGATTATGTTGTTCCCTTTGGTCCAGCCCCTCAGTCTAGTCCTGGCAGGCTCATCTGGATGGCCCTTGCTTCCCTGCAGCCCATGTGCCCATCCGTGTCTTGCCCCTTTCCTCAGAGCACTGCTTGGCTCTGGCTGGCTGCATCTGCTCACTGCACAGCTTCGGCTTAAAAGCCACTTCACTAGGGAGACATCTGATGTGATGCATCCCATGTCACTTTTGCTGAGGCTAGTGCCTCATTCCTTCCTGTGCTCTATGTGGCTAATGAGAAGTTTCATGTCAATTCGACTTAAAAATATTCTTCCTCCCGGATAGCTCATACAGTGTTCCTTTTGTTGATGCTCATTCCGCACTGTCGCTGACACGTCGTTGCTATTTGGCCCTGGTTTTTCCCGTGTGGTTCTCTGAAGGCTTTCACTGTGTTCTTGCTTTCACGCATCCACCCCCACCCCCGGTATTGGAAAGTGTGTCTGGCAGCTCTTTACAAGCTCTCAGGCTTTAGGCATCATTCTCTTTCTGTGTCTCCATGGAATTTCTGTGAGATGGGTTTGGGCATTTATGAGGGTTTTTTTTTTTTTTTCTCCGATCTCAACTTGATAGCTTCAAAACAAAACCATCAAGCCTCACAGATGACTGTTTCTTAGTGAGCAGAACTCCTCATCCTAATGTTGTGTCTCATGGGAAGCAAAGGAGCTCCTTCTTCTGGCCACTGCTTCCTAGCTGTAAGGGTGGATTTCAATCAGAGGGTCCCCAGGGGGTTTGCTGTCACGCACATTGTCTCATGTGGCCATGTCTCTTATCTTATCTCCCCCACCCCCGCTTTTTTTTTTTTTTTTTTTTGACAGAGCTATGTAGCCCTGGCTAGCTTGAGATCACTATCAGATCAGGATGTTGTAGACCAAGAAGCAGGGACAAGTGGATCTTTGTGAGTTTGAGGCCAGACTGGTCTAAAACTCAGCATAGCCTTTGGTGACTTTCTGTCTTTTAGGACGGAAAAAGAAGACTCAAATTTGTGTGGTCGTCGTTGGATCAGGGTTAGAGTGGGGTTGAATAAGTGTGCCCACCTGCCCTCTCCCGGTTCCCTGTGACCCAGCCCCTACCCTGACACCTGCACACTTGTCTGGTCAGATATCTTGACTCCTTATTTGCACATCTGTCTCTTGTACCCAGCCATTGACCCACTGACCCCAAAAACATGGAGAGCATGCATTATTGGTCACAGAATGCCCACAGGGGTGGATACTATGGGTCATGCTGAGTGGACGAGGTCATGCTCAGCAAGCACCCTGGTCTTTCTCCCCGCATGTCACCAGCCTACACAATGTTGCTTTGGGGGCCACCTGATACCGCCCCCTTACTTCTTCTTCTTATTGGAATGGTGTGGAGAGTTCTATGGTGGAAAGAAGATGGGAACCAGCCCAGAACAGACAGGAGAGGAGAGGAAAAATCTGTTCCCTGAAAAATAAAGCAGGGTAGGCAAAGTACATCCTAAGCTTAGAGCTAAGTACCCAGAGCTTGCCCTAGTTATTCTGGTTGCAGTATGGGGTAGGGTGGGCAGGGAGTAGGGCCAGACCAACTGTCAGTAGCATGGGTGAGAGCCTTTCTGATTCTGTATGGATGCATAACACCATAGCCGTGCCCTAGCCAGACAGTACCTAAACAGATATGACTTCTTCCACAGGGGATGCAGGAGAAAAGGGAGAAAAAGGAGCCCCAGGACGGCCAGGAAGAGTCGGCCCAACAGGAGAAAAAGGTACTCACAGTTCCAGCCTCCGTGGGGAAGAGGAAGATGGGAGGTGGAAAAGAAAATCTGAGACACCGGTTAGGGAAAGAAGGCCTGGTGCTGGCCTGCAGGGCTCCAAGCTGGGGGGGAGGGGGGCACAGATTGTGTCCTGGAAACTCAGTGGTGACTCTGGGAATGCCAGGGTTCGGTCTCATGAGTAAGCATTAGATGAGAAGGGTGCAGCCATGAAGGAAGCATGGTGAGGAGGCAGGGCACAGGCTGGGGCATTGCAACACTCCCACCTTCGGAGTGGAAGTGGTGAGATGAGAGTGGTTTCCATTTTAGTAAAACAATGGGATTCTGCATGTGGGAGGTTGATGGGACTGGACTGTGAATTTAAAGGAGTTCAAGCATGTGTGTGAAGGAGCCCACACATGTACATGGATGAGAACATGTATGTTAGAGAACTAAGCTGTTCTCTACATGGTGTTGGACAGCCATGTCACACATAAAGGGGAGTCTTTTGATGCCTATCAAAAGAATCAGGGCATTCAGGGAAGAAGGTGGAGGGTGGAAATGCTTCAGTTTACATACATGTAGTAGAATTTGAACATGCATGCAAATGACAGTGATCACATGTGAAAGAAGCCACCGTAATAGGTGTGTGTGTGGCTGCCATCTGTAGGGTGGTTTCATCTTTACTATTTTATGTTTCAAAAATGTTTAATTATTAAAAAAAACTATGTTTACATGTCTGTGTGTGGGTTTGCGTATGTGAGTGCAGTGTCCGGTATCTGTGGAGATCAGAACAGGGGGGTTTAGGCCCACTGGAGCCCGAGTTATCTGCAATAGCTACTGGGCCCTTTCCAAGGGCATTTTTATTATTTTACGTGTGTATGTATGTGATACGCACATTAATGCAAATGTCCACAGCGGTAAGACATGCCAGATTCTTTTGGAGTTGTGGTTACAGGCAGTTGTGTAATACCTGATGTGGATGTTGGGAAGCCAACTCAGATCCTCAGGATGAGTGATGTGGGCTCTCTCAACCACCAAGCCACCTCTCCAGTCCCAAGTTTTGTTGCTTTTTTTTTGACTGGCTCTCACTATGTAGCCCTGGCTGACCTAGAACTTGCTATGTAGGCCAGGCTGGTTTTGAACTCACAGAGATCTGTCTGCCTCTGCCTACTTTACATTTCTTTGATCATTATTAAAAGCTGTACAGCCACATGGTGGTGGTGCAAATCTTTGATCCCAGCACATGGGAGGCAGAGGTAGGCAGATCTCTGAGTTTGAGGCTAGCCTGGTTTACAGAGTAAGTTCTAGGACAGCCAGGGCTGAGCAGAGAAACCCTGTCTCAGGGTGAGAAAACCTGGAAAGTAAAGCATTCTCAAGCCAGGAGTGGTGTGATGTGTGCCTCTGCCCCAGTGTCCCTTCAAAGAGGCCCACATACAACCCCAAGCCCAAGTGTGTGCTTCCTGCTTGTTGCTGCCCTAGTGTTTGTTGGTGTGTTAGTACTGTGCTCTGCCTCCCTAACAAGTTTCACTTCCTCCACGTCTCTTGTTTTCCAGTTGTGTCCAAAATATAACAAATGTGATTATGCAAGCCTACAATCCAGCACTCAGCAGGCTGAAGCAAGGAGGGTGGTTAGTTTGAGGCCAGCCTGGGCTGCACAGTGAGATGATGTCTCCAGAACAAAACAAACAGAAACGAACCCTAGAAAATAAGGCCAAAACAAACATTAATACATGGTGTTTCAACCAAAGCAGCATATTCCAGACAGTGATAATAATGACAGTTCTGTGCCAGAAATGAAGGCCAGCTGAAGGCATGGGCAAAAGCATTGACCAGAGCAGAACAGATACAAGAAGGTTTAATGAAGAAATGCACTGCAGGAGACTAATGCTGGCCTGAATTCAGGGAGGGGGTGGGGAAGGGAGACAGAGAAGAGTGGAAGGGAGGGTAAGAGGATGAGGGGGAGAGAGAGTGTGGGAGAGGGGGAAGTGAAGGGGAGAGGAAAGGGGAGGGTATGAGGGAAAGGCAGAGGGAGGTTAGTGGAAGAGGGGGAGGGGAGAGGGAAAGGAAGAGAGAGTGAGAAAGAGAAGGGAAGGGAGAGTGAGAAGGAGAAAGGGAGAGGGAGAGAGAGGGAGAAGGAAAGGAAGAGGGAAAAGAGAGAGGAGACCCTGAGATGGAGTTCTTTATGGAGGTTAAGGGGAGCTACATGGTCTGACTTTGTGTCCAAGTGTGGGTTCGTATTTAGATAGACAAGCAGGCACCTTACTATCTTGTTAAGCAGTAAATGTTACAGTCATTGTTCTTGACTGTGTCGGGTGAGGTGCATAGGCTCTAGGTGTGTGTAAGAGGTCACAGGCCACTAGGGTCTTATTGTTAATGTGGGATTTTCTGATTCTCTTTTTTGAGAGTCTCATGTATCACAGCCTGGCCTTGAACTTGCTATGCAGCTGAAGATGACTTTGAAGTCACCCTCCTGCTTCAGCCTCCTGAATGCCGAGGTGTGCACCAGTACAGGTCCTGGCTGCTTTTCCTGTTGGGACAGGATGCTCTAACCAACGCAATTCCAGGAAGGATTTATTTTGACTCACAGACTGAGGTTAAAGCCTGTCATCTTTCACACTGGCAGAATTTGAAGCCACCCACCACTATTTCAATAGCCTGATCTTATATAAATAAAATCAAGTGGAGATCCCAGGAGGTGGGCCTGTGAGTGACTGGTTCCTCAGTGGACGCTGTGGCAGGTGCTCGTTGAGGGCCACCGTTGAAGAGCACATCATCATTTCTTTTTATACTTGACACTCCAGTAGGCAGGCAGTGGGGACAGGTCTGTATTGCCCCAAATTTTGTGTTCCTGCGGCTCAGCCTAACACTGGTACCCTGAGAACCCTCTATTAATCTATATATCTTGCGATTTAATATCTTTAAGTATCTTTGAAGTCCCTATGTGATCTCAGCTCTGGCTGAGGGCCCTGACTGTGTGCCCTGCCCCCCAATCCCAACCGCCCAAGAAGGCACTGATGGTGGCTGTTATGA
Organism: Psammomys obesus; assembly: GCF_907164565.1. Classification (NCBI taxonomy): domain Eukaryota; kingdom Metazoa; phylum Chordata; class Mammalia; order Rodentia; family Muridae; genus Psammomys; species Psammomys obesus. The sequence continues at coordinate 15,373,028 of NW_026585644.1, forward strand.
ATAGGCCTGCAGCCGCTGCTGCAGGCGGACTTTTCCAGGGCAGTGGGCTCCCCCTGCTCTGGGTCTGAAGAGCTCAGCTTCCACCAGGTGTAACTAGTGCTCAGCTGGGGCTGGTCTGGAGGGAGTGGCTGACTTGCAGAGTGAGCAGCCCCCTGCCAGGGAGAAGGGCCTGCCAGTCTTACTGAAACAAAGCCAGGCAGAGTGGAGCCAGCAGAACCCCCTGCTGTCCTCTGCCCTTTATTGAGACAGGAACAGTATCTATATTTCTGGGTTGAGTGCTGTGTGGCAGGCGCAGAGTGGCTCCGCTGATATGACCTGGTATGTGTGTGTTGTCCCAGATTTTTCTGTCTCGTTCCCAGACTTACCCTGTGACAAGAGCAGGTGGCTGCCCCATTCCCCTGCCATAGTGGCCGGGGACCCTCCTGGCACAGACAGCGGAGGGCAGCTGCGCCAGCACTGGGCTGTCATGAGCTGTAGCGCACACGCCATCCTTCATAAAAATCGCTGAGGAGGCCGAATTGCAAGTGCCCCCTTTGCCCCATCTCCACTTCAAAGGGCTCTGATATCTTCATTAAAATTAATAAGAATCATGCGCCTGCTGTGAGCTGCCCACCCACTCCTCTCCTCCTGCGTGTCTGGAGAACAAATGGGAGCCAGCCCACTTCTCGTTAGAGTAATGGGCTGTTAGGACGGCAGGTCACAATGGCTCTGAATGTTCTGAGTGCTGCAGTCAAGCTTCCCCTCTTAAAGGCACAGGCTCTAAATATATCTCAGCCCAGCTGAGCTTGTGTGCATATTGCATAAAGCTTGCTGTCCTGTGGAGCAGCCGGAAGACCTTCCTGGAAGTGGGAAGGAAGTGCAAGCTTTTGTCGGAATTGCCTCCTGCAGGAGCTTTAGCCTTATAACCACAAGGCAACACTCTGTCCATGAAGCTAAAGCAAGTCTGTGACCAAAAATGGAGGATGAGCAGACAGTCTCATGTCTCCATGGCATTTATCCTTTCTTCTTCCTCAACACATCCCAATGATAGGACAGTCATCATCATCATTTGATCCCATGTGCAGCTGTGATGGTAGAGGGTCAGGCTGAAGGTTTGGGGCAGGAGGAAATGAGGTGGTAGACATGAGAGGTAGAGCTATCTATTCGCTACTCTGATTGCCACTGGCCACTGGCCACTGGCCTGCACTCACAGCAGTCACAGCAGGACCTCAGGAAGCCACTGCTTGCCTTCCTACAGTTCTGAAAGACCATGAGCCTGCACAAGACCTTCAGCCCTGGTTCTTAGAAGTGTGGTCCTCCAACCCTTCCTGAGCTAGTGAGGAGTAGGCTTGGGGCACTCGGTGGCCACCAGTGCAGAGGCAGAACGTCCGCTGTCCAACAGCTGAGGAGGGTTGGAAGCTCTGATGCGGAGTCAGGTAACACCAGTCTTGGTAGAATCTAGTCATTTGGTACCTGCCTGCGATCTATACATAGCACTCTGGCTTCCTGAGACAGTAACTGGGGTTCTGGGGACACTGAGGACATCATTTGCAGCCAAGGAAACAGGTTTAAAGATGATTACAATGTATCCAAAGGATGTGTGAATGTGAAGTGGTGGCTCACATCTTTAATCCCAGCACTCGGGAGGTAGAGGCAGGTAAATTCTTGTGAGTTCAAGGCCAGCCTGGTCTACATAGTGAGGTCCAGGCCAGCCAGAAGTCTTGTGAATGGAGATCTGGAACTTAGGTATGGGTCTGTCTCGTGTAGTTTATGCTTGGAACCATGGAACAACTATATTCACTGGTTCACAGTGTGACCTGTGGAAATCACCTCCCTTTTGAAACTTGCTTCTGTGCTGAAGCAGAAGATGGCTGGATCAGTCAGCTTGTGCCGCCTGGGGGTGCCACAGGTTAGGACTTGACCTAGAAGATTTGTTTCTATGAGCAATGGAGTCTGGAAATCCAAGGTGGGGCAGGGCTGTTTTCTTCATGGTTTGCAGACACCTGCCTCTTTCCTGTATCCCCATGCAGCCTGTCCTCTGTGCATACTACGTGTCTTCTCTTACAATGCCACCAGAGCTGTTGGATCAGGGACCAGTGCAGTGAACACCCATGGTCTTTTTAAGGATCCTATTCTCAAGTCCTGCAGAACAGGACTTCAGCACAGACTTTTTAGATGGACTGCTCAGCTCATCAAAAGATAGAAATGATGGGCTGGGATATGGCTCAGTCAGTAAAATGTTTGCCATGATGACCTGAGTTCAGTCCCCCAGAACCCATGCAAAAAAGTCAGGCATAGTGGTACATACATATAATCTCAGTGCTGAGGAGGCAGAGCCTAGCCAAATTGGCAAGTCCCAGGCCAGTGAGAGACCATGTTTTAATAAATACCTGACCTTTGGCCTCTTTATAAACGCACACACAAATGGACACATATATATATACACCCATCATGGCAATGAGGATGATGTGACGTTGAGCTTAGCAGACCTAGGAAACGTGCTGTCCTGGCACAGCATACCAGAAGTGTCTGCATTGTCCCTTACCGGTGGAGAAGGGAACAGACCTACCTTGGGGTGCCATACACCTCACTGCAGCCCCTCCCTTTCTCCTTCTGCCTTTAAGGATTAGGTAGGTGGTGGTGGAATCACAGGCAGATTGAGAGAAGCAGGGTCCATGCCAGTCCTAGCAGGTTTTGGTGCCCATCAATCACCTGGGACTGTGTTAAAGTGCAGGTGCACATCGCCCCGGCCCCTGGGGCTGTCTGTGTGGCTTGTCACACTTCCAGACACTGCCTGTGATGATGGATGGTTGTTACTGGGGACACATATGTCCCACCTGCTATGTGCCAGGTGCAGTTCTGGGTGGTGGGCCTGTCCCTCCAGCATCAACTAGGGGCGCACTGCCAACCCCATTTCATAGGTGCCGACCAACACAGGGGCCACCGAGCCAAGCTCTGAGGTGGCAAAGAGCCACTGAGCAAGGCCATTGGGAGCAAGTGGGGAGGGGGAGAAGACAAACAGTTCATTTATGGGTATTTTCTTTCAAAATACTTTACTATAGGATATAAGGCTTATTCTTATTTTAAAATCTATTATTTTCTGTGTATATTTATATTCCATGTTCCACATATACTTGGTTCCAAAAGAGACCATTTGATTCCTTAGAACTGGGGTTATATAGATGGTTGTGAGCTGCCATGTGGGTTCTGAGAACTGAACCCAGGTCCTCTGTAAGAGCAGCTAGTGCTCTTAACCACTAAATCATCTCTCCAGCCCCTTGTATTATACAGGATCTCATTCTATCTCATTCTATAGCTCTGGCTGCCTTGAAACTCACTATGTAGACCAGGGTGTCCTTGAACTCACAGGGATTTATCATCCTCTGCCTCCAAAGTGCTGGGATTAAAGGTGTGCACGGCCACATCCAGCTTACATTTTTGCTTTTTTGAGGCAGGGTCTCACGTAGCCCTGGCTGTTTCTGAAATTACTAAATAGTCAAGGATGACCTTGGACTTCTGGTGTTCTTACATGTATCTCCCAAGTGCTAGGAGTATAGACACGTGCTGCCATGCCGGTTTATGCCATGCTGGGGATTGCATTTGGAGCTTTGTGCATGCTAGCAAGCACTCTGTCAACTGAGCTGTACCCCAGTCCCAGATCCTAGGTTTACAGAGGTGAAAACAAAGGCTCAGAGAGATTAGACAATTTAGCCAGGGTAGCTTTGCTCCATAGGGTTAGAGAGGATGCACAGACTCAGGGCTGCCTTACCCCTTGTCTTCCCAGACCTTGGCACATCTAAACCAATGGCATCAATGTTATGTGGGAACTTGATAGCACTGTCCAGCACTCAGGGACCCAAGAGGCCCCCTAAAGGCTGCAAGCTGCTGCCTCCACTGGCCAACTGGCAGTGTTTGCTTTCTAGGACTCCAGACTCGGAGCCTACCTCCCCGTGTCCTTCACATCCTCTGGGCTGAGTCACTGCTGTCTCCACTGTGCCTTGTTTTCCCACATACTTGCTCTTGGTTCCTGCGTACCCTGATGGTGGGCTTGGCACCTACTCTTCTCCAAGGACAGGAGCTGAGTGTGGTGCCAGCTGGAACACCAGGAGCCAAGTGTCAGCCACAGCTTTGAATTCCTGCTCCTGTTGGGCTGTGAGGGTTAGAGATGGGCTGAAGCCAAGTGATCGTAAATGAGCCTCAGGTTTCTGGACTCTCATTGCTCAACTGAGTTGGACAATAGAGTGCAAACTGATTGTTCTGTTAACGTGGGGATTTTGCAGGAGAGAAAAATCACCTCCAGGGATTTTTGAGCCTCTTTATCCTGTCTGCCTATCACCTTAGAGACCCCAGCCTTCTTCTACCTTATGTGGCTGGAAGGCTGAGAAGGCAGATCTGTGGTGTGACTTTTCCTCTGCCACAGCCTTGAACCAGTTAGACATTTTTCAAAGGGAAGCAGCCCCATGGTGGACTAGACAACACTGAATTCCTTCCCATCTTCTCCTACACAGCACATAATGGAGTTTACACCCATACTCAGGACCCTCAATCCCGCCAGCCTTGTGGTAGCAGGCAACAGATCTCCCACCAAGGTTTTGGGCATTTAGTGGGAGCTGGCCTTTCTAGAGTTAGGATCTTTGCTTTTCATTTTTTAGGACCCAGCTACCCAGCCCCTGTCCATATGGGAATGTGGCAAACTCTGGTACTGGAATTACCCATCTGTTCTTTATACACAAGAGCAGTTCAGAGGCATGGAGAGTCCCCAGCTGGTAGATGGGCAAGCTGGACCTTATATTCCCCAAACACTGTGTGAACTTGGGCTGGACAGGCCAGCTCACTGGCTGGCATGTGGGAGGAGTAGCTTTGGACTCCTGCATTTGGGGAGCTGCTGTAAACCCACCTCCACTGTGGGGCTTCAGCGGGTTGTCTTGATATGCCCAATCTGTGGCATCCAGGCTTCATGCAGCCAAAGACAGCTTCAATTACAGCTCAACACAAAACTACCAACTTATTTAAAACATGAGACGTCATTCTCCATTGGGCAGCGTCCTGGAGCTCTGCTTCCAGATGGAGAACAGGGATTTTGTTTCTCTCAGGGGCAGCTAGAGCATTTTAGGGTGAGGCCTGAGCGTACTAAGCTGGGGTGTGGAAAATGTTTTCCACAGAGTGTTAGAGTTTAGCTCTTTCAGCATGAGGTCACAGGTGGCAATGGAAGCTTGGACATTCCAAAGCGACACCAAAGTGCTACAGCTCTTGGTCAAGCTGCTATGCTAAGCACGGCAGAGGTTTGGGCCAATGCCCATGCCTGGTCAGCTTGCAGCGAAGACACAGTCCTGGTGAGGCCCGGGGCTGGTGGGCTGGAAGAACAAGCCCAGTGAGATTCGACCTGGCGGAGGATAGATGAGCAACCTCAGACGGTCTTGAAGTGAGAAAGCTTGAACCTTTATGTGTGAAATCAATGGCAATATAAACCCTGGGCAGAGGGAGGGATTTCAAGGGTGAATGTGTTTGATTTACTGGGGTCAGGGAGTGCCTTAATTATCTTATGGGAGTGGGGGGTGTGGATCTCCAAACACAATTGAAGGTCACTGCTGGACTAAGATCCTTAGCAGGGTGGGGCATTCTAGGAATTGCAACATCGGGGAAAGGTCTGGCTAGTAATCTGCCCTGAGGGCTGTGCGACCTCCTTATAAGGCCTGGAATCACCCAGATCAGGGGAGACTTAAAACCCCACTGAGAAAAGGAAGTCTGTCATCATAGACCGAACACAAATAGTTGGCTATCAGAGACTTCAACCTTACCTAGCAGAGCCCCACAATGAGATACTTTTGTGATTCCTTTAAAAACTCAATTGCATGGTCTAGAATGAATTATGCAGATGTCAGAGGAGTATTGCAATTTCAAAAGATTGTGATCCCCTTTCTTCCTTGTTCCTTAACTGATCTCTCTAGATTCCTTCTTTATCAGTGTCAAGCCCTACTCTGCCCCATCACACACCCACTGCCTTTCTTCCTCCTTGTCTGTGATACTGGAGTCCAGTGCCCTCTGGCTTTAGGATGGCCCACTCTGCACCTGGGTACCCAGGCCAGAAGCCTTGACCTTACCTCACATCCCATCACTGAGTTGCCGTCAGCTCCCAGACACCTGCTAGTTAGAAAGCTGCTTTTTAGTCTCCTAGATGCTGTTTGGTTAGCCACAAGCTGTCCTCAGTGCTTGCCTTGCCCACTTCTCAAGCATGGCCAAGTTTCCCAAGCAGGAATCTGCTCTCTCCACCTTCAATTCCTGACCCTCCAGTGGCTCCCACAGCTCCATGAATGCATGGTGCCCTCACTCTCAAATGCCCTCAACTTCCTGATGTGTCAGGGCTCCTTGCCTGAGTCCCCTCTGGCTTCTTTCCTCTTTTACACTTTTACTTCTTCCTTGGGTTGCAATTGCCAGATTGTCTCCTGTTGTCACACTTAAAAAGTGACTTTCATGTACGTTTTTTATATCTCTTTCTCCCTATTCCACCCTAATCCCTTCCAACATCCCAGCACCAGGTAGGAGAGAGAAAGGGTTATTGGGAGAAGGGATGCAGTTCTTTTAGCTGCTTTCTGCTGGTTAGGGTCATCATATTCCTTGGAGCCAGTCCAGTCCTTGTTTCAGGAGATCTCCAACTTCTTGTCTCGCTGCATCAACAACAACAGGAGCTGAAGGGGGGAAACAGCAGCAGCCTTGTTCTTTCTCAGAGTTCTTCCACACTCTCTGGGCTCTGGCATTTATTGTCTCTCTAGAGTCCTTAGATTTAAACTATCTGCAGCTGGCAAAGGCTCTTCTCAGAGCCTGCACGAAGCAAAGAGTTTGCTGCTGTGGACTAACAGAATCAGTCCCATATCTCAGACCTGGAATTAAAACAAAAACATGTTTATATCCACAATAGTCCCCCGTGTCCTCAGCCCATACCCTGTATCCTGCTGGACTAGTCACTTGTTCTGCCCTTTCACCCCACAGAGACTTCACCCATCTCCATTTCTCCTGGTACCAGGAAAGTAGAACTGTTTTCAAATCAGCAGATCATGATTATTGACCTGGTTCTGCTGGACTTTCAGGGTCCAATCTGGTCAAGTCACTTAGTCCTAGAACTGCCTCTGTGTAGCTGATCAGTTTTAGAGACAGTAAAGGAAAATAGGTGTGCATGAATGTGCTTTGTAAGCAACCACTTTGTTCTCATGCTCTTTCCATGGATGGTGTGTTTTCTGATCAGCTGTGGCTCTCTGGAGCCAGTGCTCTGTCTTTCGGATTCCATCTGTTCTGCACTGAGGGAACATTCCACCCATTCCAGCACTGGGAGGCCCTTTGGGAAGTGCTCTGCTATGAGGTGCGTTATCAGCACACAGTGGCAGCTTCTCTCCTGTCTGTCTTGAGCGCTGTCTACACTGAGCTTCCATTTGTCTCTGTGACCCTAGAGGCAACAGAAGATTGAAAGATCATGCATCTTGACCACACATGAGCCTCTCCATGGCATAGGTGGTGCCTGTCTCTCCCGCAGGGCTTCTCTGTGTGTGTGCTTTCTACTTGTGCTTTGGTGTCTCATCACTGGGTTGCCCAAACAATTACCAGGAGCATCACCAAGGGAGTAAGGACACTCAAGGAAGCCTGTGGTGTTGATTTGTTGTGGATCTTGGAAAGGATAGCTGGCCTCTGCTTTATTCCAGTGATCAGTGTTCTCTGGGGTCAGGTAAGGCCAGCTACTGTCCCATCTTGCAGTGGATGAGAGGTAGCATAAGGGCTCGAGGCCTTGTGTGACTAGAGTGAGCATGTGCTGATGGGAAGCAAGAACAGGCACTGTGCTACAGACCTGCAACTCATAAGGCATGCAGAGAGCATTCTGGGTACAACTCCCTGTGCCATCTGTTTCCTGAAGAGCCACCTTCAAATGCAACCAGAGGGGATGCCCAGGGCTTCCCATGAGCATCCAGTTGTGTCTGTATTCCAGAGTGGTGATTTGGGTTTGGCTATGAGAACAAGATTGGGAGACACCATAGAGCTAGGATATAGGTCAGGCACCTGCCCTTCCTGATCCTGGCTCAGAGGAGAACTGGCCTTGACTGAGTGACGCAGGAGTCACTGAGTCTGTCTTCCTCCCTTCTGCCACTGGAGTGACTCATATCCTCATTTGGAAACAAAACTAGTGGGCTACCTGTGAGGAGTCCTCCTGACAGTCATGTATGTGCGCTTGAAGAGCTGTACTTTATGCAGTCTCTCTGTGTGCATGTGTGCACATGTGTGATGGTGAGGAGGGGGACATCAGATCACCTGTGCATCAGTCAACGTTGACCTTCTTGTTTTCTACAGGAGACATGGGGGACAAAGGACAGAAAGGCACTGTGGGCCGCCATGGAAAAGTTGGTCCCATTGGCGCTAAAGGTATTTGTGACACACTTCTCGCCCTATAATCACCTTTAGGCTCATCGTGTCTGGAAAGAGCCACCGACTGTGTGGCTTTGCCTGGAGTTCTTGTTTCATGTGTTACCCTGATAAACATTGTTGCGGTCTTCTCACTCCAGGGAAGCCAAAGGGATTGCAGGCCCTGTGAGCATGGGGTGGGTAGAGTCTCACCATCCCACAACACTTATGAACATTTAACTTCCTGGATGCAGGGTCCAGATCCTGAATCTTCAGCTACACTTTCCTAAACAAGCATGATGAACAGATGAGAGATTCGCATGGTCAGGATGAGCTGTGTCATGAATTCACCCCAACTCGCAGGTTTATTTTCCCAGTCTTTTGAGACCGTGGAATGATTCTCAGCCTGAACAGGGTATAAGGTGGCACCAGCAAGTCTGAGAATAGAAACTTCTGGCAGCACCTGATGCTACCTACATGTGAGCTGGGCAACTTTGGCAGGTTAGGACCCCTCCCCTGTGGCCGGGACGTCAGGTGCAAGGGAGTTAAGGGATAGCTGAATACTGTCCTGTCCTGTTTTATGTTCTCTGCCCTGAATTCAGCCAACAGATGTGTTCTGAACTAGAGGGACAGAGTAATCACGTGGCTTTTTATGTGATCTCAGTGAAGTCTCCCTGTGGACCTGTTGTGGGTTGGCAATGGGGAGACTCAGCTTGGATGGCCAGTGGCTGGCAAAGAGCTGTGCTCGCAATCAGAGACAAGAAAGGAATTTGTCCGTGGTCTTCCCAGCTCTGTGTCTTGGGTTCTTGTACCAGAGCAGGTTGACTCTTGGCTCTGAGATGTTTTGGTTTGAAATCTGAGCTGTGAGTTGGTTTGGGTGGTTTGTTCTGACCCACACCATGGACCTGCTGCAGCCCTCGGCTGCCCTTGAGGAAAGAGACCATTGACCATGAGTGCTGGGGAGGTGGGAACTCAATGCTCTTCTCTGGGAAGAACCTGCTGTCAGACAGCATCCCCATAGCATGGGTGCTGAAGGGCATCTCCGTGATGAGCATTTGAGGGACATGCAGGCTACACTTTACAGAACCAAGACGAAGAATCGAGCTCATAAAAGCTGCCATTGTCATTGTTCCAGCCGCACAGTTCAGTGGCGCCAAGACATTCACAATGAGATGCAATCATACCCACTGTTTCCAAAAGCTTATCACCCCACAGAGCTGCACCATTAAGCAGCAACTCCCTCCCTCCCCTTCCCAGCTATGACACCATCCCTCTCCTTCTCAGCTCTGACAACCCAGAGTCTGCTTTTTGCCTCTGTGAATTTGTCCATCCTACAAATGGGATTTGTTCTTTGTGCCTGTCTCGTTTCCCTTAGCATGATGCTTTAGAAATTAATCATGTAGCAGTTATTAAAATTCTCTTATTTTAAGGCTGAATAACACCTGTTTCACAGAGAAACCATGCCTTGTTTATCTAAGGATTGTGAGAATGCCTTCCCTGGGGAGACATTAATGATATCTATCTCTTTGTCCTAAGGACCCCACAACAAACCAAAGTACTGTCCCACCGAAGTCCAGCCTAGAGAACAAATGGATTTATTGGGCTTACTTACAGAGCACAGATGAGGGGTTACTTGCAGAACTGTGGGGGACCCCAAGGCAGTGCACTGAAAAGTTGCATTGGTGGAGTCCCCACTTCTATGGAAAGTTAAACTTTCCTCCCTTGGGGGAGACCCCAAGACTCCAAGGTCACATGAGATCAGGGAAGAACTGCATGTGAATGGCTGGCAGGAGTGGCTTGAAGGGTCCAGTGTCCCTTCCCATTTCCCCATTAGTCATAATCTGATGGCATCTTGCAAGTACGCACAACTAGTATAATGAAGATAGTGGGTGACTGATGCAGAAGACTGTGTCCTACAGGACAATCTCCCAGTCTGTGGACATTCAGGCCATCTGTCCCTGTTGGCTGCTGTGGACAGTACTAGAATGAATGAGGGGAAGACAGAAGGAATGCATATTCTTTTCTACACAGCATGTGTGGTGGGCAGATCTCCAAGTCTCATGGGGAGAACAGGTACACCCTTATTTGGCTTTGATTATTTGATTGGTGTTGCCTCCAGGGCTGTCCTCCTGGATCCTGAGGTTCTGATGGTCTTCAAGCTCCCAGCAGAACACAGGGGAATGAGTTGGGCAGAGGCTGCCAAAATGCTTCTCTCCTTATGTGAGTGGACTGTGTATCTTCAGACATGGAACTTACAGCCCTTCACAGAGACAGATCTATCCTCTGAGCAAGAGGGACAGTGCATTAGGGATTACAAAATGGCTGATGTAGGCACACACACAGATAAACACACAAACACATACACATACACAGCTTGATATCAGAGTATCACAGTAGTTGGACACCTTCATTGCTGTAATTTTGTTATATACAGTGTGTGTGTGTGTGTGTGTGTGTGTGTGTGTGTGTGTGTGTGTGTTGAGGAGATTGAAGGCAAGGGATTAGGAGGCTTGCCCTGCCTAGCAGGAGTTTAGGCAGGCGTCCTGATGCTTGGTCCCTTCTGTGACACTACATTACCTGGAGTGGATCCAGAGGATCTTGGGTTACAGCTTGGGATTATCAGGGCAGTCTACCCTTCCTGGATCTGGCTATCCCTAAGCTCACCCCACCTCCCATTTTATATTCACCTGGATTTTTCTGTTGTGCTGAGCAATGTAGATCTGCCTCCCGTCATCTGCTTGTGGTGTGAATTAACCATACAATGCCACCTGTAAAACATTCTCTGAGGGGCCAATATCCCCAGAGCCAACTTTCAGTATGCCATTGCATGCTTCCCCCCCAGACCCACCGACAGCAAATGTCCATGTTTATAAACGGCCTGAAGAGCTGACCATAGAACATGGTGATGGGGAGGGATGGGTGGGGATTGAGCCCATCGCACCTGCTGTGCAAGTCTACCCTGAACTTCAATAAAGTCTACCCTCAGCTTCAATAAATGAGATTTTTAACTTCACACTTTCTAATTCAAGGGACAGCTCCCCTTCAAATGCCAACTCTAATTTTTCTTTTTTTGTCACCCAGGTGAAAAAGGAGATTCTGGTGACATCGGACCCCCCGGTCCCAGTGGAGAACCTGGTATGACAGACATAAAGGACCAGAACATTTTAATGAAGTCTATTAAGTTTATATTTAAAAAAAAAAAAAAAAACATGGGGCTGGAGAGATGGCTCAGTGCTTAAGAGCATGGGCTGCTCTTCCAGAGGTTCTGAGGTCAATTCCCAGCAACCATATGGTGGCTCACAACCATCTCTAATGTGATCTGATGCCCCCTTCTGGCATGCAGATGTACATGCACATAGAACACTCATACACATAAAAATAAATAAATAAATCTTAAAAAAAAAAAAACAACCCATGGGGCTAGAGTGAGAGTTCATATGTTAAGAGCACAGGCTGCTCTTCCAGAGGACCTGGGTTCAACTCCTAGCAACCACATAGCAGCTGACAAGCAGTTTGTAACTACAGTTCCAGTGGACCGGATACCCTCCTCTGGCCTCTGGGTCACCGTAGACACACATGGTCTACCGTAGACACCATGGTGCACAGACATACATGCAGGCAAAACACCCACACATATAAAAGAAAATACTTTTAAGTACTAATAATAAATTAAAAAGGAAAAAAGCTACATGTGGCTGCATGAAGCGCCAGGTTCTGTCCTGGGTATCTCATAAATGGAGAATGGGGGTGCACCCCCTTCCTAGAAGTCATCAGGTGAAGGCAGGGGGATCAGAAGTTCACGGTCATCCTTGGCAACATGGCTGTGCTACAAGAGATCCTGCCTCTAAACAAACAAACACAAATGAAAGGACAAAAACAACATAGTTATGAGGGTAAGGTGCCCATGCTCTTCTTGTGTACCCCCCTAGTGCCACTGGGACACACGTTTACACACAGACATGATGTTGGAAGGAGGAAGGAGATCAGTGGGAGTAGGAGTGGACAAGAGAAACTATCAGGGTGAACATGACCAAGATACATTACATACGTGTATAAAAATGTCACAGTGAAGCTGGAGAGATGGCTCAGCAATTAAGAGCACTGACTACTCTTCCAAAGGATTCCGGTTCAATTCCTGGCACCCACATGGCAGCTCACAGCTCTCTGTAACTCCAGGATCCAACACCCTCACACAGACATACATACAAGCAAAACATCAATGCACATAAAAAATAAATAAATTAATTTAAAAAGTCACAATGAAGCCCATAATTGTGTATAATTAAGGCATGCCAATGAAAATACTAAGAATCACAAACTGAAACTGCAGTGGACGGGAAAGCAGGGAGTCCAAGTAGCTGATAGCTTCTTGTCAGCTTCATGTCAGGTTGTCTCTGTGGGCTATTCCAGTCTGTTTTCTCTATTGTTTTCACCTTCTCAGGCTTGTAGTCTGTCTACAAGGCATCAGTCTGTATAGTAGGCTCAGGTATACCTGCCTAAAGGTAGAGACACTCATTTCCTGATCTTTTTTTTTTTTTCTTCAGTAGTATATGTATTTGGGGTGTGTGTGTGTGTGTGTGTGTGTGTGTGTGTCCTTCTTTTCCAGACGGGTACCCTATATAACAGGCTACTTCTTGCAGGAATCCCATGTGAGTGCAGCCAGCTGAGGAAGGCTATTGGGGAGATGGACAACCAGGTCACTCAACTGACAACTGAGCTAAGATTCATAAAAAATGGTACGTTGGACTGAGGCCTTTCCCATCCCTGGTCCTCCCTCCCCCTCCTCCCGGAAGCTGGCTTCCATGTGCTGCTCAGCACCCACTGCCTCCGTGCCTATGGCCGTGGTGTGGTGGAGCACGTTGAGTTTGTTTATAGAAATGCAAGTGCTGGCCTTTCAGCACTGCCCTCCCCTGCAGCTGTTGCTGGCGTGCGTGAGACTGAGAGCAAGATCTACCTGCTGGTGAAGGAGGAGAAGCGCTATTCGGATGCCCAGCTGTCCTGTCAAGGCCGGGGAGGCACACTGAGCATGCCCAAAGATGAGGCAGCCAACGGCCTGATGGCTTCGTACCTGGCACAGGCCGGCCTGGCCCGTGTCTTCATTGGCATCAATGACCTGGAGAGAGAAGGTGCCTTCGTGTACTCGGACCGCTCCCCGATGCAGACCTTCAACAAATGGCGCAGTGGAGAGCCCAACAATGCGTATGACGAGGAGGACTGTGTGGAGATGGTGGCCTCAGGGGGCTGGAACGACGTGGCCTGCCACATTACCATGTACTTCATGTGTGAGTTTGACAAGGAGAACTTGTGAGTGCTGACAGGCTGTAGCTCAGGGGAGAGAGCCATCTGAACCCCACCTTTTATAGACAAACCAGTGGCCACAAGCTACCCCTGAGCACCAGTCGCCATGTCTGTCATGTCTGCCGGTTCCTTTCCACACGGAAGTGCAGAGCCTCATTGATGAAGGGCTGTTTGAACCACAGGAGGGAAGAAACCTTGTTTCTGGGAGCTGCTCTGGAGGTGAAGTTTTATCACCTGTGCGGAGAGATTCGTTCATTTTCAATCACCACCCAGAAGGATGCTGTGAAGCTCCTGCCTTGGTCCAGGTGCAAAACATAGTAAATGTTGCAGCAATTTCGTGTACAAACAGTGGCCATGAGGGCAGGAGCTGCCACCCACCCTTTAAACTACACAACAAGTACTCACGTGCTGGTGACGATGTTTCTGTGTGTTACTCTATCACCTAGGTTCTTTTCACTATTATCCAGGTAGGAACTCTGTTACTCTGCTTCAAACTTGTATTTCAGGAATACAAATAAATTCTCCGAATTTATGGACTGTGTGGCGCTTTTTGTCCTAACTTCTTCAGTACCTGTGCATAAAGCAAATCAGCCTGAATGTAGTGACCTGGGGTATTTATTACAGTGAGGATCCCTGTAGGCCAGGGATTCCTGTGAGGATCAGCAAGCAGGCCTGTCACAGTGAGAGCCAGGTCACTTGCTATTGGTTTGGTGGGATTCCACATTTCTGAGCCTTTAGAATAGAGCCTCAGTTTCTCACTGGCTGGCGGGGAACAGAGACCACTACAGTCCTTGCAGGGTGCAGGTCCCTGTAAGGCACAGTTCTCAACATGGCAGTAGCATTATTAGAGTAGTCAGGAGAGGAGCCCTGGAGACTAAAGACACACCCTTCGTAACCTGGCCTTGGGCCACAGTCCTCCGTCTGCAATGTTCTGCTTATTATAACAAGCCCTAGCCCACACATAGGAACACTCGGAACTGCAGCTCTGGGGAGCTTGCAGTAATCACCTTCAATTTCCCACTTTTTGTCAGAATCTTTAGTAAAAACAAACCAAACCAAAACAAACAAACAAACAAACAAACAAACACCCACGTCTTCACTTCCCAAAGAAAATATGTCATCACATACAACCCCGGGGAGAGAGTGAGTTATGGCGACAGCTTCCTGGGACAGTTGGTCTTTCTGTATCTTTCTAGGGAAGTCCTGACTGCCCTGTGCTCTGGATAATTTTCTTTCATTGCTGTGCATAGGTGGGTGGTGGTGGTGAGAGGACCTCCTCACCAGCAAACCCAGGCCTACACAGGCTTTGTCCCAGCCTTAGACTGCTCCATGCAGGATGTTTGTACGGTGAGCTAACTTGGAAGGTGACATCAGGGCTTCCCTAGTATCCCACCCAGTCTTACAGCCTCAGAAGAAAGATGGTGTGCTGCTGAGAGCCGGTGAACTTGTTCCCATTGTACGGTGTCTCAAAGGAGCTGTCTGCCTCCAGGGGCAAGCGTGGGTGTGTTGTTGCTTGTTACAAAGGATCCAGGTCCCTAAAGTCAAGCCTGCTGTACGTTCTCTGCTGTGAGTGCTAGTGTCACATGCTTTACTTGAGTCCTGGAGGGACAGAGTGGCTGTGAGCAATGCAGTTCTTTGTCTCCAGGAGTCTTCTGGCTCCTCTCAGCCTCCATGATCCTAGGAAGGCTGACGTGGTGGCTTGGAAGGGAGTACCTCAGACTTTCACAGATTTATTTATTGACTTACTTGTCTATTATATCCCGACCACACTTTGCCTTCCCTTTTCTCTTCCCAGTCCTCTTCTGCCACTTCCCTTCTCCCATTCACTCCTCCTTTCTCTTCAGAAAAGGGCAGGCCTCTCATGGATATCAACTGGCCATGGCATATCAAGTTCTGGTAAGACTAGGCACCTCCTCGCCTATTAAGTCTGGATGAGGTAACCCAGTAGGAGGAAAGGGTTTCCAAAAGTGGTGACTGAGTCAGAGACATCCCTGCTCCACTGTGAGTCCCTATGAACCTAGGTTAGTTGATTTTGTTTTACGGTTTTTGATGTTTTCCAAAACTTCCTTGGAGGCTTATTTGGGTACCATGATGTTGCACAGCACTGTCCCCCGAGTGGAACAAACCACATCTTCATAAATCTAGTGTCTGATTGCAAAGCAGATCGTAGGTAGGCTGGACAACTGTTGACATTCTCTCCTAGCAGGTGGGGCATGGGGGGGTCATTGGCCTGAGCACCCCGCCACCCTGTCCGGTAGGTTGTATGCAATTCTGTCCTAACTGCAGGTGGTCTTGGGGGGTCTCAGGGATAGGTAAGGACTAGGCTTAGAAAGGAGAAGGGGGTCCCCTCACCCATGCTGGGTGCACACCTTCAGTTTGGTTGTCTTGGGGTCACCGTACTGCAATCTTACACACCCTCCTCACTCATGCTTTGTAAGGAAACCCATTAAACTCATTAGTTCCCCAGCATGAGCTGAACTCTGGCTTGCCATGGGGACTTAGATGAGGGGGTTAGCCATTCCCTAGCTCCCCTCTCACGTCAGGGAGAAAATTCTTGTAACACATGAGCTGAGAGGAACCTGGTTTGTTTGGGAGAGGAGGTCACCCTTGTTTATAAGTGGGAAAGCAGAATCAAGCGAGAGGTACCCAGAAATGCTCACCTGAAGCCCTGCCTCATGTGACAGGAGGTCAGAAGTCACAGGGTCTGCTGCTGCTTCTGTCTAGCCTCTGACCTGGAGAGGCCTGCCTTTCTCGCTGCTGTCCTTTCTTTCTGGTGCCACCCCCCTACCCCCAGTTCTGTTGATCTGTGTCCTGTTTCTCATATGCACGCCCTGGCTCTGGTGGACCTGGAGGTTGAACATCATGGCTTCATTCTTTCAGAGTGAGCCATGAACTGGGGGATGATGCCATAGCCTGGGGGAAGATGCTGTAGGTAAATCCACAGAGATTTCAGTCTTAATCTGGCATAGCTGAGCCTGGGTCCATTATCCCAAAGGAAGCATCCCCTAGCCCCAATCTTCTACTCCCTAAAGTGTCCCTCAGAAAAGACAAAGAGGCTGGGGTGTGGCTTTTGTGACTACCTCTAAGTATGTGTGTGCACATTTTAATTATATTTTGATTATACATTAGTAGGAAGAGTGGAAATCCCCCTTTTGTCTCTGAATGTACTTTGTTCCATGTGTGGTTTGTCTCTCACCAGTCACTGGTTGCTGTCACCAAACACTTGAGAAGAAGGCTCTTCAAGGAGGAAGCACTGGGTTTGGTGCACAGTTAAATATGGTCCAGTCCATCAAGGCAGGGAAGGCATGGCGGCAGGAGTGTGAGGCTACTGGTCATCAGGGACATCAGGGCAGGGCATGAGGCTTGGCTACAGAACCGCAAGGCTTGCTCCAGCAACATTCTGCCTCCTAATGGTCCCACAGCCTCCACAAAAAGTACTCAAGTGACCTGGGGATCAAGCATTAAACACTTGGCCCAGATTTGCCTCTCAGCACATGGCAGTTCTCATCTCAGTCCCAGGAAATCCAACCCTCTCTCTAGCCTCCAAATGCACAAGTCATGCACACACAGTACACACACATACATGTACACAAAACATTCACACACCTAAAATAAAAACAAAACTTAAGAGACAAAAGGATCCCGTGCAGTGGGTCATGGGAGGCATGGCTTTCCTCTGTGTCTTTCCATCAACATGATGCCATCTTGCTGTCTCACATGCAAGGTAAGAGACCTGCCTTGTTCTGGCTACACTGAGGGTTGACATCCTAGCCTAGGCTTTGGGGCACCCCCTAGGAACCCAGTGAGCTCACACACTATTTCCACAGATTTGTGCCATAGACTGTGCTGCCCCCTGCATACCAGGCTCCTTATCACGTGGACACGTTGGAAGTTCTCTGAAGGAGAAACCAACCCAGGAAGTTGAATTCCACAGCTATGATTTTTGATTGGCAGCTCTCCACTTTGATTGGTTAGCTCTCTGCAGGAGAGGCTAGAGTGGTTTGCCGAAGAGGGAGCATCAAGCTAGGAACTCAGGGTGAGGCAGTCAGGGAGCATTTATGGATGGTCTAGCCTCATCCCTTATAGTCTGCCTCTCAGCTGCCATGGGGCAGGAATGAGAAAAGCATCCTTCTCCATCTTCCCTCTTAGGGGCAGAGGTATCAGTGGCTGGGCTGCCTTCAAAGCACCAGCTGTTCAAGGTTGGGGTGGGGGATGGGAGTGTTCTCTGACCTGGATGACCCCAGAGAGCACAAAGGAGGTGTCTGCGTCAGGCACGTGAGCCATCTCCCTACTCATCACTAGCATCTGCTGCCCACGAAATGTCTCCCTCTGTGCTATGTCCACCTATCCTGGAGGGGAGGGTGAGTGGGTGAGCCTTGGGGTCCTTTAGAGGGCTGCTGCAGAGGTGGGCAGAGAGTCACCAGGGAAGCCCTCCAGCCTCGTTCTCAGTGGCCCCTGCTGCCTGGAGAGTCTTTTTCCAATACGAACCCCCTGTCATCCTGGAGTCAACCTAAGCAAGCAGCTGTGTGCTCACAGCAACTGGCCCAGCCACACCCTAAGCTGGGACAAACCTTTTACACATGGCCGGAACTTGAGTTACCTAAATTCTTTAGGCCTAGGTTTTCTCATTCAAGGGCTTTGTGAGAACGCTGTCGAACAGTGCAGGCCCAGTACCCAGCATGACTGAGCACTGAGTACTTAACACCATGGACACATTGAGAGGCAGTGGTGATGATAATCTAGCATAGTTTTGCTCCACCATAGGTACTCAGCAGGTTCTCAACCTGTGGGTTGCGACCCCCTCCAAGTTGCATATCGATATTTACATTAGGATTTATAACAGTAGCAAAATTACAGTTATGAAGTAGCACAAAATAACTTTATGGTTGGGGTCACCATAACATGAGGAACTGTATTAAAGGGTCCCAGCCGTAGGAAGTTGAGAACCGCTGGTCTAGGCTGTCTTTCAAACTCTTACATCCTTAGGCCTGCAGCTCCATCTTTCCCTAACCGGACGGAGGGTGGACCGGAGCTCTGCTCTGCACACTGCCTCCCACCTCATGAAAGGTTAGAAGCACCAGGTGCCTTGTAAGCACCTGGTGCCTCTGTTAAGCTCCATTTAGGCGAATTCGTGTTAATCTAAAACATGGCGATGGCATTGTAGCCACTATTTGTTCGTGGTAACAGACACTTACGTTAGGATGGCTTTTAGTTTCTGTTTATTATTCATTTTACATCCCTGTGGTTGTCCCCTCCCTCCTCTCCTCCCGGTTCCACCCTCCCTCTCTGTTTCCCCTATTCTCCCTCCCCTCCCCCTCAGAGAAGGGGCGTCTCCGCTACCCACCCCAGCATATCAAACTGCATCAGGGCTGAGAGCATCGCGTCCTCTTTCCCTGTGGCGAGGCTACCTCGCCAGGGGAAAGTGATCAAAAAGCAGGGAACAGAGTCCATGTCAGAGTCAGCCCGCATTCCCCTTACTAGTACACCTATAATGAGGACCGAGCTTGTTTTGAAGCAAATCAGATTGGGTACAAACAGTTGGGCGCGGAGCCAGACTTCCGTCCTGAATTCCCTTCCTGAGGCTCAGGAGGGAACTTCGGTTCTGACTCCGGGGTGCGTGGGGGTGGGGCTGGCTGCGCAGCAGGGCTGTGGCGGCTCCGGCGAGAGCTGAGATTCATTAGGTGCCGCAGTGAGGCGTGACCGAAAAGCTGGCGTGGGTGTCCTCTTTAGAATCCTCTGTGGAGCACAGGCTGAGATGGATGAGTGGAGAGACAGCCTCGGGCCCTGGGTCACGGTGGCAATCCATAGTGCCACACTGCCCCCCAGTGGGAAAAGATGGAGGAAGCCAGAGAGGTTTGCAGAGCTGTAGTGCTGGGGAGCTAGCAAGCAAGCATTCTCTGATTTTTCGCACTCTCCCTCCTTCTCCTCCTTTCCTTCCCCCCTCCTTTCTCCCTCTCCTCCCCTTTCCTCACTCCCTTCTATTTTCCTCCCCTTCCCAGTCTCTCTAATCTTAGAGAGAGGGAGAATGACAGGGAGAGGAAGAGGCAGAGGGAGAACCAGTAAGGGACAGAGGGAGAGAGAGGCAGAACAAAGAGTCGCAGGGCAATGAGGAAGGAGAACGCTAGCCCAGGAAGAGGAGACCAAGACTGTTGTGCCCTTCTTCAGAAAAAATGGCTCCAGGAGTACTACCCGCTCTGCTGCTCTGCTTCCCGTGTTTGCACAAGCCTAGTGACCACTTAGCAGGGCAAACACAAGGCTAGTTAGGAAGGCACTGGTGGTGGCTGATTAACTGGAGGTGGGGGGTGTGGTGTGTCTAGGTTCCAGGGGGTCAGCACCTTGAGGTCCCAGTGCAAACTTCTGCTCAGGGTGAAATCCTGGGAGAGACGGAGACAGGGTATTTCTGCTCTGTCAGGCTCAGCTCCATCAGCCCTCTTCTTGGGCAGCCATTCACCTGCCTGTCCCAGCCTCTCCAGGCCTGAACAGTCACTCTGCTCTCTGCCAGCAAATCCCTTTACTGTGTGCCCCCAGGGGAATGGGTCGGGAGGAAGCTGAGTCGTTCTCTGTCCTAGTTTGCTTCTCCGTTGCTGTGATAACACCGTGACCAGAACCAACTTGAGGAAGAAAGGCTTTGGCTTACAGGTCGAAGTCCATCATGAAAGGAAGTCCAGGCTCAGGCAGAAACCTGGAGGCAGGGGCTGAAGCTGTGGTGGAATGCTGCTTTCTGGCTTGCACAGCCTGCTTTCTTACACAATCCAAGACCACCTGCTCAGGGGCCGCACCACCCGCAGTATGCTGACCCCTTCCACGTCACTCAGGAATCGAGAAAATGTCCCCATAGACTTGCCTACATGCAGAGCTGATGAAGGCAATATCCCCATTGAGATCTCAGATAATTCTAGCTTTGATCAAGTTAAAAAAAACAAACAAACAAACGACTAACCCCAGAACCATGGAACCAGTCATCAGGCTCACTCAACCCATCTCACTTCAACAGATCCAATCAAGAGCTGGTGCTGCTTAAGCTCTAAGAAGAAAAATCGGTTTAGGAAATGTACACAGAAATTGTTGGGCAGTCACAGGAACAACTGGAGGGACCAGTTGTGGAAGGAGATTAAAAAATGGATCACATTGCATGTGGATCTGTGTGTGTCCCCCGGCTACTGTGGCTGCCGATGCTGTTGCCAGGCTGCTGAGGTTGTTGCCATGGAAGCTGGCTGACTGATGTGCCTTACTACACAGAGCCTGTGGTCAAATGCATCTGTCTGGGTACCTGGGGTCAGGGCCACATTTGATGTTTACACAGGTTGTGCACTGCACACACATAAAAAATCCCCTACAGCCTGCACGCATCTGTGCTCTGGAGACAAGGGGCCCTGGGAAAGCATTCATTATCCAGTTTCTGCTTTGGAGGGGAAGTGCCTAGGGGATGTTGACATCTATACATTCAGTAGCTATGTACAGATGAGCTTTCACTGTGTGATATCACTCCCAAATATTTCCTTCTTTCCTTCCTTCTTATGTGTATATGTGTTTGCATGATGCATACATGTACAGGTGTGTGTGTGTGTGTGTACGCCAGAAGTAACCTTGAGTGTCATTCCTTAGGTGCTGTTCACCTTTGTTTTTGAGACAAGCTCTCTCATTTGCCTAGAGTAGGCTAGGCTGATTACAGGTACTGCCACATTTAGCTTTAGAAAAAAAAAGATAAAAAAATTATATGTATATAGGTGTGTGCCTGAGTGTGTGCATAAGTGACACATGTGTGCAGGTGCCTGTGGAGACCAGAAGAAAGTTTCAGATTTCAGATCCTCTAGAACTGGAATTATAGGTGGTTTTGAGACGCTTGATATTGGTGCTGGGAACCAAACCTGGGTCCTCTGCAAGGGTAGCAAGTGCTCTTAGCCAATGAGGCATCTCTCTGCAAGAGTAGTTGGTGCTCTGAGCGGACGAGTGATTTCTCTAGCTCATGGATTAAGAAGCAAGGGGATTCTGGGGCTTGAACCTAAGTCCTCATGCTTGCAAAGCAAGGATTTTACTGAGTCATTGCTTGGGCCTTTGTAGTGACTTTAAACAAGAACCATTTACTTGAGCCCTAAATTGTGATTTTTGTGGGCCAGGGGTTGGGATGGAGGTCAGCAGGTGGTCCGGTCCACTGTGGCTCTTTGGGTCAGGGTTGGCATAGAGGACAGCTCATGGTTTTGCCCTCTCTGCTCATGTGTGTGTCTCCATCAGCTGCTGGAGTTTAGGGAGGCTCAGGGAAAGTTTGTTTGGCACCTTTCTCCTTCCTTGGACCCTAGCATCAGCATGTGTGTAGGACCACAGGAAGGTCCTGAAATTGAGAGTGAGTACACACATAGTTCCTGATAACTGAGCTCAGACAGAAACAGCTGTGCTCTATCACATCCTGTGACAGCATTGGGTGAGACCAGAGTAGAGGGTTTGGGAAAAAGACTGTGGGCTGGAGGAGCTGGATGCCACTGCTGGGGATGGGAAGGGTTACTGCCATGTTTATACCCTGTCTCACCAGGAAAGGGAGTCAGGTGTGGCTAAGATGAAGACAGATGTCTACCATGGCAGGCTCTGGGGAGGAAAGAGGAAGGCAATGCAGGTAGCTGGGAATAGATCTGTCGTGTGTGAAACCAAAGGAAGAGAGCAACCCAGCTGCCCAGCAAGCAAGGGCTGTGGCCCTGCAACCAGGGCCGTGGTGGCTTCCCGCCTAGTCTCTGAGTGTGCACAGCACTGTACCCTATCTTCCCTGCTCTGCATTCATGCTGGGGGATGGTGGGAGATTGAGGCACGAAGTACACACCAGGGACAATTGTTTTTCATATTGCCCTTGTGCTCAAGTATATGGCGCTGCCCCAGGTCCTCTGCCATCGGCCACCCCAGAGGTGCTCTCCTCTGCCTGGGCACCTTGAGGACGCATCACACCAGCAGCACTGGGCTGATTTCAACATCTCTTGCTTACCTTCCCATCTTGATACCTGGCTGCAGCTGTCCATCCAGGTCTCAGGTGTCCCATCCTCACTCATCTCTATGTGCAATAATTTTGCACAGCTGTGCCACAAAACCACACAATCATTACCTATAACCATAACTAGTTTCTCTGGCTTGAGAGTTTGGGAGTAGCCTAGCTGGGTGGTTCTGTTTAATGTATGGGTGCTCTGTCTGTTTGCATATACACCTGCATGCTAGAAGAGGGCGTGTGGTTGCTGGGAATTGAACTCAGGGCCTCTGGAAGAGCAGCCAGTGCTCTTCACCATCTCACCAGCCATCACAGGCAGCCCACTGGGTAAATTCTGGTTCAGGGACACACCTGAGATATCAGTCAGGAGCTCTGCCAGAGCTGAATTTTGATTTGAAGCCTTGGTCAGGACTGGGCAGTCAGAGGCTGCTGCTGTTGGGAGGCAGCCTCTGAGCCTTGCCTGTCTATGGAATAGTACACTGTGCAATGAGACAGTGATGAGTGGAGGGTAGATCTGTGCAGCCGTCATTGCAACCTGCCACACATGGTGGGGGGGGCAGTAGCAATGACTTGATGACCAGCTCCAGACACTGCACATTGTCAGCTCTGTAATGTCCCGTAGGGGCCATCCCCCCTGGCCCAGTGTGAGGTCTTTGGTCATTGGTGGAGGCTGGATTCCAGGCTGCCCTGCCTATTCTTTGGGGGTTGGGCTTTGTATAGGTGAAAGTTCATTTCCTGGGCACTCATATTCAGGCTATCATCAAGTGGAAAGGGAAGAGAAGAGAGGAGGGGGATGACTCTCTTATACTTCTACAGTTTGGTCTAGGATGTGACACTGTTACTCCTGACATTCTCTTCTCTAGAGGTCACTTCTTTGTGGATTCAGCTCATATTCAGGATGGCACAAGAACAGGAAGCAGAGCTGTGCAGGGTTGGAGGGGTGTCCATTGGGTGTTGTGTAGCTATTTCCTGTAAAATGTAACATTCACACCTAGCAGATTGCTCCTAAAGACCCAGGATTATCTCAGTGCTCAGGACTTGAATAAAGCTCACAGGCTGGGGCTGGAGGCTCAGTGGTTAAGGACACCTTTTGCTTTTGTAGGGGACCTAGGTTCAGTTCCTAGCACACCCGGTGGCTCACAAACACCTGTGACTCCAATTTTAGGGGATCTATATGATTCCCTCTTCTGATCTCCACAGGCACCAGGAACAAACATGGTATACTCACATACATCCAGGCAAAACACTCATACACAGAAACTGAAATTAAAAAAACAAAACAAAACAAAACAAAAAAAACCAAGCCAGTGCAGTGGTACATGCCTATAATTCCAGTACTCGAGGAGGCAGAGACATGCTGATCTTTGTGAGGCCAGCCTGGTCTACAAAGCAAGTCCAGGACAGCTAAGCCTATACAGAGAAACCCTGTCTCAGAAAAACAAAAAACAAACAAACAAAAAAAAAACCAAAAAAAAAAAAAAAAACCCAGAACAAAACAAAACAAAACAAAAAACCACCTCACAATTTTCAGGAAGCTCCAGAAGCTTACAGGATTCAGACCCCCACCACCTGCCCAAGCAGTAATAACTGCTGGGGAGTGGAGACCCTGCAACTGGATAGAGTTGCCTGTAAGTCATACATGGAGTTCCAGGAATGCAGCTTTCATAGGTCATCTCCAGGCTGGGGCAAGCTTCCTGTGATGCAGTGGGATTTGAGCCACCTGTGCTCCTGTGAGAAACCCTTCATTCATGCTCTGTAAGTAACCTCAATAATCTCACTGGATCACTGAGATAGACTTGAGTTGTTTCGGTTGTCTGTCATTAGGGCCATGTATCATCAGGCTTTTTTTGTTCCCATCTCTCCAGGAAATGTCACCCAGCTCTGGGCCCTCTTGGGGTCTGCCTGCCTTCCTTGCCTTTGCATCCCAGTCATGCTGGATGACATGGATAACATGTTCAGAATGGAAAGCTTATAAGAGAGTCGGAGGAAGAGGAGGTTCCCAGAATTGCTTAGCCACTGGAGCACGGCCCAGAAGTCCCTTTCCTTTCACCACTAGCCCGGGAAGGATGGTGGCAGATATTGCCTGAGCACTGACTCCTGCTCTCTCTAGGGCAGTGAAGTCTGCAGCATACTAGAAGAGGACTGTCAGCTGGCACCTCCATAGTGGGTCTGGTGACAGGTTGTTAATTTGAAGAGTAGACCTTTGCCAGCATTGACAGGCTTGAGCTGAGAGTGTGGGTGTGTTATGGGGGCTGTGCCTGTTCACCTGGCACCAAACCTCTGAAATCACTTGCTTTTGTCTCCTTTACTCCCTGCAGATGGAGGATGGAAGGTCTGGCTACAGTGGCTTCCTAACAGGAGACTCAGCTCAGGGGACAGATGACTTGGATGAATTCCCTTTAACTTTAATTGCACTCTTTAATTTTAGATGCCTATTCAATTTTAAGGGCCCAGTGGCTACCCCACTGAGTGGCTTCTAGAACCTTTTCCTAAGTGTGGCCTCCAGCCAGCAGCTGCCTTGGAGCTTACCGTGTAGAAGCCATCACTTGAATGCACGCTTGATTGTAGGATCAGCATTGGTGTGCACTGTAGAGCCCTGGTGGCTTTTTCTAGCTCTGAGCACTCTTCTATGGTTTTCTGCATGCCAGAGCTCAGGCTTGCTGAAGCCAAAGGATAAAAACAGTTCCTACTGTTTTGTGTATCATGCAAAGTTGAGGCTTTGAGTGGAAGACACTTTAGCTGCTTGCTGGGTGTGATGGTCAATACTGACAGAAAATGTATATGATGAGTATGTCTGTGAAGGCATTTCCAGGGAAGGCCGACTAATGGGGAGACCTATCCTGAATGTGGGGGACACTATCTCATGGGATGAGGGCCTAGATGTAATAAAAGGCCAGTGACTACAGGCCTGCTCTCTGTTCTGCTCCACCGTGCCTTCTCCCAGGATGGATGGAATTCTGAAGCCCTAATCCAATGTAAATCATTGCTTTCTTAAATTGTTTATTCTAGTATTTGGTCACCGTGATGTGAAGCTGCTGAACACAGTGTGAAAGGGCCCTACACAACAGGTACCTGGAAAATGAAGTCACATTAGGCAAGTTTATTAAAATACAGGCCATAGCTTGTTTTTAATGAATTCTGCCTGGAAAGGGAGACAGAGGAGCAAGTGGAGCCTGGAGGCCACAGGAGGAACTGAGTGCAGAGACATGGGCTGACTGTTGGCAGGTTCCTGCAGGGACAGCGGCTGAACTTTCACATGCTTTTGTTTCCTTAATCTTTCTTTTGTCCACTCAACCCTCCACTCAACCAGATCTACACTCACCTGGGGAGCTGGTGGTTTTCACCCTAGGAATGTTTACAACGGGACTGCCCCTGGGCATGTCTGTGGGGGATTGTTTTGATTGCCATAATTGTTATGGGAAAACCTGCCCTAAGTGTGGGAAGCACCTGCTGATAGCTGCACAGAAAGAAGCAAGCATTGTTCTTCCACTGGCTCTGCTTTCACTTCTATCCGTAAATTCATCTGCCCTTTTATTGCTGCTGCTGTCACTGATAACAGACAGCTTCTTCAGGTGTTCAACTTTCCAGGAGCCCTGAAGGGCTTTGGTGCCAGATAGGGACTGCTGAGTAATCCAGTTTCATGTACTGAGAAATGACCAGATTTCTCAGCCTCTGTGGTGTGAGCTAGCTATTGTTGAACTACCCAGGCCATATTGTATAAGCCAATCAAATTTAATGTATATTCATCCTACTGGTTGTTCCTCTAAAGAACCTCCACTAAGACGGATCGGGGCATTCACCTGCCCACCACGTCTCTGAGCAGCCCATTCAGGTACCTTCCTCCACTGATAGTTCCTCTCTGGATGGAGGGCTCTGAGAGGGATGCACTGGGCTGGGCTGTGAGGCAACACAGAACATCCCATGGTGGATGTTCTTCTCAAAGCTCCATGCAGTTCTTCACATTGTAGTTCATTTTGTGGACATGTACATTTCCTTGAACATTAATTGGGTCCTTGGTTTATAACAAATTCCCTCAACGGCCCTTGTCTTTTATAGCATGTCAGGGGCCATTGCAAGGTATACCTCTATTTGCTGAATAAATAACAGATGCCTTGAAGAGATACAGCAGTAAATTCAAGGTCATTGCTGGTGGGATGTTGAGGGTTTCAGCCATTAGGAGGGAGTAGGGTAGGATTGGGTTAAGGCCCTGGGATTGGTAGGATTATATATGCAGAAGGGAATGAGCCTGCTCCTGCTCAAGCCATTGTCCCTTGATCTCTTGGGGACAAGCTGCTCTCTCAGCTTTGTTTCCTATAGCCCTTGTGACATCACACAGGCTCACCATCTACAAGATTCTCTCTGGCCTCTGAATTCTTTTTATGTGGTGTTAACAGTTCAAGGCACTGGACTGTGGGGAGCAAGAAATCCAATCCTGAACACTGGGATCTGGACTCTTGGGTGAGATTAGAGATCTGTTTATCATGTTAAATAGTTTGTTATGTCTAACATTGGCATTGCCAAGGGAATGAGGTAGGAAAGGGACGAAGTTCAGTCTTCAAGAACACCAGACCCTTGGTTGTGGAAAATAGGGAGGCAGCGGTAGGTGCTATTATCAGCACAGAGTCCCAGGGCCCAGCTGAGAAGGGCTGAGGAAGACTTTATATTCTGGCTCTGGTTTTTGTTTGACTGGTGCTTAAGTCATATGACTTTTGTCTTTTAAAATGTCTAAACATGGGCTAGGCATGATGTACACACCTGTAATCCCAGCACTCAGGAAGCAGAGGGGAGCGGATCTCTGTGAGTTCACAGGTCAGCCAGTCTGCAAAGTGAGTCCAGACCAGCCAAGGCTACCCAGAGGGACTCTGTCTCAAAACAGCAACAACAACCACAACCACAACCACAAACATATCTCAGCTATGAGCTCATAGTGAAGCAAGCCTAATGCTGTGGTTTGTACAGAAATGTCCTGCTCTGCCCGCACCCCTACTCCTACATCTGAGAACTTGTCCCAGCTGGCCATGTTGTTTGAAGAGGTTGTCTAACCTCGGGATGTAGCACTCAGGTGGTGGATACAGGGCCGCAGGGAAGAGGCTTGAGGGTTAACCTGGTGCTTCTATTTGCTGCTGAGAGTTTCTATGTACTCTTGATGACATGGGTGGTCACCATCACCAACCATGCTTTCTCCACCACAAGGGACTAAAGTCTCCTGGAATCACTAGCCAAAATCATTAAGAATAGGGAGGCTTACTAACGCACACCTGAACTCAAAGAGACACAGGTGGGAGCAGAGACAATCCCTCACTTCGTAGTGCAAACTGGCCTTGAACTCAAAATCCTCTTGCCTCAGCCTGCCGAGGGCTGGGGTCACAGGCCCACGCCACCACACCTATGAAGCCCGACTGGACTTAGGAGTGGCTGCTGCATGGTCTTAGTGGCAGCATGGTGTTTACACAGATACCAGGGAGGGTCACCGTGGGCTGCCATTTGGAGCTTTCCTGAGAGAGGGAGAAGGGAGGAGCATGGGAATTTGGAGTCTGTGCTGTTGGTGTTCTGTTCAGGAAGTTGTCTCCTGCACCAATGAGTTCAAGGCTCTTCCCCACTTTTTGTTCTAACAGGTTTAGTGTGTCTGGTTTTATGTTGAGGTCTTTGGTCCACTTGGACTTTAGTTTTGTGCAGGGTGGTAAGTATGGATCTATTTGCATTTTTAGACATCCAGTTAGACCAGCACCATTTGTTGAAGATGCTATCTTTTTTCATTGTATGGTTTTGGCGTCTTTGTAAAAAATCAGATGTCCCTAAGTGGGTGGGTTTATTTCTGGGTCTTCTATTCGATTCTATTGACCCACCAGTCAGTTTCTATGCTAGTACCATGCAGTTTTTATTACTGTTGCTCTATAGTACAGCTTGAGATCAGGGATGGAGATACCTCCAGAAGATCTTTTATTGTAGAGAATTGTCTTAGCAATTCTGGGTTTCTTATTATTCCATATGAAGTTGAGAATTTTTCTTTCAAGGTCTGTAAAGAATTGTGTTGGTAATTTGATGGGAATCGCATTCAATCTGTAGATTGCTTTTGGTAAGATGGCCATTTTCACTGTGTTAATCCTGCCAAGCCATGAGGGGTGGGAATTTGGAAGGGCTGTAGGAACTATAGATGCCTGGATTCCCCCCGCCCTTGGACCTCGTTGATTCATGTCGTGGTCACATTCCTCCCCACATTATTCTCTCTGGTCTCCTTCCCTCTCTCACTAAACTACTTCCTCACAAGTCTCCCTCCTACTTTCATGTCTTTTTTTAAATGGCTGCTGCATTTAATTAAGGGTGTTGCCATGAGCACTTTCATGTGTGTGTGTGTGTGTGTGTGTGTGTGAATGTGTAAGTGTATATATGTATATATATATGTGTGAGTGTATATATCTGTGTGTATGTGTGTGAATGAGTGTATGTGTATCTGTAAGTGAGCATGTGTGTGTGTGAGAGAATGTGGTGTGTGTGAGTGTGTGTGTCTCTGTGTGAATGTGTATATGTGAGTGAGCTTATGTATGTGTGTGTGTGAGAATGGTGTGTGAAAGTGTGTGTATGAGTGAACAAATGTGCGTGTGAGCACGTGAATGTGTGTGTGTGTGAGAATGTGTGTGCATGTGAGTGTATGTGTGTGAGTACATGAATGTGTCTGTGTGTCTGTGTGTATGTGTATGTGAATATGACTGAGTGTGTGCTAATGTGTTGTATGTGTGTGTGTGTGTATGATTGTATGTATTATTTACTTGAGCAAGGGCAAGTTATGGTGGCTACACTGAGAAATATGATGCCCTGTCCTTTGGCAACCGTTATAGCATGACTAACTCCTTGGGGATGTGTGGGTGACCTTGGCCAGCAATGGCAGATCCTCCTGAGAGATAGATGATAGATAGATAGATAGATAGATAGATAGATAGATAGATAGATAGAGTGAGTGAGCACCAGGAGACCAGAAAATAAGGAGACAGATAAGTGCAGGATCAGGAGGTCTTTCAGGAGCTAAGTCTAATGCTGAGCAAGCTTGTTAAGATGGCCTCCTCTTTTCTGAGGAGAGGGGGCCATGAGTGAGGGGACATGAGAGTGGGGCTGAGAAGAGAGGAGGGAAGGGGCTAAGACCAGACTGTAAAGTAATTAAATAAATAAGTAAACAAGAAGCAACAGCAGCAACAACAAAAACAAACAAAAAACCCCACAAAAAGGGAAAAACAAAACAAAATAGATGTACAATATCTTATGTGTTATTTCCTGGGGAGAAATGGGATAGGGTCAGCAGAAACTATCATACCGTGGGACCAAGTCAGCAGTTAGATAATCAAACAACGTTGCACAAGGGAGACATGGGTATCTCTAGAACATTACAGACAGAGCACTCAGCAGCCCCACTCAGTAGGAAGATTTGGGTTCTTAGGTCTGAAGCCACAGCTCCCCTGAGGACCTGGCCCCAGGCTACTGCTGCCTGTGTTCCTTTTCTATACATCAGGGTCTCAGGGAAAGCCTTGGATAGCCCAGTCCTCAATAGGTGGGGGTCTCCTGAACCCTACTCCCAGCCATGCTGGGATTTTGACTGGCTTGCTCTTGTACAGATTTTGTGCAGGCAACTGTAGTCCCTTGAACGAGCATCCCTGTTTTGTCCGGAAGACAGCATTTCACTGTACTGTTGCCCATCTGCTTGTCTTACATTCTTTCAGCCCTCTCTGCTTTGATGGTTCCTGAACCTTGGGAAGGAGTGATGTGAATGTGCCAGTCAGGGCTGAGCAGTCAATAACCACTTATTCTCAGCACTTTGACCAGTGATGAGTCTCTGTAGTGAGCTTCATAACTCACTACACACCAGAAGCTTCTCTGACAAGGCTGAGAACAGCACTAATCCAGGGACATAAACATACATATTTAGAAGGCAGTTTGACCTTGGTTGTTTTATCAAGAAAAGTGGCAGGGATAATGTGTGCAGAATTTGAGGGGGCCATGTCACAAAAGTAAGGGAACCTTGATCCTTTAGACCCTGACAGATAACTGATTTTTTAAGTTGCAAATCCTTGGTGATCTTGGGATGATGTCCAGGGACCTTGGGAACCCTGGACAGCAACGGTGACCAGAGAGAACATTTGGGATGCTGAGGGTACCAGCTCTAGGGACATGTGGGCCTGAGACCTAGGTTGGAGCTTGGTATGAGGATGGGGACTGTTGGAGAACTAGATCATAAACTGCCTTTGTTACTCCATGGGTCTGAGAGGATTGTAGACTTCAATGTGGAGTGGAGATTGTCTGTGTTCAGAACTGGTATGCTTCCCTTTCCATTAGGGGTGCGACCTTGCTCCAAAGCCTCCCTTTTTTAACGCCAGGGGAAGGGGGCACTGTCAGGCTTGCAGTGGGGCAGGCATGAAAACCATGTGGAAACAGGGTCTTGTGACTTAACGATGTCAGCTCCCTTCCTAGTGTCCCAAGTTCACCAGGTTTGTGAAAACTCTGATAGGGAAAAATATTACCAAGACCCAAGCCCATAATTCAGGGTCAGATCGTCAGAGAAGCCATCCCTGGGGAGAGGGGGGAATAATCTTACCTGAGCAGTAGGGATGTGGTGTGGTCTCTGCTGTCAACCAGGAGAAGCCTGGTACAGTCATCAGGGAGAGCTGCGCTGGAGAGGGTAGGAAGGGAGGAACTATTTTTCCCTGAAAGGAGAGATGTGTCTCTCTTTCTGGAGGTCCAGGCACAGAAGGACTCCCGTGCTCCTAAGACAAACATGGAGAGTATGACATTTTGGCTGAGGGAGAAGACAAGGGTTGGTGTCTTTCCCAGCATCCTGGACCCTGTATGTCTGCAGTTCTTTTCTTCGGTAACAGCAGCGACTCTTCTTGGTTAGAAAGTCTGAGTGAATGTTAATTTTCAGGATGCTTGTCACAAGTCTCCAATGTCTTTTAATTTTTTTTTTTTTTAGCATTCTGCAAAGACAAAGGTAAAAGAACATGAAACATAAATGTGAAAAGTCTTAAAGATTCCACCTGTAATACAACACCTATCTCCCATCCCCAGACAGAGTTTCTCTGTGCAGCCCTGGCTGTCCTAGAATTCTCTTTGTAGACTAGGCTGGCTCCAAACTCAGAGATCCACCTACCTTTGCCTCCTGAATGCTGGGATTAAAGGCATGTGCTACCATGCTCTACTTTTATTTATTATTTTATTTTTATTTGCTGCGCTGGGGATTAAATCCAGCCCTCCCCAATTATATTTACCTAGCTCATAGGACATTTTTTGGCCTATATATTATTTGAATGCCAACTGAAAAATAAACCAACCAGTACGATATCAGTCCAACTAGTATCATAAGAGAACAACACCATAAAAAAGTCCAACTTTGGAAAGAACTGTCTCCTTAGCATCTGCACAGCATTTTCTTTTGTGTGCTCATGTACAGCATGCTACTTCTTCGAATAAACACATCTTCATACTTACTCCTCAGCTGCCCATTCATATTCTCTCCCAATCTATTTCAGTATTATATTCATGTGGCCATCCAGGCAGGCCAGGACCCCTTGACAATCCATGCCAGAACTTAAACAAGTCCAGGCTGGTTCAGCCATTTCTCTGCTCTGGCTATCATAAGGGCTGGGTTAGCTTTATTTATTTATTTATTGAATATTATTTTTTAAAAACCAGGAGGATTTGGGTGGAGGAACTGAAGTGCTGGCTTATTCTGTCCATCAGCAGGAGCTATTCTGGTCTCCTTAGACTTCTGTAGGGCTCTTTCATATGGACCTTGTTTCTTAGAGCCAACCAGGACAGTAGGGTCCTTCTTTCTTCTTAGGCATGACTCAGAGCATTGGTAGAACCTGTGTCCTTAATCACATGTGTGAATCCCCTCTGCTCTGTCGGGTAGCATAGTGCAGGCAGCAGGGGTCAGGATGTCCTCTTTGAAAACCAAGATGGATACCTAGTGCAAACTCAAGGATCTGTGATATGCTGCTTGTTATCAAGTCCTCATGGTGCTCCCGGCTTCCCTCTGTGAAGTTGGGAAGTGTGATTGCAAGTCTTATTCCATTAACAGCTCACTCCCTTAATAAGGAAGATACTTGGAACAGCATGAACAAACACACAGGTGAAGAGGGAAGGTCAGCTCTGTCCCTCCTCTGTCATCCCTGTCCCCCACCTCTCTTAGACGCAATGCACCAGGCTTCTGCCTGCCAGGACAGTTCATTTCCATACCTTCCTCACTGTTCACGCTGCAGCCCCCAAAGAGCTTGAGAGGCTATCTGCTCCCTGCCTGCAGCTGGAAGGCAGAGTGGTTTAATTTCTTTCACCAACCTTCTCTGTGTAGGTTCCTGTATATAACAGGCCTGTGGTAGACACTCCAGGAACTACTGGCTGATGAGGTTAGAGGATGGGGACAGGACACCCCCTGCCACAAGGCCTAGTGTCTGGCTAGAGGACAGTAGGGAGGAACTTTCTTTTCTTTTTTTGGTGGCAATAACATGCTGTCTGTGGCTATGGCTTGAGGTAAAGGAGGCTCATGACTCTGCAACACATTTTCTTCTCTAGTTTTGTGGAACATGTCATGCAGCTGGCTTTGCTACTTGGTGGATTCTTCTTTTTCTTATTGTTATCCCTGCCCCCAGTTTCATTCCCATTCACTAGGTAGGAGAGAAAAGAAAGAGAAGAGACGAGATGAGACAAGAAGAGAAGAGAGAGAGAGAGAAAGAGAGATATCCTTGAGTCTAAATTCTTTCTTCTTTGAGCACAGCTACTAACAAACTTCAATTACTCCCCCTGAATAATTACCAACTACCAACCCCACCTATCCTCTGAAAAGATCTCAGCATTCCCAACATCACACAATCACAGAAACTATCAGCATCTGATAGTTTCTGGCACACCTCTGCCAGAGCATGAGGCAAATCATAGTCAGTTGCTGTGGACAGTCCAGAGCAGCCCCATATCCCCACACCTGAGTTTAAAATGAAAACATATTCTAATAATATTTCTCTGTTTTACAAAGAAACAAAAATTTCAGAATTGCAAATGCGATGTTACTCTTTGAAAGGAAAGCAAATGAATGCATGAATGCTAGATTCAAAGTAGACAGCGTTCTTCACTCTCATAAAGCCTGATGGGCTCAGATGATAGGACTGACCTTAAGCTCAGGGTCCCTGGAGGATCCAGAATGCTGCAGGGACCAGCACCATCTGGTGGCCTGGCCAAGAAAGGATTCCTGGCAAATGTTTTTCAGACTATGTCTTGGGTTCCTCAGGCCAGGGACATTCCAGGCAAATGCTAGAACCTCAGCTCTTCCTTTGTTCTCTCCTGGTAAGACACCTACCTGGCTCTGTTACCTGAGAAAGCATGCAGTGGGCACCTCACCTTTTTGAGTTTCAATTTCCCACCTGTACAATGACAAAGCTGGGGAAGGATAGTGATTCTCAGGTTGCCAGTCCCAATGCCCAGCAGCCAGCCTTGCGTGTACTCTCTCTCTTTCTCAGTGTGTGTGTACCAGCGAATTTTGTTAGTGGTTATTTGCAGGAGCTTGGCCACCATACCAGTGACTATATACTACAAATGTCTCTCACTGCTGCCGAAGCCATTAGCTGCCTGATAGAACCCCAGAGAAGGGTAGGGCCGCATGAGCCATGCCCATTTCATGGCAGAATGTTGATGGGCCCAGTCTTGTGTAGCTGCTGTGAATTCATAAGTCACAAGGGCTATGCCAGACCCAGAAGCAGCCCCACATCTCTCCTTTTTCTGGCTCTTACATTCTTCCCCCCCTCTTCCATGATGTGCCCTAAGCCTCGGAGGGGGTGACAGACATCCCATTTATGGCTGAGCACTCCACAGTGATGGCTATGAAGTAAACCACCACCCACTGGGAAAAGAAGCCTTTGACCAAAGCTGATAGTGCCATTAATCTGTAGACATACTGGTTTAGAAGGCAATTTGATGGGACACATCTTGTTTGTTAGCAAAACAGCAGCAGTAGCTTTCTTCCAGGGCCTGTGGCCTCCCGAGCCTCGGTCTTCTGACAGGGTTTAGAACACCAGGCATGAATTCTGTCCCATGAGCCTCAAACACAAGAGAAAAGCAGTTGATGCCCCTGTGACACTCATGTCACCATCACAACAGTGGGCCACCCTGTGGATTCTGAGTGTGTGTGTGTGGGGTGGGGTCGGGAGGTAATCTTGAAGTGACACACCAAGTGGGCAGTGTCAGCTGACGCACAAGTTCACTTCGCCCTTATGCTAGCACGGCGTGTTGAGGGCAGGCAGTGACTGCTCTGTGCAGACTATGAGGCTCCTAGCCTAGAAAGACTCCATCTAATAAACAGTAACCTTGACCAGAGTTACTCCATTTTGAGTATAAGTGCCACCAAAAAGGTGACTGCACACCTTACCTAAGTGAACACATACCATCTGCCAGAGCACCGGGAAGCAAACACTGATAAATGACTTATTTGTGCCAATAAATAAACAAACCTGAAAATATTGAAATCTTATCAGAAACACTGACACATGGGCTTATCAGTCATACCAGATGGAACCCCCTCACCTGGGACTGAGAAAGAGGGATCACCCTGACACCAAAGGGTGGCAGGCATGCTGACTTGTTATTTGTATTATCTGGGAAAGCTGGCACAGTGGAAGGCTGCAGCTTCTGGCCATGGGCTCGGGCGTGAGTGTCATTTCTTAGCTTGCTTCAAACTGCCATCCTACTCTAGAAATTGTATAAATGCCTCCCATAGTGTGGCTGGATAAGAAGCCTGGGGCATTTGCTTCTCTTTTGTGGAAATCACTCCCATGGCCAGTCCTAGTGAGCTGCCTTCAGTCTGATCTTTCAGAGCTCAGGGACCAGGTTGTGTCTCCTGGGAACCCTCCTCTCTCCTCGGGCTGGCAGGTCTTGGCTCTAGTCTCATGTTTGGTGTCTCTGGATGTGCTCACCCACTCCTCTCAGCATCAGATACCTTCTCTTTGATAAGGTCAAAGCATCACACCTCCCAGAGTACCTCTCCTGCCCAACAGTGTCCCTTCAGCATCACCAGCTGAAGGACACTGCCTGCTCTTCACTGCTTGCTCTCCATTTGGTTCCTAAATCCTGTGAACAGGGCATTTTTACCAAGAGTCCTGCCCCCTGCCTCTACCCCTCCCTCTCTTTCCAGCATCATATGTAGCCAAGGCTGACCTTATATACTTACTATACAGCCAAGGATAATCATGAACTTTCATCTCAAGTACTAGGATTGCAGGCATGCACTACCATCTCCGCTTTGTGAGGTGCTGTGGACTGAATTCAACTTCCTGCCAGCCTTCTGCCAACTCTTCTATCAACTGAGCCACGTCTCCAGCCCAGAACACTCCTTGCCTGAATTCCTATCGTATTCTGTAACTTCTGATTGGACCTAGTCCAGCTTCCCCTCACTGGCCTATGACCAGTCTACAGTGCACATCTGACTGCCGAGAAGCATCCCACGAAGCAGTGTTGGCTGTGGAAAGATGCTTTATGTGGTGCTAGGATTGGGCTTTGTGTGCACCAGGCAAGGGTACCAGCAGTGCCACCTTGGCTCCCTCTTTGCTTTACTTTCTCTCCTTGTGACACCTTTTTAAGCCTGTATGAATAGCAGGGCTTCTGCTGCAAACAGAGCTTTGCAGGGAGAATGATGGAGAGCTGAGCGTTTTCCAGAAGTGACCATAAGGGTCTCTTCATAGCTTCTCATCTCTAGCAAAGCTTGGAGGCTGGAGTAAGGGAGCAGACAAATTGCTGAGAGGTAAATGATAGGAGAAATCCCGCCCTTGGTTTCATTTATTTCTGCCCATTTAAAACACATTTCTATGGGGATGGAGAGGTGGCTCAGAGGTTAAGAACACTGGCTGTTCTTCCAAAGGTCCTGAGTTCAATTTCCAGCAACCACATGGTGGCTCATAACCATCTATAATGAGATCTGGTGCCCTCTTCTGGTGCAAAGGCACACATGCAGGCAGAATGCTGTAAAATAATAAATAATAAATAATAAATAAATACCCTCCACCCCATTTCTACAATAGCCTTGAGAATTTCTGTGGTGACTTGTGGGGTGTTTCCTTTTGTGTATACACACAAGCACATGTCCTTGTGCACACACACATATGCATGTAACACACAGGGCTGGGAGGAGTATGTCTGCTCAGGGCAGAAGCTGAAGAGCTGAGGGCTATGCTTTGCTAATACTTTCGGGGTGGTTTCTCTCTGTTTGGGGATGGTTGTTTGTCCTTAAGATGTGCTGTAGCATGGGTTGGCATTGAACTCATGTAGCCCAAGCTGGGCTTGATCTTGTAGTAGTCATTCTGCCTTAGCCTCTTGACTGCTAGGGACACTGGCTTGAGCCACCACACCCACAGTATATGAGCAAGGCAGGAATGTGACACTGGCTTCACCTCTCTGTCTCTCTCCATGTGTCCGTGTGGTGTAACAATCTATATAACTTTGGTTGTGAAAGTATTCTAGCATCTTCGTCATGTCTGTGGCCTGGTCTCTGGCTGAGATAGCATCTGCCTAATTGTAGCTGGCTCCCACGATAGGCATGCCTCGTATTGTGCCTCCTGCCTGGTTGCTCTAGAGTATTATTAGAATGCACTCAAAGCCAATTAAAAGCAAGTTCTTTTAAAAATTAATATTTCCCTTTTAGGTAATTGTGGGTGTTTGACCAGGAATGCCCCCATAGGCTCATCTATTTGAATGCTGAGTCATTGGGGAGTGCCTCTGCTTGAGAAGGATTAGGAGGTGTGGTCTTTTTGGAGTAGGTATGGCTTTGTTGAAGGAAGTGTGTCACTGGGGATGGGGCTTTGAGGTTTCAAAAGCCCAAGCCAGGCCCACTGTCTCCTTCTCCTTCCCTTCTGTTCCTGCTGTCTGTGGGTCTGGATATAGAATTCTCAGAAACTTCTCCAGCACCATGCCTGCCTGCCTGCCTGCTACCATGCTCCCCACCATGATGATAATGGACCAAACCTCTGAAACTGTAAGCAATCCCTAATCAAATGTTTTCTTTTACAGGAGTTATTTTGTTCATAGTGTCTCTTCACAGCAATAGAACAGTGACTTAGATAGTAATTAAGACACGGCCTGGCCTTGTATGGGATTGGAAGTGGGATCTGCATGTTAAGCAGTGGGTTATTCTTACCTGTCTCTTGCTCACTGTCTGTTTTGGTTGCTTAAGTCTCACCAAGGTGACAATCAGTCCAACCCTTCACTGCCTTCACTTCTGAGAGCCTCCAGGCACGGTTTCTGAGGTGTCCCCACTCTTGTAGCCTCCTTCTGACTGGGCTTGCCCTTCTTGCTTATAGGAACCATGTCTGATACTCCAAAGGAGGGAAAACTGACCAGATTTCTGGATTTCACCCAGCTGATTGACATGGCCTCTGAGTGCGTGGGAGGGAAGGTAAGCATGGCTCCCAAGGGCAGGAAGTCGGTGTTACTTCGGGCCCACTCAGGCTACCTTGACCCGAAGTAAATTAGAGTCAGGCTGAAGTAACGGGCTGCTGAGGAGGACCAGCATGCCACAGTTCTGAAGAGACAAGCCGAATCCTGGGCGATTATGAGCTAGAGCAGAAGCACTTCTATGTGTGATGTGCATGTGTGCATACACATCTGGTATGCACATGCATGTTGTTGTGTGTGTGTGTGCATATGGATGTGAATGTATGTGCATGTGTGTATGTTTGTGTGTGTACATCATGGCATCATGGCAGGGAGGACTTCAGGGGATATAGTCCATCGCAGCAGGGTAGGGAGGGCAGCAGATGTGGGAGAAGTCTGGTCCCATTGCACTTATAGTCAGGGGGCACAGAGAGATGAATGTAGGTGCCCAGCTAGCTGCTTCATTTTCACCTTGTGGCCAATAGTGTTCTGAAACTGGCTCAGACCTGTTTCACTGGTGTGCAATTTAGCAGTTTTCCACCTCACTCAGAAGTGTGCTGCTTTAGAGGGTACATCACCAGGATAGCTTGCTGCAGAGCTATCTTCCTGGAGCCATTTGGAGGGAGAGTGGTGACCCAGTGAGCCAGCTTTCCTTCCTTCCTTCCTTCCTTCCTTCCTTCCTTCCTTCCTTCCTTCTTCCTTCCTCTCTTTCTTTCCTTCCCTTCTCTCTCTTTCTTTTTTCTTTATTTCTCTCATTCATGTGTGTTGTGTGTATGTATGAAGATGTGTCTGTGTGTGTCTGTGCCCATATATGTGCACAGAGGTCAGAGGAGATAATTTGACCTTTTCCTCTATCCTTCTCTACCTTATTTCTCCTGAGACAGGTCTGTTTTTGAACCTGTAGCTTGCTGTTTTTTTTTTTTTTTTTTTTTTTTCTTTTGCTAGGCTGGTGGCCAGGGACTCCAGTGATTTTCCTGTCTCCACCTGCTTCCAGTGCTGGGTGACAGGTTTACACATGTGGCCAAACCTGGCCTTTTTTATGTGCTTGGAGATCTGAAATCAGGTCCTCATACTTGCACAGCAAGTGTTCTTAACCACCAAGCCAACCCTTTCTGCCCCACACTCATCCCTTTTTGAAAGAACCTCAAAGCTAAAAAAAGGACATACTAGTTTGGTGGGTAGGGAAGATGGGTGTGGATCTGGGAAGAGTTAGGGGGGGAGGAATGGTGAATATGATCAAAACATGCTAGTTGTACACAGTTCTTGAAGACTTTTATATCTATAACAGCCATGAGCCTGAGAGAAGGAAGCCAGTGTATCTGCATTCCAAGTGTGAGACCTTAGCATTCCCATCCAGACTATAACAGGGATGGAGGATAAAAGAGTGGGCAGAAATGATTCAGGAGGAGGAAGGCTTGAGATGCAAACACTTAGAAAGTGTTGCAGGGGAGGTCACTGTCTCGTCCCTTAGGCAACTTCCCAGATTCCTTTTGCTGCATTCCCTAACGTTTCACCAGAGGAAGGAATAAAGTGTTTTCCAATTTACAGTAATCTCATCTTGATTTCTTTCTTCTCTTTGTCCAGATTTTGTTTGCAACGGATGACTTTTTTGCTCCTGCAGAAAACCTCATAAAGGTATGGCTACAGTCGTCCTCAACAGTGAAGGATTGGCTTAACCTGAAGCCCTGCACTGTGCACACTGAAGCCCACTGGCCTGTCTGGGATGGAAATGTGTATTGTCTACTGGGCAGGAAGGATAAGACACGGCCACATCAGCACCAGCTCCCAGGGAACAAATGAGGGACCGAAAGAGCCAGGGGAGGAAGGGACGCCAGGAGACAAAGGAAAAAAAAAAGTCATTGATTATGCCTTTTGACTACTGTGGATCCTATACCCTGGGCTGGGAAGAAAATGGACACATCTTGAATTTTGGGAACATCTGCCTGATTACAATGGATAGAGCATTCTTGATTAAAAAGTGAGCCAGTGGGGCTGGGGAGATGACTCAGCATGGAAAGTACTTGCTTCTCAGGCCTGTGGATCCGAGTTCAATCTCTGTAACTTACAGTAGAACAGGAGAACTGACTTCTGAAAACTGTTTTCTGACTCCACAAACAGGCCATGGCATGCTTCTTCCGCATTCTCTCTCTCTTCCCCTTCTCTCTCCCCGTTAATAATAAAAATAAAAATTAGGCTGTGGACAGATAGAGCTGGGGAGATGGCTCAGTGGATAAGGTGCTTGCTCTGTCAGCATGAGGGACCTGAGTTTGGATCTGCAGCACATTCAAGAAACCTGGCGCAACGGTGCATTTGACTATAATTCCAGCACTGGGCCTTTGGGAGTGTTTACATTCAAACTCTAACACGTTCTGCTCTTGTGACCGAATCACTCCCAAGCCCCCACATCCTCACACCATCTCATGGGCAGGAGGATGGGTTGAGGTGGGGAGGGCTTTAACACAGGAATAGGAATCTGGGGACATGAATATTCAATCAATAGCAGAAAACTCCAGTACATCTTATACCTTAAAGCGATTGTGTCTATAGGTATATGACACTGTATTTTTTTTTTTTTAATGTTTACATGTCTTAACTACCTGGCATTTTAGAACTATGCTCTTTTAAAAAAAATATTTATTCACTTTATGTATATGAGTGCTCTGTTTTCATGCACACCAGAAGAGGGCACCAGATGTCATTATAGATGGTTGTGAGCCACCGTGTGGTTGCCAGGAATTTTACTCAGGACCTCTGGAAGAGCAGCCAGTGATCTTAACCACTGAGCCATCCCTCCAGCCCCCAACTATGATCTTTTCAATGACTGAGCTTCCCTCATTGTTCTTACATCCAGACCCTCTTCTTCACTGCTAAATGGCTGTCACCATCATCTCTCCCTGTCCATGCACATTTGGGTAGATCACACTTAACTATGCACCCTTCATTGCAGAGTAGGCTCTGGCCTGTGAGGGAGGCCCGGGGCCAGCCTAGGTTCTTTATTCAAACATGCAATTGTCACACTTTCACAACAGTTCTTTTTTCTCCTGTCATCCTGTAGTGTGAGGACTTTGGAATATTTTTAGATGATTAGATCAAGGATGATCAATCTGTAATAAAAGTAAAAATGTTGCCAGTTCCCAACTCTAAGTAAACATGGGAACTTCTTATGTAGCCTGGCCTGTCTCAGTGCCTGTGGGGGCCTTTGTTGGGAGACAGGACTAATATCATCAGCCTTTGACTGATGAAGGAAACTGAGGCATATGGGGACTGAGCCTGCCTCACAGGCCCTTGGCTGGGTGCTTATGGACTGCTCTGTGAGAGGTTCTCCCAGGGTTCAGACATTATTTCAGTGTCAATACACTCCATTTAGGCTGTGCAGTCATTCTCAAGGATGAAGTATATTGATCAACGGAGTCCTCACTTTCCCACGAGTGGTGGCACAGCCACCAATTCAAGGTCACCAATGTCTGTCCTGACCCCAAGCTTCCAGTGGCCTCTCCTGTGACCTGGCCTGATGACCTGCTCCATGTTCTCTCTCCTTGCTTTGGAAGTGTGACTGAGCTGTTCCATTTTGCTCAGTGTCTCCCTAAAGACGCAGCATTCATGGGGCCTGTGTGTGCTCTCCCGCCGCTGCTGATAGTGGTTCCTTCTGTGGACCGAGGCTCACAGATGAGAAGAGTTCTGCTCTCAGATGATGCAAAATATGGAGGCACCCTCTGGCCTGGTGGTAGAGCTGGGCAGGAAGGTGGGGCAGACACTGGCAGTGAATCCTTGTTTGCTTCCTCTATCTCTTTGGGACATAACCTGACAGGCTGGCAACCCTCACTCTTCATGAATGCTAATGACCCCCTGTTCATCTTCCTAGAGCAACAGTCCGAGTTTTAAGGAACACAAATACACTGAGTTTGGGAAATGGATGGACGGATGGGAGACCAGGCGGAAACGGATTCCAGGTAAGGACGGGGTGACTGTGCATCCCACATGGAGGAGTTTGGTGGCTTGGGCTGGGGATGAGTTTCAGTTGGTAGAGAGCTTGCCTGGTGTGCTAGTTATTTTTCAATCACTGTCATAAACTAATATGATCAAGGAGACTTATGGAAAAAAAGAGTTTATTTGAGCTTATGGTTTCAGAGGGCCAGAGTCCATTGTGGTGGGGAGGCAGCAAGAGGCAATGTGTCACAGGAGCAGTGAGCTGAGGGAATCACATCTTTAACAACATGCACAAAACAGAGAGTGACCTGGAAGTAGCTTCAAACCATCAAGCCCATCTCCAGTGATGTATTTCCCTAACAAGGTCCCACCTCCTAGGCCTCCCCAAATATCACTGCCAATTGGGAACCAAGCGTTCAAATGCCTGAGACTATGGGAGACACTTCCCACTCAACCACCACACCCAGTATTCAGGAAGCTCTAGGTTTGATCCTTAGCTTTATATAAACCAGCTGTGTTGGGGGGAGGGTGTCTCTAACCCCAGGCCTGGAGGTGGAGGCAGGAAAAACAGGAGCTCAAGGTGATTCCTGGATTACCTCGATAGAAGTAAAACTCACTAGATTTAGCGTGTTTGAGCCTGGATGATGACAGGCTCTGGAATGGTGTTGGTGGGCTCTGTTGTCAGGCCAGCGTCTTGAAGGCTCGGTAGGTATGTGAGCATACTGAGCCATGGGTTTGGAATGGAGGCTGTAGGGAATGTTGAAATAGTAGAAAGTTGGTTTGTAGAAGAGCAAGGATGGCAGAAGTCTATACTCTGGGGGCCACCTTGAAGCTTTCAGAAGCTAATGTCTTCTCTGGATTAGAGTTGGAGAGATAAGCCTCTGAGAGATCCTGTGGTGTAGCCCATCACAACAATGGGAAAGGATAGACTTGGAAATTGAGTTGGCCTCTGAATCCATGGCCTGTACGCTTTCTGGTTTGAGTAGAACTGAGGACCCCATGGGTCATGGTGGTCCTTGATGGCCACATTATGAGGATTACCCTGCAAATGTGTTTCTGTGGTAGAAAATGGGGCCCTTGTAGCTGTGTCATTCCCTGGTGGGATCTCATGGTGCTTGCCATATCCCCCATAGGACCTCATGGGCACTCTTGTCATCCCTATGCGCCCTCATAGGTGTCCTTGTCACTGGGACCTCATGGGTGTTGGTCTCTTCTGTGGGACCTCATGGGTCCTCTTGTTTTCTTTTGTGGGATATCACAGGTGCTCTCCTTATACCCCGTGGGACTTCATGAATGTCCTCATCCCCCTGGAACTTCACGGGTCTTCTTACCCTCCATGGGACTTTATAGTTACTCTTGTCCTCCACTGAACATCACGGGTGTCCTTGTGTGCAGGTCACGACTGG
Organism: Psammomys obesus; assembly: GCF_907164565.1. Lineage (NCBI taxonomy): Eukaryota > Metazoa > Chordata > Mammalia > Rodentia > Muridae > Psammomys > Psammomys obesus. The sequence continues at coordinate 15,416,375 of NW_026585644.1, forward strand.
TGTGTCATCCAGCTGGGGATACAGGGCATTATCCGTGGGATCGACGTGGACATTTCTCACTTCTCAGGGAACTATGCTCCACGCATGTCAATTCAAGCAGCAAACTTGAGTGAAGGTATGTGGGAGCCACCATCCTCAGAGAGGAATGGGAGATGGGAGGCTCCCCTGACTCAGCCTGATGCTAATCTTTCCGTAAGGAGCAAATGTGCCAGTGCCCTGAGGTCACTGGGCTGCAATGAAGCCTTTAGAACCAGGCTCTGATGGCTGGCCTGTGGTTTTGGGTGTTCAGCTTAACAATGTTTGTGGGCCCAATATAGAGGCCATCATCCCCATAGTGCTTGGGTATGCAGAGGTGTATCCTTGTGCTCTCTCTCTCTCTCTCTCTCTCTCTCTCTCTCTGTATGTATGTAGGGGAGCATTCACTGAGCTGGTTGCTGGGAAAGGTGGGAGCAGTGGGCTGTGCCTCAGAGGATCAGATGGGTGGAGTCAACTAGGATAAGTGCAGGCCAGAAGCTCCAGCCGACTCCAGCTATTCACGGGTCTCCACAGTGTGGCTCTGGGGCTCCAGCCCACTACCACCTACTAGGGGTCTCCATGGTACAGCAGTCTTGGGGTGCTTAGGCAGAACCCCTTTCTATTTCTGGGAACACTGAATATTGTGAATTATTCAGGTTTCATAATTTGTCTGCTTCATCCTGTTGACATTTGAAATCAGTTAATACAGGGTCATATGAGTGCCCACACATTCTTAGGGAGTATACATTTGTGTCACTGGGCACACTGATATGGACAAAGTGCTGTGTGCACAGTTCCATGCCAGGCTCTGCTGGTGAGCTGGCTTACCATCCTCAGATGGCTAGGCTCCTGGGAAGTTAATGATGGGAATGACACATGCTCAGTGACACATGACAGACGCGTGAGAACTTCTTTGACCGTTCGTGGCTGCTGCTGTTTCTGAGGTGGCAAATCCTGAGTCTGAGACAGATACTGGAGGAAGGCAGAAGTTCTGGAACCTAATCTTGCCGTATCCTGGACTCAAAAAGTGATTGATCTGTGGAATTTGGCTTAACTTGAAATGATGAGCAAATGTGGTACCACTATCCTCTGGGAAAAAAAAAAAAAAAAAGCAAATTACACAGTGAGGGACCCCGGTTATCATACTAGACTCTAATCAGTGCTTCTATGGTTAAAGCAGGGATGTCGGGCTGTTGGGTGGATGGAAATTGCCACACGCCTTCTGAGAGAGAGGGAGTTTGTTCTCTTTGCTTTTCAACCCTGATCCTGTGCAATTGTTTTGACTTCAGAAAAAATACCAAACATCCCAGAAAGAGGAGTCAAGATGGGAGCTGCAGCGACGCCTGAGGAATTTAAAGTCATTGATGAGGTAAGACTCTGGTTCTGTGTGCCAGGGCTGCAGAGACTGTTAGCAGGCCTGGGTGTGCAAGGCGATTGCTTGCGATGCGCCACCTGGCATCCTGTACCTCTTGTATCTACGCAGTGTGAAAGTGCAGAGGTTTCCTCAGTGGTTTGCTTCCCTGTGTGTGGGAGAATGGCCTGGGTGTCCAAGCCATGAAGGGTCAGTGGGCACCACCCGTGGCTTCAATTGCTGCCAGCCCTACTAGGAAACCTTCCGCATTTACCTCCCTTAGCGACTTGATGAAGTCACTTTTGTGTCTGATGAACTTAGACAATGGGGTTTATTTTTGGCACCTTCTTGTTGTATTAAGTTTGTCTAGTAATTAATTTGTGCTGTTACGAATGTGTTGATTGGCTGCAGACGGGAACAGGGAATAAGCCAGCTTCCTGAGAAGCCAGCTTTCAACCCACTGTCTCCTCGTTTTAGCCGAATGCCTACAATACCACTCTGGTTTCTTTTAAGAATCAAGAAGGCATTTGGCAGCTAGTCTATTTACAAGCTCCCACCACCATCACCTAATTGTTATCAGTGTAGGGGAAAAAATATCCCTAACTAGGAGTTTACTCTGTTTATTACTAAATTGTGTCATTGAGCAACCATCATGATCACCTTCCTTTATGCTTGCATAAGATAAAAGTATATGGTTCTCAAGAGCCATTGCTGATACTTCTGTATTTATTACTAGCTGAAATCTGACTCCTGGGATTTCCTGGTTCCCATGTCGGAGCTTAAATCAGGGGACCCTGACTCAAGCCACAACTATTTTTTTGTCAATTCCCAGCAAAGATGGACTCACATAAGACTCAACATCTTCCCAGGTATGTGTGACAGGGACATTACACAGGTGTGTGGACTTTTTACCTTACATCATCATGTTTACACGAAATACAAAATAAGCCACCTTTGCCTGGCAATTTGAACTTGGTGTATTTTAGGATTGTGATTTGTCTTGTTCTTTAAGAAATGGTTACTCTGTTCACCAATAGATAGTTAATGAAAATGTGCCAATTTAACCAGGTGGTGGTGGCCTACACTTTTAATCCCAGTACTTGGGAAGCAGAGGCAGGCAGATCTTTAAATTTGAGGTCATTCTGATCTACAGAGGGAGTTCCAGGACAGCCAGGGCTACAGAGAAACCTTGTCTGGAAAACCAAAAATGATATGTATCAACTTAAGATGTGTTGAAACTGAGCTGTGCTAGAATTTCATGTTTTCTACTTAATTCTTTTTTTTTTTTTTGTTAAAAAAACTTTTTTATTGATTCCTTTTTTTGTGGGGGGTTGCTTTTCAAGACAGGTTTCTCTGTGTAGCCTTGGCTGTCCTGGACTCACTTTGTAGACTAGGCTGACCTGGACCTCACAGAGAGCTGCCTACCTCTGCCTCCTTGAATGCTGGGGTTACAGGTGATTCTTTGTACCCCAGTTCCGCTCATCTCCCCATCTCCTCATATCCATTTTTTGCCCTTGCAACCTCTCTCCCCAGCATAAAAAGCACACACACACACAAACAATAATAAAAAGCATAGAAAACATCTCATCATGGAAGCTGTAGTATGTCACAGTGTGTCCCAAGTATATTCCTCTGTCCATGCATCTTCCCTTGCAAATGTTCACTGAAATGAGTCATTGGTCTGGTTCCAGATCTCTGGTTTCTGTGACACCATCAGAATTGGATCCTTACCTAGCTTCCTCCAGGTTATCTTTTTGTTGCCCTGTGTCATGGAGATCCTGCAGCTTTGGATCAGCAGGCCTGGCTCTTTCACATGTCCAACTATTCACAGATGACATAGATTTTGGGGTAGGCCAACTCAGAGCCCTGGATCTGGGCTTTGATGGTAGCTGAGTTGGTCAGGACGCTGGCTTACCCTTATTAGAACCATCAGGGCGAGCTCTCCAGCACTGCTCTGGCTAGGCCATGCAATGCCACCATTAGCAGGAGGCAGGGTCCCCTTTCCTGCTCTCATGCCCTTGGGGCTGGCCCACCTGCACCCATGCCTCCAGGGCCAGCTCCACTGTGCTGCCTGGGCAAGGTGCAGGGCTCACTCTCCCTAGTGCTGTAGCCAGTGAGGGGACAGTGATATCTCTCCCACTCTCATGCTCTCGGGGCCAGCTCTTTCGACTATTTCATGTTCCTACTGGTTTTATTTCAAAAGTATGCTAACAGTTGAGGTAGTATACACATAATTCTATTTTGCTTTTTTATTTATGTGTACATGTGTGTATCTCTGTGTATGTATGTGTATGTGTGGGCACAGGTGCCTGAAGGGTTCAGAAGAAGTGCTCAGATCTCTTGGCCCTGGAATTGCAGGCAGTTGTGAACTTATTGTGAGTGCTCTGGTCCTCTGCTCTTGACCATTAATCTATCTCTCCAGTCCCTATCTTATTTTTTATGTGGGAGCTTTAATGCAATCTGTCACAGTAAAGGATTCACCCTTTTGATGTGTACAATTAGGTATAGTGTTAGGGTGTGTATAGTGTTAGGGTGTTTTGTTAACTCAGAAAGAAATGCAATGTCTTGAGGCTGCACCTGCAGTCTGGTGGCAGAATACTTGGCTAGCGCACCCAAGGCTCTGGGTTTTGTTTCTCTAGTGATTGCCCTTCACCTTTTCTAACCACAACCATCATCATATGCTTCGTGTTCAGAGATTTGGCTATTTTACACCTCGAAGGGAGAGAATCATGTCTTACTGGTCTTCCTTTACTCAGCGTGACACTTAGCATGTCTTGCTACTGTCTTTACGTAGCGTGACGCTTTCAAGAGTCGTCTTGGCTGTACAGTGCAATGAGCTACATTTCTCTCTTCCCTTTTTTTTTTTTGAGTTTACCATCTACTCTTTTTAATTTTATTTTTTTATATTAATTACAGTTTATTTACTTTGTATCCCAGCTGTAGCCCCCTTCCTCATTTCCTCTCAATCCCACCCATCCTCCCTCATCTTCTCCCTCCCTCTCCAAGTCCACTGATAGGGGAGGTCCTCCTCCCCTTCCATCTGACCCTAGTCTATCAGGTCTCCTCAGGACTGGCTGCCCTGTCTTCCTCTCTGGCCTGGTAAGGCTGCACTCCCCTCAGGGAGAGGTGATCAAAGAGCCACTGAGTTTGTGTCAGAGACAGTCCCTGTTCCCTTTACTAGGGAACCCACTTGGATACTGAGCTGCCATGGGCTACATCTGTGCAGGGGTTCTAGGTTATCTCCTTGCATGGTCCTTGGTTGGAGTATCAGTCTCAGAAAAGACCCCTAGGCCCAGATTTCTTGGTTCTGTTGCTCTCCTTGTGGAGCTCCTGTCCCCTCCAGGTCTTTTATCTTCCCCTTCTTTCATAAGATTCCCTGCTCTCTGCCCAAAGTTTGGCTACGAGCCTCAGCATCTGCTTTGACATTCTTCTTCTGCTGAAGGACATTCTGTTCTGTGGTTAGAGCATAGAAAACATCTCATCTATCTCATCTACCCATGGTTAGAGCATAGAACAGAATGCCATTAATTGGTAGACATTTGTTTCTACCAGTTGGATATAATGAACAATGCTATTAATGTTCACTTACAGAATATAAAACTTTTATTTTATGCAGATGAGCATTTCACCCCTACTTGTATGTCTTGTGTGCCTATAGAAGCCAGAAAAAAGCATCAGATCCTCTGGAAATGGAGTTAAAGATGATTGTGAACCACTATGTGGATGCTGGGAATCAAATCCAGGTCCTCTGGAAGAGCAGCAAATACTCTTAACCGCTGAGTCATCTCTCCAACTCCAACATGCATTTTTCCTTCGTATGTCTGTCTTTCTGTCTTTAGAATATACCTAAGATTGACATTTCTGGATAGTATGGTAACTCTTGTGTTTGAAGATTTGAGAAATTTTTGAAATTTCCAAAATGGCAACTGTGCATGAGGTTTGCTTTCTTCAGTTTCCTTCCAGTATTGGGGTCTTATCACCTGTGGATGTAAAATGATGTCTTGCTGTTTTGCATTTGGTAACTTTTTGGTGTTTACTGACCATTGGCATATTTTTGTTGGAAAACTGTCTTTGAAACCATTTGTTTTCTTGATGATAGCTAATCTAACTGGTGGTAAGATGGAGGTTTTTTTTTTTTTTTTTTTTTTTAGTTCAGTCCACTTACTGATTTGATGGTTAATTTCTTTTTTCCTTTGTGTGCTCTAGACAGTCCTCATCTGATGTATTAGTTAACACTATATGTGATGTGTACAAGTCTGTAATCTATCTTCATTCTGATGATTGTTTCCTTTGTTATGGAAAAGCTTTTCAATTTTTCATGATTCCATCTGTCATTTCTTGTGCTAACGGAGTTCTTTTCAGAAATTAATCCCCATATCCATATTGTGAACTATTTCCCCCTAACAGTTTTAGGTCTTATATTGATGTTTTTGATTCATTTAGAATTGATTTTTGTTCAGGATAGAAATATGGAGATTTCTTTCTTTCTTTCTTTTTTTCCTATCTGTTTTTCTTTTCTTTCAAGGCAGGGTTTCTCTGTAATAGCCCTGGCTGTCCTGGAACCAGCTTTGTAGATCAGGCTGGCTTCAAACTCCCAGAGATCGACCTTCTTCTGTCTCCTGAGTTCTGGGATTAAAGACATGCACCACCACTGCCCTCATTCTTCTGCATGTGGATATCTAGTGTTTCTGGCTCCATTTGTTGAAGAGGATCTATACGTGTTTGTTTGTTTTTTACATTGTCTATTTTTGAAATTTTTGTCAAAAATCAAGTGGTTGTAACTGAAGTTACCTCCAGATCTTCTATTCCACTGGCCTATACATTCGCTTTTGTGCAAGTGCCACAGTTTCTGTTACTATGGCTCTGTAGCATAATTTGAGGTAAGGTGTTATGACACCTACAACATTATTACTCTTAAAAATAACTTAGAAACTCTTATTGTGTACATGTGTGTGCCCGGTATTCTTGGGAGGACACACATGCTACAACATATGTGTGGAAGTCTGAGGAGTACTTTGTGGCCTTTTTTTTTTTTTTTTTTTTTTTTTAATCTCCTTCCACTCTTCCTGGGTTCTGGTGATTAAACTCAGGTCTCCAGGTTTGTGTAACAAGCTCCTTTAACCTGCTGAGCCATCTTGCTGGCTCAGCGTTTTTACGTGTGTAGTTTAGATTTAGCTTAGAAACTTCTGTAAAGACACCTAGATTATCAGCGATTACATCACACCCGTGGATCAGTTTAGTACTATTACTGTCTTAGCATTGAGCTCTCAATCCAAGAATGTAGTAATGTCACCCACTAGTTCAAATCTTCTCTAACTTTTATGAGTCAACGCCTGTGTCTCTCCGCAATGCCTTGTGGGTCTTCGTACAAGTCCTCCATCAGGTTATAAAAGTTCCCAAGATTCCTGTTTTGCCGAGTGTCCTCATCATGACTCATCACCATCAGACTTTGTCAAATGCTTTTCCTATATTTATTGTAAAGATCACATGGATTTTGGCTTCTATAGGATTGCGGTTATGTTTCTAAATTTTAGTGGACACTCTTACATAAGTCATTTGCTACATGCCCAGAGGAGCAGAGACTTGACATGGCGAGCCCATCATGACAAGGGCTTCTCTGAGGAGCAGGGCAGTCGGGTTCCTCACACGCATGCTGGCTGTGGATCTTTCAGTTGTCTCTGTAGATGCCACATGAATCTGGTGGTTATGGTGTGGAGGAAGACACCTTCATGGGAAAGACCTGAACCTGTGTTTTTGGTATCAACTTGCTAAAATCACCCATTCTGTAACCAGTGGAAGTGGGCAAGCAGGCAGAGCAGGGAGAGGGAGGCCTTTCTCCACTTGTTGATTCAGCAAACTCTGGGTGCATGGTTTGGTCTAAGGATTGCGTTCCTGTAGAAGTCGTGTAGGGCAGCACTCAGACACAGTGGTTGTTATGAAGACAGATCTGGTGACTGTCACCTGTCAGTGCATGGATAGCTTACCATCCAATAAAGGCTGAGAGAGGAGGATCAGGAAGTGTGTACTGTCAGGGAGCCAAAATAGTTCTTGCCTTGTATAAAGCAGTGAAGAAAACCGGAGATGAAGAATTTAGGTAAATCCATAAGAACTTATTTTAAAAATATGGCTTTACATTTGGTGTATGTGTGTGTGTGCTTGTGTCTGGCATGAATGTGGTAACCAGAAAACAATTTGAATTATTTTTCTCCATCATAGGGGTTCTAGGGATTGAACTCAGATCCTCCCTTTTGCTTGGCAGCAAGCACCTTTACCTATTGAACTATTTTGCCAGCCCCAAGAAATGTCCATTTTTGTTATGCCAAATAGCATCTTCATGTGTTCATCCCAACTTGTAGGAAGTTTCAGAGCTGAAGGAATGTCTCAGACATTTCACAGGGCAAGCCTTGCCTTGGTGGGTCAATTCAGAGGATACCTGAGTGCTCTCTCAGTTGGCCACCATCTACTTCCCTGGCTGAAGGGGGAGGGGTGGACACTGTAAGGCTTCTTCTGTCCCTTGGCTGAATCACACTGCTCTGTGACCATTCCACCTGGGATACAGTTTTGGAAGGGGCAGGAACATAAATGTTCTGGGATGCTGCCAGTGAGCCATGGAGGCTAGACAGGCTTTTTGAGATTCTTTAATCATTTCAAAGGTGTGGCTGGAGATTAACTCTGGAAAGGAAGACCTTGCCTTTAAGGGATAACATCGGCTTTCTAGCTGAGAGATAAAAACCTCAGTGTTAAAGTGAAACACTGTCTGGACAGCAGAGCCTTCCTCCTGGACTTCCTCCTGATGGGTAGTCTCTGTTACCTTTCTAAGATTTTATGCCAGTGGTTTTATAGGTTGAAAACAAAGTTATCCACTCATTATCAGAGTATTTTCAGAACACTCAATTTCATCTCTTCTTCTCTTTCTTTCTTTCTTTCTTTCTTTCTTTCTTTCTTCTTTTTTTGGCAGGGGTGGGGTGGAGTGGGTGAGGGGGGAGATTGGAGACAGGGTTTATCTGTGTAGCCTTGGCTGTTCTTTGACTTACTCCATTGACCATTCTGGCCTCTAACTTGGAGATCCACCACTATGCCGGGCAGCCGTTTTCTTTCTTTCTTTCTTTCTTTCTTTCTTTCTTTCTTTCTTTCTTTCTTTCTTTCTTTCTTTCTTTCTTTCTTTGTTTAAATACATCGGGCTCAGATTCAGTATTTAGTTCAATGATATGAACATCTTTGCAAAAACTGTTGGCTTCTGTTTCCCAGAAAGCCAGGTCTAGGCAAAGGAGGAGGCTCTTTTGTTAGGATCAGGGGCTGTGAGCGGATCTGAGCAGCTCTTTGCTCTCTCTATGTCAGGCAGTGCTTCTCAGCAGAGTGGATTTTCAGAGGATCATCTTTTGACACACAAGCACTGCAGACAGCTCAAGTGGGAGTCTGCTGGAGTCAGCAGTGTTTGCTTCTGACATCAAAGATTTAAAAAATACTTTTCTTTGTGTGTGTGCACACGTGTGCAAGTTCCCGAGAAGGCCAGGAGAGGGTGTTGGATCCCCTGAAGCTGGAGTTACAGGTGGGTATGAGGCACTCAGGGGATGCTGGGAACTGAACCTCTGTCCTCTTCTCTAACGATGAGTGCTCTTGACTGCTGAACCACTTCTGTCCCCAAACACATGGATGCTTTCCAGTTGAATTTTGACTTTTGTGGGGTGGTTTCACAAGGAGGCCGGTGCTCTGCCACATGCTGAGCACTGCATGGAAGTGACACAGTCTACATGGTCTGCCCTCTGAGGATTTTATGCTCTGCATCTGCAGCATCGGCATTAGCAGAGGCTTGAAGAACTGAAATCAAAATAAAAAAGTAACGTCAGGCTATGATTAGAGCAAGGGGGTGAAGGAGCAGAGGAGACATGATAGCATTCACCTGGTGAGTCAGACCGGAGCCTATTGAACGGCCAGGAGAGGTTTGCCGAAGGCCAGTGTAGGCATATTTGGAGCCATGACCCTTGAGGGTCAAGAATGACAAGTAGTGCTGAAGACCTGAGAAGTTTGCTCAGGTGCAAGGCAGGACCACTGCAGGGGCCCAGGCTGTGGGCTTCGTGTGTTGTAAGCCTAGAAGGAAGGGAGGTGGGAGAAGGCTGACAGGCCCTGGGGTCCATGACACCAACAGACAGCCTTTCCAAACAGTAACACAGGCACTCTTCCTTCTCAGATGGTGGCATCGCTCGCCTTCGAGTGTACGGAACTGGACAGAGGGACTGGATTACATCAGACTCCAAGGACCCTGTAGACCTAGTGACCATTGCTTTTGGAGGTGTCTGTGTGGGATACAGTAATGCACACTTTGGGCATCCAAATAATATCATAGGTGAGAGGGAATCCCAGGAGCCAGCATTCACGGAGAAGAGTGGGCACCAGCATGGCAAGCTGGACATGGCCAGAATGATGCCCTGGGTGTGGTGGGAGGCTCTCTCAGAGAATAGGGTCCTGCTGGGCAGTGGTGGTGCACGCCTTCAATCTCAGCACTGGAGAAGCAGACACAGACGGATCTCTGTGAATTTGAGTTTGAGGTGAGTCTGGTCTACAGAGCAAGATCCAGGACAGTTAGGCCTGTTGCACAGAGAAATCCTGTCTCAAAAAAAAAAAAAAAAAAAAGCTCAAGTAGCTGCTATGAAGGAAAAAAAATTAAATCAGTCAATCTCATGGGTGCAAAGTTACTGAACTATCAACTCTACTGAAATTAATTTATGTAGTGATACTTGGGGCTATGGGATGTGAAATTTAATGACAGCAAACCCATTCCCGCATTCAAATTAAATCAGAGGTCACTCCATTAACCCCAGCTATTTCCTGTAGGTGTCGGCAAACCCAGGTCCATGGCAGATGGCTGGGAAACTGCGAGGAGGCTGGACAGACCCCCGGTGTTAGAAGTAAGACTAGCAACGACTGTAGTTACCAGTTTTTATAGAAAATATTTAAAAACACTTCTTTCACATTACATCAAGGAAAAGCATACTTCATTAGGGATCCACTTGAGCTGGGTGTCCTGGTGCATTGGGGAGATAGAGGCAGGAGGAGGATCAAGGAGTTCGGAGCCATCCGTGCTTACCTTCAGCATCAGTTTTAACCGTTAACTTGACAAAATGTGCAATCGCTTGGGAAGAGAGTCTTAGGAACTTCCTAGAGCAGGCTGGCTGGTGGTCACCTGTGGGGGAGGTTGCTTTGATCGTTAACTGACGTAGGACACAGACTACCTGGGAAGCAGCATTCCTTTGTTTGGAGTCCTGGATTGCACAAGAGTAGAGATGGCTAGCTCAGCACTTAGTGAGAAGGCAGCATGGATGCAGCCTGTGAGTGTGACGCTGTCAGCTGCTCATGCTGCTGCCCTGACTTCCTGAGATGATGGGTGCTGACTTGGAATTGTTAGCTCAGGAAAGCTGTCTCCCCTGTGCTGCTCTTTGTCAGAATGCTGTAGCAATAGAAATGAGATGAGGGAAGCCATAGGGAGTTCTAGGTCAGCCTGGGCTACAGGAGACTGTGTCTCAAGCACAAACAGGCAGAATCCCTGAAACCCAACCCAACCCAACAAACCTGCATAGTTCATGGTTTAAGTTTTTGTTATTATTCTTTGCATTTTTTTTTTCAAATTTCCTACTCTGTTTTTATTTTTTTCCCCCTGTGAGACAGGGTTTCTCTGTGTAGCCTTGGCTGTCCTGGACTCACTTTGTAGACTAGGCTGGCCTCAAACTCACAGAGACCCACCTGTCTCTGCCTCCCCAAGGGCTGGGATTACAGGCGAACGTCACCACCGGTGGCTGTGTTTCCATAATTTTATCTGGTATAGGATTACACTGAATTTTACCAGAAGACTAAACCCACCTTGTTGGCTGCTCTAGTCAAAATTTTTTGAAGATTCCATTTATTTACTAAAGAAGGAAAATAGCCTAAATTATTTTATAACCAATCAATCAATTGATTGATTGATTAATTTCAGCATTGGCTTCCTCCCTCTACTGTGTGGATCTGCAGGATTGAACTCAGGTCTGGCAGCAAGTGTGTGTATCTGCTGAGGCATTTTGCTGGTCCCTCAGAATCTACAGCTTAAGGACGCAAAACGAGATGAGTAAATTTGTTGGAAGGGCTGGAAACAAACAAACAAGCAAACACTGGTTCAATCATTTTTAAGGTCCATGTTCCCTAGGGTGAGATGGCCTAGGTGAGCCTGTGACCCATAGAGGGTGTTAGAGGCAATTTACAACAGTTTAATTTAACCTTGACCAAATTAAACCAAAAACACTATTTAGTTTGCAAGTCCCACTGAAAACTTATAGCTGCTCCTCTCTCTTGGGCCTGACATCTTGTCACCCAGTTCTTCCACATGACCCCTCCCTCTGGAGGAGTAAGGTTTAGAGGCCAATGGCCATCATGATAAAATGATGACTAGAGGAAAGTACTTGCTTTGGAAGGCCAAACAGGCTGAAGCAGATGAGCATCTTTCTGTTAACATTCTTCATGAACTTATAACTGACATAGAAATTGTACCAGAAACTTAAAAGATTTGCCGAGTACAATGAACTCAAGAGGCAACATGAACACCAAGGTGACAAGAGGAAGGGGGCAATTCACAAAGTGCTTATACATTGGTCATATCAAGTGTGTGTGTTGACTGGGTCTCAGGTAGACAGGCTAGCCTTGACTCCTGACGCTCCTGTTTCTCTTTCTCATGCCACCCCGCTTGGCTTGTTGGTAGTAAACAGCATGATATGTGAACTTCTCCTGCTGGTGTTTAGGTTGGCCTTACTTGAATCCAAGTTGGCTTACGGTTTGTTGTTGACTTTGAATTCCAGAACGACGAGAATGGCCTCCTCCAGGTCCCAGGCTGTGAGTGGGCAGTGTTCCGATTGGCGCATCCTGGAGTCATCACTCACATTGAAATTGATACGAAGTTCTTTAAAGGTAAGCCTCAGGGCAGGCAGGACCTTACCACTGGTGTGTTCACTATTCAGGTAGCAGAGCCATGGGGGCTCGCTGAAGTAGTGGTTGCCTCATTCAGCTGTGCAGCTTTGAGAAGGGTCCTTCTAATTCTGCCACCCAGAATTTCTTGAGAAGCCCTAGTTGGCCAGGTGGCTCTGAGGGTCATCTCATTAGAAAGCTACGAAAGGAAGAAAGCTGCGGCTCTAGGCCAGACTTTCCAGGCTGTGGGCTGGAGACTTAGAGACAGGCCCATCAATCCACATGACATTCCGGGTTTCAGTGAGGCAAGTTGCCCTTGGAAGGTGCAAAGAGCTTTTGAGAGAAGCAGAGAGGGGATCTGGTAGTAAAAAGAATCTGGACAGTAGCCTGTTTAGTCTGTACTTGCTTTCATATAAAATGTTTGATGCCCATTATATTAAAAAAAATCAGAGAGGCTATGGAAGCGCATGTTAGGCGATGAGAGTATTGCATGGGGCATCTCATGATTATTTAGCCGTCTCTATAACAGATGGTGGCAGTTTATATTCATACTGTGGATGGTTGGTTTTTAAATGGCTTCCAAATCATGATTTTTAATATTGATTATATGAAGACTCAACAATACAATAAAGGCCAGGTTTAGTAGCGGGTATAAAGAATCTTCAAAACCTTTTATGCTTTTGGCTCTCCTTTGGCAGATTGCAGTTTATTTAGCCTGATGTGTATGTGTGTGCATGTGTGTGGGGCTAGAGGTTGGACCCATGCGGAAAGACCTCACATGAGATTGTGCTGCTGTTCTCACAATCAGTGAGACTGACAAGTTTATCCTCAGGGGCAGGTGACAGGCCAGCCTATTTGCATGTGCTTGAATTTTAATAGCATCGTTAGTCTATAGTTATCATGACTGGCGTAGGATAGCCTTGTGTTTTCATAAGGGAGTTTAGTCAAAGGCAACAAACACTAAATCCTTGTAACCAAAGCTCAAAATAGGTCATGAATGTAAGCTGCCAGATCCTTGGGATCTATATGGAATACTGTGGTAAGACTCAGGAGTGAGGGAGCATGACAGTATCTTGGTATGAATGGTAAAGGTTATATTCAGTTGGATCAAGGATGCACAGGTTTAGTAAACACACATGTCAGAGACAGATACAGCAGCTCTGATATTCACCCTGCATTCTGGGTTCACACATGACCCATGTGCAAGGCTACTCTCCCAGGAGGAAACACTGAGAAGGGCATGTAGGCAGGGAGGGGCTTTTGCCATGGTTTGGAATCTCCATCTTGGAGTATTACTCACATGAGCGTGTTAACCCTTCTCCTAGGACCTCTGACCCCATGCATGAGTCTATGAAGTTATAAAGAGAAGAAAGACTCAAAGCTGTATTTTTTTTCCACCTAGAGACCACTTAGCAATCGTGGAGCACAGAATGTTTGATTTGGGCTCAGCACCCATGAGTGCTGAGTAGTTATGATTTTCTTTGTCTTTTCTCTCACTTTAGAGATTTGTTTTTATTTTTTCACGTGTAAGAGGTGTGGCATGGTGCCTAGAGGGCAGTCAGATCCTTTGGAGCTGAAGTTAAACACAGTTGTATGTTCTGGGAACCGAACTCAGGTCCCCTGGAAGAGCGTTAAGCACTCTTAAGTGCTGAGCCACCTCACCAGCCCCATTTCTTTTTATTGTCACTTTACAAAGTGACATTGTTCCTAGGTCAACATGATTTCAGAGGTGCTATGTAACAGTAAGCAAGCAATTTAGTTTGCAGCCTATGATGCTTATTAAGTACACTTTCAAAGTATGAATGCACCCAACTAACACTGGGCTAGCTGCTTCTCATTCATCTGAATGGCATGTACTCCCGTACTCCACAATTCCGTTCTTTCCTTTCTCCCTCACTGCACATTTTGCTTAGAAAGAATTCTGGCTTGTTTTTGATTTTTGTTGTTGTTCTTGTTTTGTGGTTCTGGGAGTTGAACCTAGGGCTTCTTGCACACCAGGCAAGGGTTCTACCACTGAACTATCTTCCCAGCCCATTTCTGGGGTTTCGTCTGATTCAGTTACCTGTGTCCTAGAAGCTAAGCTATACTGAATGAAACAGTGCCCACATCTCTTATTTTTTTTTCCCAACAGGCAATTCTCCTGACAGCTGCAAAGTGGATGGGTGTGTCCTGACGACACAGGAAGAGGAAGACATGATCAGGCATGAGTGGACACTTCCTACCCATAAGTGGAAACCATTGCTTCCAGTCACCAAGGTTTGTGGGGTGCAGTTTGAGGACTGACCCTCAAATCTGTGAAGAAACCTGGGATCTTGAACATGCTACGCTTCTCCCTCCCCCTGAGCTCCACCCCTGCAAATCTCCCTCCTCCTGAGCTCCAATCCTATTTTTTACTATTAGAGACAGGGTCTTGATGAGTTTCACATGCCAGCTTTGAACTTGTGACCTTGCCTCTGTCTCTCAAGCAGCTGGGATTGTAACTCCTCAAATTCACTTTCCTACAGGTCTTTGCTCAGTTTAACGGTAGAATTAATGTACTGTAAAAAGACACAGCACGCGTTTTCCACAGAGAAGGTAGACTCTGTGACTTTTGCATGCCAAATTTTGCTAAAACAAAACAAAAACCCATCATGCTAAGGATATGCTAAGAATTCATACACAGACACATGTCTGTACAGTACATTTAACTTGTTAGAAGGGTGCCTGGCACTCTTAAAGTTATCATGCTGTGCCCATCCATAGGATGGACGCTCTGATATGTGGTAGAGTGTCTTGGGTCAGGGAGGCGATTACCATGGAGACACCAGATTACCTCCTTGTTCACTTGATCAGTTCATCTTCTTGCTAAGAAATGCCTTGACACCTGAGCACGCTTGTCACTGTCATGCGGGTGTCCTTTCCCCACTAGCCGATTTCTGTTAGGCCAGGTTATTTCTTGAAAAATATTTCTTAAGTCCTGTAAGAATCCCACACAACCATCCTTTAAGGACCTTGCATTTGTCTTATTTTTTCCCCCCAGCTATCTCCTGACCAAAATCACTTGTTGGACAGCCTGACCCTGGAGCTCCAGGATGTCATCACTCATGCCAGGCTTACCATTGTCCCTGACGGGGGTGTGAGCCGCCTTCGGCTCAAGGGCTTCCCCAGTTCCATCTGTTTGCTGCGGCCTCTCCGGGAGAAGCCCATGCTGAGGTTCTCTCTGAAAGGGGGTTTCAGGGCGAATCTTTGAACGGCACATCTGTGGTAGTCGTCTCCACCCACCGTCTTCCGTGTTCCAAACACCTGGTGGTTCAATAAAATGGTCATCCCACAAACTGGTCTTCGTCTCCTGTTGCCATCTAGTTGGGAGCTTAAAAACTGGCCATAGCTGTGAATGGTGGGATAACCTCCTGAAGAACACTACAAAACATTGATAGTTAAAAGGGAAGGGGTGGTACCCGTGGGGGGAATGTTCCTTTTCTATGAGGAGAAGGAGAGAGAAGGAAAGGGGAAAGGGGTGTGATGGTGGAACTGAGAGGAGAGGAGGGAGGGGGCTTCGATCAGGCTGTAAGGTGATTAAATAAATTTATGATGAAAGTATCAGTTTTCTGCAGCATGTTTGAGTAGATTCCACAGGTAACAAGTACATAACTTATGGCTTTGAGAGCTTGTTCAGGGACATTAAAACCTTTGGGAAAGTATTTTTAGAACTATTTTAAGAGATAGCTGGCCTGTCTTTACTCAGAATAGGGACGACGTTACCAAAGGTCCCCTCACACTACTCCACCTGTTGTGTATCCTAAAATGTCACACATTTGAAGTTCTGGGTACTGGTGGCCACAGCAGACAGTTCAGTCAATACTCTGTGGTGCTGAGCCGGGAGTTCTACACAAATGTGGGATGAAGGTAAGAAACAGAGGCTCAGAAGGTGACAGGCTTCCAGCAACCCCGAGTGTTAGTGGTCTGATAGCTCTGGTCCCTTCCTCTATAGTGGAGGGCATTAGCATGCTGGGAGTTGAGGGTGCTTCTAGCCCAGCACCGCCTCATCTCTTTCTCCTCTTCCTTGAGCCACATCAACTTCACCTATCTGGTGCCTGCTGCTGCTCCCTTCTTATTCCTCCCACTCCTTCCAGCATTTCACTATGTAGTCCCGGCTGGCTTCGAACTCAAAGAGATTTCCCTGCCTCTGCCTCCCAAGTATTGGAATTAGTGGCAAGTGCCACTCACCAGTCCCTCCCTTTTCTCCTTGCAGCCCCTCACCTGTCTGAGCTCTTCCTGCACCCTCCCAGCCCTATGTCCCCGCTTGTAGGGGTTCTCTGTTTCATGCTATCTCTCTGAGCATCCTGATGCTTCCAACCTGTTTCTCTGTCCTTACTCATCTGCATTCTGAACCATCTCTGCATCCTTTATGTCCCTGGTCAGTCACCCCTGTCCTGCCTGGCTCTCTGTCACCCCTCTCCCACCCGCCCCAGTCACAATCGCCCCGGGAACGTCAGCGTGTGCTGCAGGCTCAGGCGGACTGGCCAAGCAGCCCAGTCCCGCCTGTGGCCCGCTGGGAGCCCGTGGGTTCTCGGCGGGTGTGCTGGGCAACTCCCCGTGCATGCTTCTGGGCATCCCGAGGCAATCGAGCTGTGGCCATGGGGACGCGCAGGCCCTATACGCTAGTGGACACCACGCCGGCCAAGACCATCTTGGTGTACCGCAACGGGGACCAGTTTTATGTGGGCCGCAAGTTCGTGTTCTCGCGGCGCCGAGTAGCCAACTTCGAGGCTCTGCTGGAGCAGCTGACGGAGCAGGTGGAGGTGCCCTTCGGTGTGCGGAGGCTCTACACGCCCACACAAGGCCACCAGGTGCTCGGACTGGACACGCTGCAGGCCGGTGGCAAGTACGTGGCTGCAGGCCGGGAGCGCTTCAAGAAGCTGGAGTAAGTGCACCCTCTGAGACCTCTTCCTACCCAGGCCTCTGCAGCAGCACGACCCACCCAGCTCTCTGCATACAGCACACCTCACCGGGACCTCACCCAGCTCTCAGGAGCAACATAACCCACTGAGGGCCTCATCTAGGGCATTTGGCAGCAGGAGCCATTGTCTCTGGGAGCAATAGGCCACACATAGAATGTGGGGTTCATAGAATCTGAGGGGTACAGATTAATTTGCATTATCCCAGGCATAATTTATTGCTATGAAATAGATGCATGGTATCTGCTGGTGAATTCAACACAGAGAAGCATTTAAGCTTCATTTCCTTCACTTTTAGGTTAACGACATGTGAAATTGGGCTCCAATCTGCTGAATAAAACCATGAAACCCTTCTCCACTGGTAGCCCAGTAAGGGGGCCTTAGATTCTATAACTGCTGAGCAAGTGAGCAGTTAAAATTAGTAGCCACCAGATGGTAAGATTCTAATTGTGTCACTGGCAAACAATTGTAAGTGAAGCTAGCAGTCCTGGAGTTTCTCCTCCAGTGATGACCAGGGGCTTGAAAGGTCTTCCTTCACCGAGTAGGGAGAGGGTATGACAGGCCAAGGCAGGAGGTGGGAGAGAGGCAGTTAAGGCCCATCAAGAGGACAAGGACCCCTCTGAGTAGGACTGACTCTGGGCAACGTTGGGCAAACCGGATCTCAGAGTTCACGTTCTTATCAGTGAAGCAGGCTGGAGAGTGCCCACCTCACAGCACTACCTTAGGGGTTAGGTAAATGTCCTTCTTTAAGGTACCTGCACCCAGGGCCACTTTACAGCTTCCTCTCCCTCAGTGACCACCAGCCCCAGCAGGCTTCACATACCGCTGGCTTGTAGGTTCCTGAGGGACTTTGCTCTCTCTCTGCTCTGCTTCTGTGCTCTTGGGAGAGCAACACTGAAAAGCACATAGCACTCTGTTTTGGTGTCTCAATTTTATGGATTAATTTTTGCATTTTTGCAAAATGTAATGGTAATGGGTTGTCTCCTTTGGGGGACTACTGTTTATGAGGAAAATAGGAAAGCCAGAATCTTAGAACTCACTACAACATGAGCTTGGAAAAATGGAGCACATGAGCCTTTTAGGAAGTTTGATGGACAGGCCTGTGGGTGGAGGCAGGGAGGGGCAGAATCGCAGGCTGTACAGCCACAGGCTGAGATTTGCCTGGTCCACACAAGTTTGAAAGAGCTGAGCATGAGCTTTTCTCTTTCTCTTTTGGGTTTTTGAGACAGTTTCTCTGTGTAACACTGCTGTCCTAGTACTCAATTTTAGACCAGACTGTCCTTGAACTCAGAGATCTTCCTGCGTCTGCCTCTCAAGTGCTGGGATTAAAGGTGTGTGTCAGCATGCCCAGCTTCTTGTTTTTAAAAAAAGGGAGGGGGTGAGGATCTGGAGTGATGGCTCAAAATTTAAGAATACGTCTAAGTTTAAGAGGACTCTGGTTATTTCCCAGAACTTACATGGTGGCTCACAGCTACCCATAACTCCAATTCTAGCCTCTGAGGGCATAGGGCGTGCATGTGTAACACATACATGCATGCACTCATCCATACACATAAAATAAACATAAAACAACCACCAAAAGGACCGACATCCTGTCTACCTTAGACAAGGACTCACTATCCTGCTGGTGACTGCATCCATGGTTTCCTAATCACCTACTTGTGGAGATCCATCTCTTCTCTGCCTTGCCTGGAGAGAGGTTAAGTTTGGTAACTTGAGTCTGTGACGAATACTTATTTCTTTTCCCCCCACCTACCAACGCTCAGCTAATCCTTCTCTGCATATGGCTAAAACTATAAAGATTGGCAACACTAGAATTTTTTAAAAGTAAATAAGGAGACTTAGAGATGGATCTTCAGCTACTCTGCATTACCATTTAAAACCTGCTTTTATTCTGTGGGCACACAGAAGGTTCTTTGAAAGTCCTAAGGTTCAAAAGTTCTGGTAAAAGGAGGACACATCTGAAGCCCTGTGAGTGAGTGTAGAAGTTCTCCTTTTCAGAGTCTGGGCTCTGCTCTTTGCTGGCCAGCAGTGCTGTTTCATCACGGTAATAGTAACCCGAAGATAAATTGGAAACAGGATCATGGGCATTGCTGTGACAGACCTCACCATGTGTTTTTGGGAGGAGTGTGGAAGGACTTCGGGATTTTGGGCAAGAAAAGGCATTGAGCATACAGAGCTTGATGGACTGTTCTGTGGGAGCTTGGAAGATAATGTTGAGAACAATATAGATGATGGACACCTACCTTGTGAAGTTCCAGAGGGAAGTTTGAGAGTTACTTAAAAGCCTCCTGCTATTTGAGCTAAGAATTTGTGGTCTAAAATTGTGGTCTAACTGACCAGAACCACTGAAGTAAAACCTTTGCTTTATGGGGACACTTGATGGTGGTCAGTGGAGCTAAAAAATAATTGGTGATTAAGAAGAGACCAGCATACCCCTTCCCCTCCCAGCTCAATAACCTTCCCTCTGGAGGAAGCCTGTTAGCCCCAGGATCATCCAGTCCTGCAGAGCTTCAGGAAGAGCCAGGTTAGAGTGTGTCCAACCTTTTTCCTGCCAGCAGAGGAACATCCAGGCCTGCAGGTCCACAGAAACACACAGCCAGAAGAAGTGACCAGTGTGCAATTCCCTGATCTCCACTATCAGGCCCGGGGCTCAGCCTGCCTCCCTAAGGAATCCTGCCATTGTCAGGAACATCCAGATAACACCAGGGACAACCAGATGGCAAAAGGCCAGTGTAAGAACATCCAACAAGAGCCAGGGCAACATGGCATCACCAAAACCTAGCTTGCTTACTACAACAACCCTGGACACTCTTGACACAGTGGAAGCAAAAGAAGACAACCTTAAATACAACCTTATAACCATGGTAGAGGGCTTAAAAGAAGATAAAAATAATCTCTTAAAGAAATACAGGAAAATTCAATGACAAGTGAAGGAAATGAATAAATTCCTTAATAATATACAGGAAAATACTATTAAACAAATGAAGGAAATGAATAAAACTGTTCAAGACCTGAAAAATGGAAATAGAAACAATAAAACACAAAATGAGGCAATCCTGGAGATGGAAAACCTAGGGAAGAAAACAGGAATTACACACACAAACATAACCAACAGACTACAAGAGATGGAAGAGAGACTCTCAGGTATAGATAGAAGATACAATTAAAGAAATCTATACATCAGTCAAAGAAAATGTTAAGTCTTAAAAAGTTCCTGACACAAAACATCTAAGAAATCGAACACTATGAAAGGACCAACCTAAGAATAATAGGAATAAAAGAAGGAGAAGACTCTCTAGCTCCAAGGCCCAGAACATATTTTAACAATGTCATAGAAGAGAACTTCCCCAATCTAAAAAAAGAGGTGCCTATAAACATACAAGAAGCTTACAGGACACCAAATAGATTGGACCAAAAAAAAAAATCCTCTGGCCACATAATAATCAAAACACTAAACATACAGAACAAAGAGAATATTAAATACTGAAAGGAAAAAGAGGCCAAGTCCTATAAAGGTGGACCTACCTCCTCCAAGTCCTACCTTCTCTCCCACATCTCCTTTTTTCTATTCCTCAGAATAGGGGAGCCCCCCCCCCCAGACAACCTAGCTCATCTAGATATGTGAGGACTGAGTTTATCTTCCTCCTCTGTGGCCTTGTAAGAAAGTTCCATCAGGAGGAAGTGAAAAAAAAAAAAAAAAAGCAGGCAACATAGTCTGTGTCAGAGATATCCCCCATTCCCCTAACTAGTAGGATGACATGAATAGGCTTATCTTTTTGGGGTCTGTGCATTGTGGTATGCCTATCCTGTACTATATGACTAAAATCCACTTGTAAGTGTCTTCCTGGGTCTGTGTTAGCTCACTCAGGATGATCTTTTCTAGTTCCATCCATTTACCTGCAAATTTCATGATTTCCTTGTTTTTAATGGCTGAGTAGTATTTCATTGTGAAAAATGTACCACAGTTTCTTTATCCACTCTTTGGTTGAGGGAAATCTAGGTTGTTTCCAGGTTCTGACTATTACAAATGAAGCTGCAATGAACATGGTTGAGCAAATGTCCTTGTTGTATGGTGGAGCATCTTTCAGGCGTATGCTCAGGAGTGGTATAGCTGGGTCTTGAGATACAGCTATTCTCAGTTTTCTATTCCCAGTACCAAATTGGTTTCCAAAGTAGTTGTATAAGTTTGCACTCCCACCAGCAATGGAGGAGGGTTCCCCTTTCTCCACATCCTCGCCAGCATGTGTTGTCACTTGAGTTTTTGATCTTAGCCATTCTGACAAATATAAGATGGAATCTCAGAGTCATTTTGATTTGCATTTCCCAGATGACCAAGGACATTGAGCATTTCTTTAAGTGCTTCTCTGCACTTAAAGAAATTCTTCTAAAGAATTTGAGATTCTTCTAAAGAGTCTGTTTAGTTCTTTATCCCATTTTAAAATTGGATTATGTGATTTGTTGGTGTTTAATTTCTTGAATTCTTTATATATTCTGGATATTAGCCCTTTATCAGATGCAGGATTGGTAAAGACCTTTTCACAATCTGTAGCCTGCCATTTCATTCTATTGATAGTGTCCTTTTCAAGAGGT
Source organism: Psammomys obesus (assembly GCF_907164565.1). NCBI lineage: Eukaryota > Metazoa > Chordata > Mammalia > Rodentia > Muridae > Psammomys > Psammomys obesus. The sequence continues at coordinate 15,438,200 of NW_026585644.1, forward strand.
CCCATCATTATTTGCTATTTGTAGGTGATATGATAGTATACATAAGTGACCCCCAAAATTCCACCAGAGAACTCACTCCTGTAACTGATAAACTCCTTCAACTAAGTGGCTGGATACTAGATTACAATGACAACCGGGCTGAGAAAGAAATTAGGGAAACCACACCCTTCACAATAGCCACAAATAATATTAAGTATAGGAGGGGCAACTCTAACCAAAGAAGTCAAAGACCTATATGACACAAACCTCAAGTCTTTGAAGAAAGGAACTGAAGAAGATATTAGAAGATGAACAGATCTCCCATGCTCAAGAACTGGTAAGATTAACCTAATAAAAATGGCCATTTTACCAAACTCAATCTACAGATTCAATGCAATCCCCATCAAAATACCAACACAATTTTTCACAGACCTTGAAAAACCAATTCTAAACTTCATATGGTAAAACAAAAAACTCAGAATAGTGAAAAAAATTCTATACAATAAAAAAAAAATTCTGGAGATATCTCTATATCTGACCCCAAGCAATACTGCAGAACAATAGTAATAAAAACTGCATGGTACTGGCATAAAATTAGGCTAGTTGATCAATGAAACAAAATTGAAGACCCAGAAATAAACACACACACCTATGCACACCCGATTTTTTAACAAAGAAGCCAAAACCATACAATGGAAAAAAGACAGAATCTTCAACAAACAGTACTGGTCTAACTGGATGTCTACATGTAGAAAAATGCAAATAGATCCATATTTATCACCCTGCACAAAACTCAAGTTCAAGCGAATCAAAGACCTCAACATAAAACCAGATACACTAAATCTGCTAGAGAAGAAAGTAGGTAAGAACCTTGAACTCAATTGGCACAGGAGACAATTTTCTGAACAAAATGCCAACAGATCAGGCTTTCAGTTTCTGTTAAAACTGGACAGATGTATTAAAGACACTAAGAGACCACAGATGTCAGCTGTGACTACTACACCCAGAAAATAATTTTAATCACCATAGATGGAGAAAAGAAGATATTCTACTACAAAAACAAATTTAAACAATATCTATCCACAAATCCAGCCCTATAAAAGATACTAGAAGGAACACTCCAACCCAAGGAGGCTAGCTACACTCAGGAAAACACAGTAAATAAATAACCCCACATCAGCAAAACCAAAAGAAGGGAAGACATGCACTCTACACACAAACACTCTACCACCACCAACATCAAAATAACAAAAATTAACAATTATCAGCTATTAATATCTCTCAACATCACTGGACTCAATTTCCCAATAAAAAGACACAGGCTAACAGAAGGGGTGCAAAAACAGGATCCACCATTCTGCTGTATGCAAGAAACACACTACAACAACAAAGTTAGACATTATCTCAGAATAAAGGGCTGGAAAAAGGTTTTCCAAGCAAACGGATCTAAGATGCAAGCTGGAGTAGCCATTTTACTATCTATTAAAATAGATTTTTAACTAAAATTAATCAAAAGAGATGTAGAAGGATACTTCATACTCATCAAAGGAAAAATCCACCAAGATGATGTCTCAATTCTGAACAACCACACCCCAAATGCAAGGACACCCACACTCATAAAAGAAACCTTACTAAAACTTAAATCACACATCAAACCCCCACATTAATTGTGGGAGATTTCAGTATCCCACTCTCACCAATGGAGAGATTGAGACAGAAATTAAACAGAGAAATAATGAAATTAACAGATGTCACGAATGAAATGGACCTAACAGATACTTACAGAACATTTTATCCAAACACAAAGAACACACATTCTTCCCAGCACCTCACGAAACCATCTCCAAAATTGACCATATAGTCAGTCGCAAAGCAAGTTCATAGTGCTAGATGTGGTCATAAAGGGGAGAGTTCTCATACTAGCAATTTAAAAACACACCTAAAAGCTCCAGAAAAAAAGAAAAAAGAGTCAAACACATCCAAGAGGAGTAGATGGCAGAAAACAATCAAACTCAGGGCTGAAGTCAATACCTTAGGAACAGAGAACAATAAAAAGAATCAATGAAACCAAGAGCTGGTTCTTTGAGAACAAGATAGACAAACCCCCAGCCAAACTAACTAAAAGGCACAGAAACAGTATTAAAATTAACAAAATTATATATGAAAAAGTAATAGAACAACAGACACCGAGGAAACCCAAAGAATCATTAAGTCTTACTTCAAAAGCCTGTATGACACAAAATTGGAAAACCTAAAGAAAATGGACAGTTTTTTTGAAAAGTTTCACTTACCAAAGTTAAATTAAGATCATGCAAACAATTTAAACAGTCCTATAGCCTCCAAGGAAATACAAGCAGTCATCAAAATACTCCTAACCTCAAAAATCCCAGGGTCAGATGGTTTTACTGCAGAATTCTACTAGATTTTCAAAGAAGAGGTTGTACCAATACTATTCAAACTATTCCACAAAATAGAAAAAAAAAAAAAAGGAACATTTCCAAAGTCACTCAGTGAGGCCACAGTCACCTATACAATAAAAGAACTGGAGGTATCTCCATCCCTGATTCCAAGCTATACTATAGAGAAATAGTAATAAAAACTGCATGGTACTGTCATAGAAACAGACTGGTTGATCATTGCAATTTAATTTAAGAACAAAAAATAAACTCACATGCCTATGTATATTTGATTTTTGACAAAGAAACCAAAACCATACAATGGAAAAAAAAGAAACATCTTTAACAAATGGTGCTGGTCTAAGGGGATGTCTACATTTAGAAAAGTGCAAACAGATCCATATTTATCACCCTGCACAAAACTCAAGTCCAAGTGGATCAAAGACCTCAACATAAAACCAGATACACTAAATCTAATAGAAGAGAAAGAGGGGAACAGCATTGAACTATACAATTAAAAGTTGTACAGGAGACAACTTTCTGAACAGAACACCAACAGCTCAGGCATCAAGATCAACAATAAATGTGATCTCATTAAATTGAAAAACTTCTGTAAGGCAAAGGATACTGTCAATAGTACGAAACGACAGTTTACAGATCAGAAAAAGATCTTCACCAACCCTACAACTGACAGAGGGCTAATATCCAAAATATATAAAGAACTCAAGAAATTCAACACCAACAAACCAAATAATCCAATTAAAAATGGGGTACAGAGATATGGGGTACAAAAAACCCCAATTAAAAATGGGGTACAAAGAATTCTCAACAGAGGAATTTTGAATGTCTGAGAAGCACTTAATGAAATGCTCAGTGTCCTTAGTCATCAGGGAAATGCAAATCAACACAACTCTGAAATTCCATCTTATACCCAATGACTAAGATAAACTCAACTGACAGCACATGCTGGTGAGGATGTAGAGAAAGGGGAACACTCCTCCATTGCTGGTGCAAATTTGTACAACCACTCTAGAAATTAATGTGGAGGTTTCTTAGAAAATTGGAAACAGCTCTAACTCAAGACACAGCTATACCACTCCTGGGTGTATACCCAAAAGATACTTCACCATACCACAAGGACACTTGATCACGTATGTTCATAACGGCCTTATTTGTAATAGCCAGAAACTGGAAACAACCTAGATGGCCCTCAACTGAAGAACTGATAAAGAAAATGTGGTACATTTATGGAATGGAATACTACTCAGCTATTGAAAATAAAGGCATCATGCAATTTGCAGGCAAATGGATGGAACTAGAAAAGATAATCCTGAGTGAGGTAGCCCAGATCCAGAAAGACACTCATGCTATATAATCACGTATAAGTGGATACTAGCCATAAAGTACAGACATAACCATACTTCAGTGCATACCCCCAGAGAAGCCAAGGAGAGCCCAAGGGAGGAAGCTTGAATCTCAGAAGAGGAAATAAAACAGACATCTAAGGTAGATGGAGGGAAGGAACTGTGTGGGAGAGGGGTGGGTAGGGCAAAGGCGTGAGGATCAGGTGTGGGGAGAGTGGGGCTGGGTCAGGAGAAAGCCTGGGAGGGAGAACAGAAATTTGTTGGGGATTACCTCCGGGACAGGGGAGGTGCCCCGGAGTCTATGCAGGTGACTTTAGCTGAGACTTCTAGCAGTGGAGGTTAAGGAGCCTGAAGTCACCATCTCCTGTACACAGGTGGGACTTCCAGTGCAGGAATGGGGACACAACTCACCCATAAATCCTTTGATCCAAAAATTGTCTTGCCTATAAGAACCTATGAAGATAAAGATGGAGCGGAGATGAGGGAATGACAAACCAATGACTGGCTCAACTTGAGACCCACCCCATGGAAGAGAGCCAACCCCTGACACTCTGCTATGTTTGCAGACAGGAGCCTAGCATAATTGTCTTCTGAGAGGCTCATTCAACAGCTGATGGAAACAGATGCAGAGACCCACAGGCAACTAACAGACCAAGCTTGGGGAGTTCTGTGAAAGAGTGGGAGGAAGCATAGATGGAGCCAGGGAGGTCAAGGACACCAGAAGAAGACCTACAAAGTAAACTAAGCTGCATCCATGGGGGCTCACAGAGACTGAACCACCAACCAAATAGCATGCATAGGTTGAAACTAGACCCCCTGTACATACAGAGCAGATGTGAAGCTTGGTCAACATGTGGGTCTCCTCTCAATGGGAATAGGGGCTGTCTCTGACGCTGTTGCCTGACTCTGGATCCCTTTCCAATAGCTGGGCTGCCTCAGTGGGAGAGGATGCGCTTAGTTCTACTCTGACTTGAGGTGCCAGGGGTGGTACCCCTTGGCGGCCCTCCCTTCTCTGAGAAGAAGGAGAGGGGTAATGGAGTGTGAGAGTGGGATTGGAAGAGGAGGGAGGGAGCTGGGATTAGGCTTGTAAAGAGATTAAACAAACAAACAAATAAATAAATAAATAAATAAATAAATAAATAAATAAATAAATAAGGAGAAAAGCAAGAGACCAGCATTATTGAGGTGAAATCTTCTGGGAAGTGTTTTCTCATAGTGAACATACAGAAACTGTTACAAAGGCAGCCAAGGTTGTACCTTGCAGTGACTGCTGAACTTGGTAATGTGTAAGAGTTACCCAGGTGGCACTGGTTTTGAAGGCATGAAGGGATCATGGAGAGCAGCTGAAGCTTGGAACTGTGAGAGGCCAAGAGAGACTATTGGCGAAAGTACAGCCCTGTTGCAGGAGGCCCCAGCATTTTTGGAAATGCTGGAATCGTTGGATGATTGCAAAGAACAGCAGCATCTGTGGGGGAATGGAGCCTGCCTGAGCCTAAAAGCCAGGCTGTGTGTGCTGTAGAGGACAGAGCCTGAGACCGTGACCCAGGCCCTTTGGAGGAGCCCGAAGATCATGAGTGAATCCCAGACATTGGTCATTGAGTGATTGTTGAAGTTGGCTTTTGCTTTGATCTGATTGTGACTATGTCCTTGTTCTTCCCTGGTTCTTGCCCTGGTTCTTATTTAAGTTAAATAAAACAGTATTTAACTTAATTTTGATCTTTACATGAACTCATTTTAAAGAGACCGAACTTAAAATGTGATTGAATTTTGTAACGACTGTGGGACTTCTAAAGTTATTTATGTCTTATATTGTGATATTAATGTTAACTTGGGGATAAAGGGGAAGGGGGTTCTAATTGAAAAGTGATGTGTTTGTGTGTCAAGTTGACAGGGGCAGTTGTGCTGGTGAGTTTTATGTTAATTTGACACAACTAGACTCATTGGAGAGAAGGGAATCCCAATGGAAAAATGCCTCCTATGTAAAAATCTGGCTGTAGGCAAGCCTGTAGGTCATTTTCTCAATTAGCGATTGATGTGGGAGGGCCCTATTGTGGGTGGGGCCACCCCTGGGCTGTTGGTCCTGAGTTCTATAAGAAAGCAGGCTGCACAAGCCATGGGGAGCAAGCCAGTAAGCAGCAGCTTTCCTGGTGTCTGTATCAACTCCTATCTCCAGGCTTCTTGCCCTGCTTGGGTTCCTGCTTCACTGCTTTTCTTGATGAACTGATATATAGAACTATGAGTGAAATAAGCCATTTATCCCCCAACTTGCTTTTGTCATGGTGTTTCATCACAGCAATAGTAACCCTAAGGAGGACAGGTAGAAACATTGAGAAGGAGCATAGAATCCTGTTCCTTTAGTGACCTGTTTGAAATGGTCCCCTTAAACAGTCACTTGTTAGGGCTGGAGACAGGTTTTCAAGCTTCAGGGCTGCACTCAAGGGAGGGTGGTGTGTGAGGATGTCCTGTCACTTTCTCTGAGCTATTTCCTCTATAGGTGGAGATGACTACAGTGCTTGTGTGCTGTTCATCCCAGTCCTTGGAGCTAGTGACACAAATGTAACAAGTTCTAGGTCAGCCTGTACTGCAAGAGTCAGTACAGAAAAACCCAAGACCAAACCAACCAACCAACCAACCAACCATTACCCAACATCACCACAAACTCACAAGGCTCACAAATTATATAATTATCTTTCTTTAAAATATTAAAAAGATTTATTTATTCTTTTAAAAAGAATGTGTGTGAGTGTTTTGCCTGCATTTTATCTGTATACCATTTGCATGCCTGGTGTCTGCAAAGGCCAGAAGAGGGCCCTTGGAACCTGTGGAACTGAAGTTACAGAGGGTGTGAGCTCCTGAATGGGTACTGAGAACTGAACCTGGGCTCTCTGCAAGAGCAGTGAGTGAGTGTTCTTTACTACCAAGCCATCTCTCTAGCTTTAGATCATTCATTCTTTCTTTCTTCTCTTTCTTTCTTTCTTTCTCCCCCCAAGGCAGGGTTTCTCTGTGTAGTCTTGGCTGTCCTGGAACTCACTCTGTAGAACAGGCTGGCCTTGCACGGAGATCTGCTTACCTCTGCCTCCCAGGTGCTGGGATTAAAGGTGTGAGCCACCACCGCCTGGCTAAATCATCGTTTCAAAGGTCACTCTAATGAGTACATTCATTCGAGGGAGAGTCATGTCATTGGGGAGAGTTCCACAGGGCAAGGTCAGTCAACAGAACTGGAAGTGTCCCACATCACATTCTGATTTGGATTTATTTATGACTTGTGGGGTTGTCTGCTTTATTGCTGACGCGGGCTCCTATGGGCAGAGGCGCCAGGGTTCAGCGTGAACGTTGTCTTTCTAACTGTGATTTTCTTCTTTTGTATTTTTTTCAGCTATATTCAAATCGTTCCCAGAAAACCTGCAAAGATGAGGAAATTGAAGGAAGTAAGTGTTTGAGACTAACTCATAAGAAAGCTGAATTAGGCCACTTTGGGAACAGGTTTATAACTTCTTTAAGCTTTTTGTGAACCATCATGGGGCTTTAGTGTTTTCCCCCTTTCCTGTTTCCTGTTTCATTATGTATATTCTAATTTGTGTTCCCTCCTGTTGTACAAGGAGGCATCTCTTAGGGGAACCTCTTTCACACCCCCTCTCTTTTCCTGCAGGATATACTATTACTTCCTACCAGGAATCTCTTGCTGGCTTGATGAGGGCTGACGACTTCTCTGAGTAGTTTTTGTTCGTGAGCAGCGCTTTGGTTTAAAGAGGGATCAGTGGAGGTTTCCACTTTTGGTGTGAGGCTGATGGGGAAGATGCTTTAGGTGGTAGCTGGGTGCATCATCACTCCCTCCACTGTGTCGGCTTGCTTCCTTCCTGCACTCTCCTTTTCTGAAGACCTGGCTCCCTCCCCTCAGGCTGGCCCAGAGGCTGCATTGTCACTAATCAAGCATTGAATTGGACCACATAGGGAAAGCACTGGCTAACTGTGGTGAACACCCCTCTGATCAAACCTAGGTTGAATCCCTCCAACCCTCTCTAGCCTTGCTTTTCCCCTGTAGTTCATCACTTTCTTCTCTCCCAACCCCATCTCCCACTTACTGTTTTCACAATAGCCTTCATTAGTGCCTGGCAGGAAGGGGATTATCACCAACCCAGGAATGGCTGGGTCTCATTTGCCTACCTCCTCATTTTTTAAAAAGGACGTAATTGAAGGGGTTCTGGAGAATGAACTCCCTCTGAGAACATTGTCACTGGAGTGTGGGTGTTCCCTCAGCATGCACTTTCCTGCTTTTGGGGAAAAGAGAGGCTTCAGCTACTTGGTGATGATTATAGTGATGGGGGCACAGCAGGGCTGAGCAGTGAACTCCTGCTTTCCTTCTTAGCCTCCCAGAGGGGGCTTTACAAAGCACATTCAATTGTCTCAGTCATATAACTCATCATTAAAAAAATGTCTTTGTGTGTGTATATCTCCATGGGCTAGTGTGGGCATGTGCATGCCACAGCATGCGTTACAGTACATGTGTAAAGGTTATTGAGTGTTCTCACCTTCCACCTTATTTGAGGTAAGGTCACTTAGCCTCTGAGTGAGCCATGCTGGCCGACTGTAGGGATTTTGGAGATTTTCATCTCTGCCTCCCATATCACTGCAGGAACACTAGGGTTACAGATGTGCATGCTCCAGCAACCCAGCATTTGTGTGGGTTCTTGGGGTTCAAAGTCAGATTCTCACCCTTGCATGGTAAATGCTTTACCCACTGAGCCATCTCCCCAAGTCCCATGACTTGTTATTTTTAAGTTAAAGAATTGAAACATTTCCTAAAAGATGAACACTTAAAGCCCACATAGCCGGACTCCTGCAGGAGCCCCAGCAACACTTGGCCTGTGTGCTCCCCAGGAGTCCTCAGTGCCATGCACAGCCAGGGACAGGGCTGGGAAAGCCAGTGTCTTCCAAGATCTGCCTTTCCCCTCTAGGAGATGGCATGCTGACAAGTGAGTTTTGACCTGTCTCAACTTCCTGACCTCGCTGCTTCAGGGTGGCTGACCTTGTGAGACTCCTCTGTTTTTCGAAAAGGAGGAAGAAGTTTGATTGCAGGGAATGGCAGGGATACAAAGTGATCTTGGGGTGACCCAGTATGACCTTTTTTGGTGATTTTTTTTTTTTTTTAGATTTGTTTATTTCATTCTGTAGACTTGAATGCTTTGCTTGCATGTATGTATGTGCATCATGTGTGTGCCTGGTGTCTGCGGAGTTCAGAAGAGGGTGTCTTGCCCCTTGGAACTAGGGTTAAGTTGTGAGCTGCCATGTGGGTGCTAGGACAAGTGCCCTTAACTGCTGAGCTGTTTCTTCAGCTCTGTGACCTTCCTTCTTTACAAATGAAGCAAGAGGGCCAGGCGATACAGCTCAGATTTAGAAAACACGCTTAGCATGAAGGAAACCTGGGGCCACCAGGAGTGGTTTGTCACTATAGTCCCAGCATTCTGAGGGGTGGAAGCAGGAAGAACTGGGATCAAAGCTGGCCTCAGCTATGTAGTTCGTTTGAGAGCAGCCTATGTTAAATGAGACCCAGTCTCAAGAAACAAAACATTTTTATAAATAAGAACAAGAACTGTGCAAGCCATGGCATGCTCCATGAGACCCTCATGGTCTCTGGGACCTATGCATCTTTGACATTAATTGCTCAAACAGAAGTTTAGACATCTGATGTTTAGTGATAGAGCTTTCTTAATGGACACTCCACCACCTTTCCACATGCACACTGGGGTATTATTGATCATTATCAGGTGTCTTTCTGGATGTGATTATGTAAGGATGTCTCTCCTTGGCACTAGAGTCTTTTTGGTTTAGGCTTTGCATGGCAAGAGATGCTTGGATGTTTTCTGAGGTCAGGCAGACAGCATGAGAACAAGTAAAGGGCAGAGGACTTGCAGCACAGTGACAATAAGCTGTCAGGCAATTGCCAAGGTGTATTTTCCCTCTGAAAACCCTGACGTGGAGAAGGCGTTTGTTACTGTGACTGCTTCATACTCATGAAGACCAGGCAGAGGAATGCTAAGCACATGAGCCTCATGTTACACTAGTAAGAGCCAGAGCCACCACACCAGGGGTCCCTGAGCCAGGTGTCTGTTGTTCTGAGCCCAGTGCTCATGGCTATGAACCGTGAGGACACACCTGTGAGTGGCTTTTCATGGTGACAGTTTTCGAAGCCGTGTGTTCCTGGGAAGATTGTATAATCAATCTGGTTGTCACCTGGCTATTTTGTGGGGTTGTCTTAGAAATTAGTAATGCTGTTTTATAGGACTGCTTAGAGCCAGTCGGCAACTGCAGCTGCCACATGTGAGAAATAGTCACCTACCGTGGGCTGGTAGGTCTATGTGTGGGACTTATGGGCTATGACAAGTCTGAGTGAGACTGTCTCTCCATCAGACAGTAACAGCCACATTTGTTACACTCATCAAGGACATGATTACATGGAGTACTGGGAACAAGAATCCGGAGCGTGCAGTTAATAGCTGCAGTTATTTAATTAGGCAGGTGCTATCAGGGTTAATGAGTCATTAACACATCAGACGAGCAATTAGCCTATTGTTTCCATTGTTGTATGCAACCAAGCAGAAAGCCATTCCTAGGGTGTCTATACCCAGTAGAATTTCTCAGAGTGCAATTTCTGCTGTTTCGTTTTTTAGACCAGGTCTGTAAAGACATGCCCATTGCTGATACTCATGGCACTGAGCTTTCCCACTGGAGCACGCAGGTATGCATCATTTTATATGCAACACAACAGAGCAACAGTGGATGTGCGCATGCTTTCTGCAGCCTTCACTGGCCTCCCCTGACTCTGGATCCTTTTCCCAGCACTATAGCTGTGTGCTCATCCTGGTACCTTTTTCTCATCCACTGTCCATTCAGCTTCATTGGTAGTTACCACAGTCCCTTGGAGACTACTTACTGGTGAGCACTAGGGTTATTCTGTTCCAGGACTTATTACCCCAAGAAGGCTCATACTTGAAAGGACGGTGTAAGCCATGAAACAAGAAAACCAGGAGCAATATGAAGGCTGAGTCGTTGCAATCTCTCATCCGTATACTTAGCTTTATAAACACAGGCCGGTCCAGCTCTCACACCTCATCACAAAGCTTCATTAGGCAATCAATGGCTAACAACTGGGGAATAAGTGACTATGGAGTGCTCAGAGCCCTACATGGGAATTACTATCACACTCCCAACTCCCAAGAGTTGTTAAGAGCCAGAGCTCAGAGCTCAGGGAATATTGCTGCAAAATAACATTTTCTTGACATAGTAAGAACACTGCACTCACGAGTTCACAGTAGCCGGGGTTGGTAGCACAAGACTTGTATGAGATGGAGGCAGTCAGCACTGCAGCGTAGAGAGGGAAGGGAGGTGAGAGGCGTGACTCCTAGCCGAGGAGATATTAGCAGTTGTTGAACCGTGCTAATTGGACTCTGAATTGTGAAAGAAGACCTGAAGTGGGTTTGGGGATTTAACTCAGTGGTAGAACACTTGCCTAGCAGGCATTCGGTCCTCAGTTCTGGGGGTGGGGGGGAAAAGGCATGAATTTAGGAGGTGGGTGTTGGGGCAGCTGGAGAGAGTTGGAAGGACTGAATGGGAGGTAGCAATGATATGATTTAAATACATTATATTTACGTGTGAAATAACCCAATGATAATAACAAATTGAAAAGAAAAATGTAAGACCCCAAACCAAATAAGGGGGGGGAGAGATAGGGCAGACACCCTGAAGGCCAGCTGGGGTGCAGAACATGAGTGTGAGCAGTCACAGAGTACCCTGTCTCTCTGTGCTGTGAACAGAGGGTTGGATCTGGGGAGTTAGGTCTGTCAGTAACATTGCTTGCTACACTGAGTCTAGCTCCGGCACCCATGTAAAAACAAAAACAAAAAACAAAATTGGGGCTTCCTGGGTGTGATGGCATTAACCTGAAGTCCCAGGCCCCTGGGGGCAGAGGCAGGTGGATATCTGTGAGTTTTAAGTTAGCCTGGTGGTGCCGAGTTGTGAACTAATCAGTGCTGCCCATATGGGCATAGAGTGCCTTCCACCAGAACAAGGGCACACACCACAAGCTACACTGCTAAAGAAGACGGACCCTCCCTCTCCCGGCAGCTGGAAACTGACAGTATGTCCTTAGCTAGAGGTGGGGCCTCTAGAGTCCCTCCCTTCTCTGTGCTGGAGTGCTGCCTGGCTTGACCTTGACAGGGCCTTGTGCTGGCAAACACAGCTGCTGTGAGTATATGAACGGAATGTCTTTGTCCGGAAGATACTATTTTGCAGCAATATTCTTTGACCTTTGGCTTTTATACTCTTTCTACCTCCCCTTTCCAGAGACAGAAAGATCCCCTAAGGCTCTCTGGCTAGTCAGTCTAGCAAGTTTATGAGCCCCAAGTCCCGACAAGAGACCCCCATTTATAAAATCAAGGGATGGGGGTGATCCTAGGCAATGACACCTGTGAGGTTGACATCTGGCTTCCACATGTATTCACCTATGCACCTGTGTACTTGAGAAGACAACACACACACACACACACGAGGTTGGGAATGGTAAGAGATGGGGTGGGGGGGGGGAGCTAGTAGGGGACAGAGTGGCTAGGAGCAGTTGGGGGGCAAGAAACCAGGGCCCCTTATAGGTCTTTGATTGCTGATGGAGGTGCTGGTGGTTTAGCTGAGAGGATCCAGGCATGGGAAGAGGTCAAGCATCTTCCCAGTGTCATATTTGCACAACTGGATCTTGCTGTTGTCATCTAAGATGGTGAGGTCTGAATTGGACATGCGTGTGAATGGTCAGTGATTCTGCTAGGGCCAAAATAAGACTGAGATGTCTGAATGGGCTCCCTCCTCCCCCCCTGCATACGTTAGGGGTCTCTCATAGTAACTTAATTTCAAGTGCTTCTTACAATATGATAGATACCACACAGTGCCTTTTATGAAATGCTCTGTCATTTAGTTGTCACGAGAATCCTGTAAGGTCTGTCATCTCCACTGTAAGAATTAGAAAACTGCTGCCCGGAGAGTTTACAGAGCTCTTCCTGTTGGAGCTGCAGTCTGACCTGGGTCATCCAGCCCTCAGCCTGTGATTTCCTACCTGAGGCTCTGTGAGATTTGTTCTATTTTCTACCCCCTGGGGGTGCCTCTGTTCTGGCCACTGGTAGCCAATGGGTACAGTAGATGCCAAAGCCTGTGTCCCTCTTCCAGGCCCAGCGTGCCACACTCCCTCCATTCTTCTAAATGTGGTTCCCAGGGTTCAGGGTCTCAGTGGAGGTGAGCCCCCCCACCCCCCAGCCAGGTCTCATGACTCATATGGAGGTGTTTGTCAGACAGAGGTTCTTCTGTGCCTCTAGGTGAATGTGGATTGGGAAGCAGGGTCTTAGCAGAGTAAGGAGGGAGAACACCTGGCACTCTGTGAGGTATGAGGTGCACAGCCCTGCAGAAAGGGTGCCCCATGCAGTGCACAGTGTGAGGCAGGAGGGCCGCCAGGCTCTGGGTCTTCATGAGGGATGGTCTCCTCTGTGTCACTCTAGAGATAACCTTCATCTTTGGGGGGTGGTGAGTATGGGAAGGAGGAGAGCCTGGATTATGGTGAGCCACAGGCCCTCTCCTATTTTGCTGAGCCTGAAGCCTATGAGGATGTGAGATACAGGCTAGGGTTATTGATGGACAGTATGAAGTAGCTGATAGATGTGGCAGGGAGCTACAGTGCTGGAGGTTTTATGCCCCAGGTGAGACCTTGCAGGATGCTGGACAGTGATAGGAGGTGACAGGGAAGTGGGACTCAGAAATGATTGACCCTGTGACCAGGTGAAGAAAGTGAAGGCTGGCACCAGGCCACAGAACAGTTGTGGGGTATGAACAGAGACAGAGGGTGTGGCCTAAGTGAGTGGGTATAGGGACAAGGGCTGAGAGGTGAGGAAGGGCCTATGCTGTTCACATGGTGGATTGAGCAACAGAGACCAATGGTGAGGGCCTTTCATGATAGCACTGGAATGGCCTACAGGGTCTCTGGCTTCGGGTGCTGGGCCAGTCTGTTGCCCAGTACAGGGATAGCCTTGACTCCTCAAACCCTTTCCTCTTGCTTCTCTGTGCACTCCTGGGCAGTAGGCTGGTAGAAGAGAACTTTTGTTCTCCTGTATCAGGACCCCTCTCCCCAATTGCTTCCTGTTTGAGCATCCTAAGGAGAGGTCCCGAGAAGGCTCTGCACTTCCCTCTGTATATTTATTCCTAGGAAAGAGCCCAGCACGCCTGTGGAATGTAGGGAGGTGTTCCACCTGGTCTGAAAATGGAAGCCACCTTGTCTATTTCTCTTAACCTGTAACTTGTCCAGCAGAAGCATAGACACTCCTTGGCCACCAGTGTGTGTTTACTGGGTGCATCACTGGGTTTGTCCCTAGTATGAGCTTTGCATTCTCCTCAGCTTTGTCACCCTTTCCTCTGACACTCTTTGTGTCTACCTCCAGCTCGCCTCCACTTGGAGCACATGACCTTCAGCCTACATCACCCCCTCATGGTACCCTACTGGAATGATGTTGGGCCCCAGGTGCACGCCCACCTCTCTGAGTCCCTGGGGACCTGTCCTTGGTGCTCTATCACCTTGGTGATTTTAGGGTTGTGCTGTCCTTACTGTTGGTACTGACTAGTGTTTGTTCATCTGAAGCTAACTCTGAGCCCCATGGTTTGTTTTGCAGATCAAGCCGGTGGTACACTGTGATATCAACGTGCCTTCCAGGTGGCAAACGCAGAAGAGGACATCCCGACATGTAAAGTGAGTTCTGTAAAATCCGAGTATGTCCTGGCTCCTCACAGGCAGTGCTCTCTCACCAGGCCACTTGTTCTCAGCCTCGTCCTCACCTCTTCATCTGCCTCCTCTCCTCCTCTGTCTCTCTGACCACACACCACCTTCTCTGTGGCCAGCCTTCAAGGGCTGTTCTCTGAGGACACTGTCCAGGCAGGGTGCCATCATTTTGCACCAGTTTCCCTGGGGTAAAAAAGCAGTTAGAAGGAGAAAGACATGGTCCAGTTAGGCAAGCCTTGCTTCTTGCACCTATCTTCAAAGTCTCAAGGACTGTGTCTTGGAAGTCCCTCACCTTCAGCTTCCAAAGGGGAATCATTTAGAAATACAAGCCAGGGGTTCTCATAGTGCATCTTGAAAATTCCAGCCCCTCCAAAACTAGGATCTCAGCATTGGGAGCCTTTCTCGGAGCTATAATGTGCAGAGAAAGGGTAAGCACATGGTTAGTTTAAAACCAAAACATCAGGAGCCTGACAAGATGGTTCAGTGGGTAGAGACACTTGCCCACAGGCCTGACAAGTGAGTTCAACTCCTGGATGCTATAAGGTACCAAGAAAGAATTGGCTTCTTGGAAGTTGTCCCCTGATCTTCATGTTGGTTTTATACTCACACATTCAAACACACATATTTAGATACAAAATAAATTTTAAAAAAAGGTTTTGGGCCATTGGTTCAGTGAGAGAAAGTGGTCGCTACTGAACCTGATGGCCTCAATTTAGTCCTCTGGACTCACATGGTGGAAGGATAGAATTGACTCCTGCAAGATACTCTCTGACCTCCACATAAGTTTTGTGGCATGTACAAGCACACTCATGTGCACACAGCACTTGAGTACACACACAGACACACAGACACGAAATGCAGTTTTAGAACACTTGAAAAATACCTTGGCATCCCTGAAATCATAGCTGCAGTGTTTCTAAGTTTTGGAGGCAGCATCTCTCTCTATAGATCATGCCACACCCATAGGGAACACAACTCATATGTGAGCCCTGGTTGATGAAGACACACATACCTCTGTAGCTATAACCTGGGACCGTGGCCCAGTCTATTGTTGACGCGTGCCGAACATGTGTTTCACCTCCTGATCTGAGTGCTGGAAAATTCCACTAGATGGACCCAAATAGCCATCTAAATGCAGCGTCCTTCCACTACGAGAAAAAGCTGATCTTGTCGGCCGGAGGACTTGCGACTGTGAAAGCAAGCAGAGGTGAGGGATTCTGTGTCAGGCGTTCGGGATAGGACTGACCTTTCCTTGCAATGAAATGGGCAAAGCTGGCATGATCTGTAGAGGGCAGCTTCTGTTCTGTAGAGGGAAAGCCTGGAGCTCCTTGAGTTGGACACAGGGCCACCACGTAGATAGTTGTGACCACAGAAGTGTGTAGTCACCCAGTTGGAGGTTGAGGCTCGGATGCGGGAGGAGGACCTGGTTCTGCTCTCAACTGTGGAATCTGACGTTGCAACTCGGTAGGAACATCCTCCAGCTATGCTGCTCTGTAACAGGGTTCCCACTCTCAGTTCAGTTTTGCGTGGAGAAGTAAAGGATATGGTGTGTGGGGGGTGGGCGTAGAGAATTTTACTTCCATTATTTCTTAGAAGCGAGCTGGCAAAAGGTTTCCAAATTCTGGGATTGGTTTTCCCAGGGACCCCCTTCTCCCCGTAGGAGTGTTATTAAGTGTGTCTAGGGTGTTTTGGTGTTTTTGTGTTTAGGAGGAGAGGTCATTGGCACTGGGGATAGCAGGCAGTTATTTGGTCTGTTGGTGAGCAGGAGAAGGCAGGGACAAAGGTGACAATGAAGACCATGCTCCAGGTCATGGACAGAAGTTGACTGTATCAGCATCAGGTCTGCTGCCTAGCTCTCAGGGCAGCTGTCTGCCTTGGGTTATGCTAGCTGCCAAGGTTCTTTTTGGTGGAGCCTCAGGGAGAACCATCCATCTGGAGGCTCTTCCCATCTCAGCAGTCCTTGAAGTTTTAGCAGTGAGACCTGGCCCTGAAGTTTAACATCAGTGTATGCAATGGGCACAAGCATGCAGAACCCCAAGTGAGGTAAGTTCATTGGCTGGAGTGGTCCTCTCCACTGAAAGTCGTGGTGGTGGCTTACACAAGCGGGTGGTTTTGGCGACCTTGGTCTTTGGAGGCATTTTGGAAGAATTATTTGGAAAACAGAGGATACGCGTGTGTGATGACAGAGTGGTCTTTGCTGTTGGTTGTATCGTAAAATCTATCTGTTCCCATGGAGGAGGCGGCAGCCAGGGAACAGCTCCCCTTTGCCTGCACCACATCACAGGTTTTGCTGAGGCTGTGTTTGCAGTGGAAGGAGTAAGGATGACTGCTGGTCCAGATAAAGGCTGAAGAGTCTGAACCCACTGTTTGTCTACTGTGTCTGCCATTTTGTCCTTTCTGCAGTGAGGACTCATATGGTGCAAATGAGATGCAGTGGTTCTTGTGATAGAGGCTACCCCAGTGGTCACCCAAGCAGACTAAATATCTGGCCTTCCCATGCCCAGCTTCTCTCAAGGGTGAGGTTGTAACGTGGGCTGTGGAGCCTCTTTGTGCCTCCTTGGGAGGCATAATGAAGGAGTCTTTCCCAAGGGAGAAGAGGAGTCTCATTGTGCCTGGGCATGAAGTGGGGCTCAGGGGTTTGTCCTGTGTTTGGAAGCTACTTGGAGTCCTCATGAGGTGGGGAAGAGGGTACTGGCTTGACATACACGTCAGTTCGTTCACGAGCATCTCTTGAGTTCTTTGTACTATAGGCCCCACCGTGTGTGTGTGTACATATGTTCACATGTGTGTAGGTGCATGCACACGTGTGTGCACCTGCGCGTGTAAGGCAAAGGGTAGCTTTTGTTGCCATTCAGATGCCATCCTCCATTGTTTTTGAGACAGTCTCTCGGTGGCATAGAACTTGCTAAGTAGGCTGGCCTGGCTGGCCAGCAAGCCCCAGGGATCTGCATCCCTCCTGTTTCTAAGCGCTGGTATTACACTTGCTCACCACCACACCTGGCTCTTTTATTTTCTCTCTATTTCTCTCTCTTTCCTTCCTTCTTTTAATATGTGGGCTCTGGAGAGCAAACTGAGGTTCTCATTCTGGCCAGGCAAGTACTTGCATGTAATCATGCATGTTCACAAATGTTCAGTCACATGTGTTGAGGCCAGGGATTGGCACTGGCTGTCTTCCTCGGTCGCATGAAGGCAGGGCCACTCACCGAGCTTTGAGCATGCTTATTCTTATCCTTTTCTCCGCTTTGCAGGTATTGGTGGCATGGGGGCTGTTAAACCTTCCCAGCTTTCATGTGGGCACTAGGGACACATGCTTGGTCCTCACATTTGGTCAGTGCTGTGTTCACTGAGATACCTTCTCATCACCTTCTCCCTTTAATTACAGTCATTGTCTGAGACAACAGCAGAGCTTCTAGAAGGTGCGCCACTGGGGTACATTCGTGGCTGGTTTATTAGCTGCTGTTGTGAATTCTTCAGAATGTACTAGTTTTCCAGGTTTGGAAGTGGGGAAGCTGGGACCCCAAAACAGCAGAAAGTTTAGTTGTCCACCTGTGTTTCATCTGACCCCTGAACGCTGCTGCCTCACACATTTGCTAAGCGTGCCAGGTCAGAGGAGACCAAGAGACTGATGGAGACTTGTGCTCAAGACCTCACTGTCCAGCAGGGAATGAGTGGTGAGAGATGGAGCCATGGAGTTCTAGAACCAACTCTAGAGACTTTCATATTAAGAACTTTCCAGTTCAACTTAGCAATTTGAATTGGTTCTTGGGTAAAAAGTGTTTGGGTTGCTTTATCAGTGGGGAGGAATAGGCAGCCAGCCCAAGTGTGAGGTAAGATTCATGGCTTTTCCCAACACAGTGGATTTTGGCCACTATAGCACAGTGGTGGCCACAAGAATAAATATGGCCATCACTTTCTTGAAGTATGCAGCCATCAGTCTGTTTCTGAGAAGGGAGATATTCAGAGGAATGACGGTTATCCCAAAGAACTCACTTCATCTTTGGAGTCAAAGGGACCTGATTTTGCACTGAGCCTCTGACTGGGAAGCCACTGGCTTCTGTGTTTCTTCAGCTGGGTCCTAGAGTTGTGGTATTTGCTTTAGTGAGTTATTGGAAAGATTGAGACAATCTTTGTAACGTACATGGAGAGTGCAGTGAACGGCAGCTTCCATCATTGCTTGCTGGCTGAAATCTGTATACCATGTCTAGATCCATATGCTATTTCCCATATTCCAAAATTTAAAATATTTTCCTTTCCCCTATTGCTGGAAAGTCTGAATGTGGGTCATGTGCTAGCTGATGTGTGCCTCTCCTTACCTACTTCAGATTCTTTTTTAAATAAATGAGTTATATTTTAAGAGAAGCGTATCTTTGTAAAGAGTGCCAACAAATATCCCATCCTCCTTTCATCCCAGGTTCTCTTGTGACTTCTCTAGCAGCGACAGACAGCTGCTCCCTGTCTGTCCAGGCAGTCACAGGTGTACATGCACTCCAGGTCCCTTCACTGTTTTTCATATGTAGTTTATCCAGAAGATAGTTACTTCTTAGCAGTATTTATCAGTATGTCATGCCTTGTAAAACAGCTACAGTGTCTTGAAGCCCACACATACCTACCATCATGGTGGGAAATGTGTGGCTGTCTGTCACCTATCCATGGAGGACTTCTGGAAACTGGGCGTTTAGATAAGGTTGGCTGTCCTGCTCTTTACAGCGCTGGGTGGAGACTGATGGAACCTTGGACAACCCTAGCTCTACAAGGTATCTGGATGCCTGCAATTCAGAGATGATTCTATCGGTCTCATCTTTGAACTTGGACTTCTCTAACTTAAGATTTGGAGATTACATGCATTTCTTTCCTTTACCTTAAATATTTCTAAACATCTTATTTACTTATTATGAAAATGTGGGAATCTAAAAATGAAGGCTCAATGGCTCTTTGATTCCCCTCCCCTCCTGGGGTGGGGTACAGCCTTACCAGGGCACAGAGGAAGATGATGCAGCTAACCCTGATAAGACCTGATAGGCTAGGGTCAGACAGAAAGGGAGGAGGTCCTCCCCTATCAGGGCATAGGTGGAGAAAAGGGAGGGACGGTAGGACTGGGAGGAGACAAGGGAGGGGGCTACAGTCAGGATACAAAGTTAATAAATTGTAACAAACAAATAAATACAAGAAAAAAAAACGCTCAGAAAAAAAGAAGGCTCAAACTCCATAGGTAACCACTCCCTAGGAACAACCACTGGTACCCTTGATGCACATAGATTTGTGTGCGTTCCATCCTGAAGCTTGATGCTGCTTTTAATTTATTTTAATTATTTTTAAAAGCATTCAGTAGATTTGGTCATGAACCCCCTGGTAAATGCTAATTCAGGCATAAAAAGTTTTGCGTAGGTGTGTGACTTAGCATATGGTAGTATTATGATTTATTTAGCTGTAGCTCCATGATCAGACATTTAGGCCTTTGTATCTTCGTTTTTCAAAAACAACTGTAGCGTGAGAGATGTCTGCAGAACCCCTCTAAAATATGGCAGGCATCATGGCCAGCGCTTGTATTCCCTGCACTAGAATGGAGGAGACAGGTGGGGTGTTGAGGCTCACTGGCCAACCCAACCTAGAGAGTTGGAGGCCAATGAGAAGTCCTTGGAGAGTTCTAGGCCAATGAGAAGTCCTATTTCCAAAAAACGAGCTAGACAGTGCTCAGCAGAGGTTGTCCTCTGACCTCTACATGTATGTGCACCTGCACATACACATGCAAACTTAAAAGACGTAGACAAAATATAACATGCTTGTGTTAAAATACTTATTGCTGTTAATAATCTGTATTTAGAAGGATTTTTCACACAAATCATTTGCAGTCATTGAAAACACTATGCCGACTCTTCATTGTTATGGTGACTTGCAGGTGAGTCACAGGGGCCATTTCCTTCTCCAGTTTTTCAGTGTTTTGAACACAGAAGGAACTAAAGGCTGGTGCTGGCCAGCTGCAAGTCTCTCTTGCTACAGAGCTTTAGTGGAGGAAGCAGATTCTGTCTATTGGGACAACATCTTTAACAAATGCTTATATCCTCTGAGGAAAAAAAAAAGATGCACTTATCATAGTCTAAGTTACTAATGTTTAAGGAAAATACACCCCCAAACAAACAGCAAACCAACAACAGCAAATAACATAAAGAAATTCCAGAAGCTTTCAAGTCCGAGTTGTAAAGTTGAGTTTGCACACTGTTAAAGCACAGGCTAAAATAAATAAGCCTTGTAAGTCACACCTTTTTTTTT
>NW_026585644.1:15459016-15471208 GCF_907164565.1 Psammomys obesus
AAAAAAAAAAAAAGAAAAAAATGAGAAGGGATTATTTGTAGTATGAAGATAGTTAATGGGTAAGGTTGAGGGGGACATTAAGAATCTTCAGTTCTGTGATAACCACACACTTTGTTGTTATTGTCTACAGATAGTATAAAAATTGTAAAAAAAACTCCAGGTTCCCCTTAATTCCTTATTCTGTGACATGGTTGATTTTTGAACCTTGTTTTGTGCACAGAGTGTCTGCTGGGCAGAATTGGGGTGCTCCTGTGCAGCAGCTTTTGGTAGGCTTCAACTCATGTCCTCACAGGGCCTGAGGAGTCCCCTTTGTGCTGTCCCTGGTACGGTGGGAAGCCAAATGAGCTCCAGCAGTGGCTGTGGGAAGGAGGCAGGAACACACCTTTGCCTTCTTCAAGAGGGGAGTGGAGGAGAGTGGTGAGGCCCAGCGAGGTTCCTTGGGCTCCTGGATTTCTTGCCCTTGTCCACCTAAAGGACCAAGGACTCAATATGGCCTCTACTCCTGACACCTTCTGTTCTTAATCTGCATATTAGGTCGAATCCAAAGGAAAAGAATCTCTTAAAACTGACAGTGAGCAACCCAAAAGCCAGGATTCTGTTTATTATGCCAAAGAGAAAAAGAAGACATCCGTGACACCTTTAATTCAAAGTGGTGCAGGTAATGGGGTCATCGCTTGCAGGCTATGAAAGTGCTCTGTCTGTATGTGTGCATATGTGGTATGTATGGTGTGTGTAGTGTGTATATTGTGTACATGTGTATGTGCATACATATGTTTGGTGTGTGTGGTGTATGTATATGTGTAACATGTATGTCATGTAACGTGTATGTATGAATAGTATGTATATGTGTGTGGTATGTATATGTATCTATAGTGTCCATATGTGTATTGTGTGTATATGTATGGTGTTTATGGTCTATGTGTGTGCACATGTTTGACGTGTGTGATGTATGTGTTTATATGTACATGTGTATACATGTGTACATATAGGTATATATAGGTATATCTGTGGTGTATGGTATATTGTGTGTATATGTATGAGGTGTGTGGTGTATGTATATGTATAATGCATATATATATGTATGTAGTATGTGTGTATATATGTATGGTGTGTAAGGTGTATGTGTATTATAGTGTATGTGGTGTAGGTGGTCCGTGTGTGTGCAGTGTGTCTTTATGGTGTGTGCTTCAGACAAAACTTATTCTGCAATGTTTTTCTTAGAACTACCTGATCACCATGTTTAGCCCATGGAACGACAGTAGGCTGCTGACAAGAGCAGTAACGTTCCAAAGCTGAGGGCAATGGAGTTCAAGGAGGAAGCCTTAACAATGTCCTATTTAAAATAAGTTCCTTATTTACATGCACACGAGGACTGTGGATATTCTTTCGAGGGAACCTTCACCACAGATGCCATCTAGCTTGCTCCTGTGTGGCATTAGAAGAGGGATCCTGACCTGATCATAGAACGAAATAATGAAAATAGCTCTCGCCATGCCTGCTCTCATTCTTACTGCTGTACTGTCCCCTCCACCACGCTCTTTTGGGTGCTTAGGTCTAATGAGGCCCTTCTTGAGGTGTTACTCCATTCCCAGTCTGACAGACTCATGGAAGGACTTCTTAGCAGCCAGTTCTAGTGCAGACAGGAAGCAGGTGGGAGATGTCCCTCCCACTTTGCTTTATAGACAGGAAGCAGGTGGGAGATGTCCCTCCCACTTTGCTTTATAGACAGGAAGCAGGTGGGAGACACCCTTTCTGCACTGCTCTGCAGACTGGAATCAGGTGAGAGATCTGGCGATTTGGGAAGCCTTTGGACATGGAGATGCTTAAGGTTTCAGGGGTCTAGGATCTTTGTGGAGGTGGAGACTAGATAGACATTGCAAAAACTGGGGCCTACTGAGCTGAGGTCTCTACAGAAGCAAAGACAGAGAGACGGACAGAGAGAAGAAAAAGAAGAGAAAGAGCAGATAATGCAGGGGGAATATGGAGTTGGGAACTCCATCTGGGCTTTTGCCTGATGGTAAAGGAAGCTTAGAGGCTGCTGAATTAGAACTTTGATTTGGGTCATAAAATTTAAATCGGGGATCAGTTTCTCTACTGGCTTGAAAGCATTGTCTCTTACTTTCTCTCAGAAGGTGACGTATATAAAGCACAGACTCCTGCTAAAGAGATCGAAGAAGCACTGGAAGTCAGGGAGGACCCAGAGGTGAAGGTGGAAATGCCAGTTGATCAGGTGAGTAGCAAGGGCTGCTACCATCTTGGCTCAGCTGTGTCAGCCCTGACTAAACCTATCCCCAGCTTTAACCTCACCCCCAAGTTCTCCCTGGCCTCTAGAAGGGTCTCTGCACGACCAGTTAGCTTCTTGCTTATCCTTAGAGTCCCATGCCAGGCATTTTCCTGTCTCTTCTTCCCTCCTCAAGCACTTCTGTTGAAGGGGCCATTTGGACAACTGTCACCTGTGTGGCAACAGTGTGTCACAGTTTGATTACTGTCTCTGCCCCTGTGTAAACTGTGAATGCCACAGAGTATGGGAACAGTCTGCTTTGCTCAGGATTGACACCCCAGTGCCTAGTAGGGCTCCTGCCATGCATACAACCGTTCAGCTCTATTTGTGGGATAATGGAATGCACAATGAAAACAGTGTGGTAGAACCTCCATATGCTTACCATGAGGTGGTGGCCAGGCAAAGCACAGCATCAGGCCATGGTAAGTAAAGATGATCAGGAACAGCATTGTCTATCGAGGTCCCCTCTGGGAAGGGATGGGGTGCTGCAGTGACCCCAGCTTTCTAGTGGTCAGGTAACAATGTGACTGCTGGCTTTGCAGCAGTGACAGGGTGTGGCATGGGGACCTAAGGGAAAGCTGTTCAGTTGACCATCATCTTCCCTTACCTGAGTGACATGGGGAACTGAAGGAACCACCCTGGGATCAGGGGTTGTTGTCCAGGTGGAGTGTGGGAGAGAGCGGGTGTGGCAAGCATGTTTCCTGCAGAGCACACAGGTTAAGTTACTTGACTCAGTGGCCCCACACCATGACCCAATGAGCATTTCTTTAGGGTTTATGAAAACAGCTGAAATGGACATGAGAAACCCTGTGTGATACGCTCAGCAGACACGAGGTGTAGTCAGGCAGAGGAACAGTGAGACCACATAGGCAGACTTATCTCCCTCCATCCTGTGTTCTGATCTGATCTTTAAAAAGACTTAAGATTTGGGTGGTTAAAGGGCATGGGCTCCTATGGGCTTCTCTCACCCACTAGAGAGCAGAATAATACTATATGAACTGTGTGTTTGTGCACACACTCACACATAAGGACAGGTGCTCACAGTGGCTAGAGGTATTGGATCTCCCCGGAACTGGAGTTATAGACATTTGTGGGCCAACTAACTAGGGCTCTGGTATCCACCTTGGGTCCTCTGCAAGACATCTGGGTTCATGATGGCACCAGTTTCTCTAATTCTGCTGCATTCTCCTTACTCCCCTCCCCTTTCCTCCTCCTTTCCCCAACTCCCCCTTTTCCCTTTCTCTTCCCTATCCTCCCCTCTTCTCTTCTCTCCTTCCCTTCCCCTCCAAGCTGTGCATTTTCATATGTTCTGCTCTTCTACCATAGTGCTGAGAGAATTGAGCAGAACCATGCCACAGCTGGGCTATTCTGGTTTGAAATCACCAAATGACTTGGTTCATTACTTTTTAATTCAGCCACACTCAGCCAGAAAGCAGCCAGATTATGTGATGGAGAAGTAGTGTGAAAGGCCTTGTAGTCCTATTGCTATTGTCCATAGGGTCTTTGTTCCACTTGAAACCTCATCAGAGAGGCTTCCATTGTCTGAGTTCTCCTGGTGTTCTGGTTTTCCAAACTCTTACCAGAATGTTCCATTCCACTCTGCTTATGGCATTCTACAGCTTCTCTAAACCTGTAGCTTCACATCTTCCTCGTCCCCTCCCCCCCCCCAAATCAGTTGCAGAGGCCTATGAACTGCATGGTCAGGGTTATTGCAGCCATAGCCTGGCTCTTTGTATTAGTTACCTTCTGTATGCCTCCATAAGATCCAGCTGTAGGGCATTTTCTTTTTTGGGGTGTGGGGGTGGGGGTGCTGTGACAAAATAGGCAACAAAAACAATTTAATCAAATGGTCTTGGTTGGGAAGCATGGTGCTGGATCGGGAGGAGGCTGTCATGTGTTATCTGCAGCCAGGAGATGAGTGCTTTGGCACTCAGGTTTCAACACCGATGTTGAAATTTTGTCTCATTTAAAGGTGTTGTCGTAGGTTGGTTTTCTGTTGCTGTGATCATGACCACAGGAGTTTGGAGCAGAAAGGATTTATTTGGCTTCCACTTCCACATTTTAGTCCAACAATGAAGAAAGTCAGGACAGGAGCTCAGACAGGGCAGGAACCTGGATACAGGAGCTGATGCAGAGGCCATGGAGGGTGCTGCTTACTGACTTGCTCCTCATGCCTTGCTCAGCCCGCTTCCTTACAGAACCCAGGACCCCAGCCCAGGGGTGGCACCACCCACCATGGACTTGTTCCCTCCCACATCAATCACTAATTAAGAAAATGCCTCACAGCTGGGTGTGGAAGCCTTCAATCCCAGCACTCAAGGAGGCAGAGGCAGGTGTATCTCTGTGTGTTCAAGGCCAGCCTGGCCTACAAAGAGAGTCCAGGACAGCCAAGGCTACACAGAGAAACCCCTAAAAAAAGAAAATGCCCTACAGGTGAGTTTTACGGAGGCATTTTCTCAATTGACGTTCTTTCCTTTCAAGATAAGTCTAGCTTGTGTCAAATTGATATAAAACTAACACAGACCTCAAATAATGAGTAATGGCATCTTCCATGGATACAATTATATTTGTTTGTGTAAATATGTTTAAGGGTAGACAGGTTTCTACAGGTGCAGGCTCTGGTTAGCCCAGTACATGGCCTTTTGCTTCCTTCTTTGCAGAAATGGTTCTGAATTTAATCTGCACATAGTTTGATTTCAAAAGACAGGAATTTGTGTCCTAGGTGGTAAGTCTTCCAGGTGAGGTTTGGGAAGTGTGGAATGATGGAAACTGTGAGGGACCGGACCCGATTTCCTGGTCTATGTCCCTGAGCCAAGGCCGTTTGTAATGAGCAGAGGCATGTTAGCTTCTTGTTCTGGAGGCTGGGAAGCCCAGCATCTAGGCATTAGAGACTTCTTGCTGAGTCCTTTTACGGTGGAAGTTGAGGGTGAGAAAGGAAGAAGGTGTAATGGTTTTAAGGAAACAGCAGCTTGTGCTGGGGCTCCTGACTCCTCCCACCACTGTTATGGGAGGTGGTGAGTGCTCAAGCCACAGCGCCAACATTGCTGGAGTTCCAAGAGCCACAGCAAAAGGCAAGTCCTTGCTGAGACACCAGCACAGCACATTCTGACTGCACCTCCTAGGTTTATGACCGCCTAAGGGAAGTTGAGGTGATGGGTCTCGTCAGGAGAAGGTGAGAGCAGACTCTGGTTCTCTGCGGATTGCCTAATTAGAAGACTTGTAATGGAGTAAAGGAGCCTTAGGGCCTTGGGTCTCTAGGTGTGTGTAGAGTGGCTCAGAGAAAGGCCCTTCGGGTATTAATAGATTAAAAAACACAGTTAGCTTCCGCATCCAGGCCATGCTGCCTGTGAAGGATGGAAAGCCTGCAGAGCAGGTGAAGCCTCAGTGAGACAGGGAGACTTTTAGAGGCTGCAGGCTGCAGGTTCAGCAACTCAGGCACGATCAGGCACAATGAATATCTGTGTTCTCCTGTCGCCCATCCTGCCTTCCTCAGTACACTGACTTTGGTCTCGGGCTTGCTGTCTCAGGGGGCTGCCTCAGTTCTGGGTCGTGTACTGAGGCAAGATTGCTGTTGAGGATGACCGAGGCTGCCTCATTCCATAGAGAGATGTTTCCTGAGGGACCCTCAAAAGACCTTTCTTGTATCTGTGTCTAGTCCTCCTCATAGCCTGGCAGAGGCACCTGAGCCCTGATGGCCTAGGGTTCACTTCTGTGGTCTAGCTGCCCTGAAGTTTGTGACCAACCCTTGAAAAATAATGGCCATTTAGTTTGTAAGCAGAGAGCAAGGTAAAAGATGGCTCTGAGATAGGCAGCTATCTTGTCAGTTTGTGAGTGTTTAGCTGCACTCATGCACCCTTCTCAACAGCAGGGAAGAGGTCTGTCCACCTGTTCTCCAGGCGGTAAACAGGGGCACTGACCTCTGAGAGCCTCTCGGGAACCTGGCACTTTAGGTGCTTTATGGTAATAAGGTGCCTTGTTCTCCTGCCCTTGGGATCCCACCTGTCTGAAATGACAAACCCCTCCTGTTACAGACGAGCACGGACGGTGCTTTGGCCTCACTCTAGAGGCAACATCTGCCTATCCGGCAGGTGCTGAGCTGGCTTTTCCAGGGAGTGGCTTCTTCTATCTTCCTTCCCCCCCCCCCCGTCACTTCATCTGGCTTCTGCCCATGGTTGCTGATGCTGTTCATGAACTCACTGGTGTGCTCAGTATGCTTACCAGCTCTCCACATGGTGACCTTCACCTTCACCCAGTACCACTTTTTTCTCCTAGAATACTCCCCTCTTCCAGCAAGCAGCTTGTTGAACCAGCACCTGACTTTCCTTCTGCCTCTGGTCACTTCTTTCTAGGGTTCCGTGAAGGGCCTGTGTTGAGGCTTCTTTTCTCATTTTGTGTCTACGTTGGCCCCTGCATGATATGAAAAATCTGAATCCCACAGCCTTGGGTTCATGTACTCCTCTCTCACAGATAATTGCTGGCCTTGTGTCTGCTGTCAGCTGTTCCAAGACACCAAAGCCCAGCAGGGTGAGATATGCAGATGTCCTGCTTGTTTCTGGGTATGTGGGATGCCCCAATTCAGCCAGAGCTAAGATGTGTTCCCAAGACTCATCTTCCAATCATTCCATATCCAGATGTAGCCAGTGTTTCCTACTGTCCAGAGCCTACCTACTGTCTCCATCATTTCACTCATCTGGCAGCATCTCATGGCCAGGATCTTTATATCTCTCCTGCTCCCTGCTCTGACCTCCCTGCATCCTGAGAGTGTTGTGCTTCACCTGCAGCAGGCTTTACAGGGCTGTCCTGGCTGCTGGCATGCACTTTTCATGCACTCCCAGCTCCTCTTTTGCTTATTAGCGTCCCTCATCCTTCATGGAGGCAGGCTTTCACTGGCCTCCTCTCTGTGCTAAACACTGTTTTGTTCCCTCTGCCATTTGCCATACCCCTCACAGTTGTAGCCCTGTATTCAAGTGCTGACAGTTTAATGAGTGTTAATTTCTCCAGATGACTCTAGCTTCTTGAGAATGCGTTTGTGCTCAAGATCTCTGGCATCTCTAACAGAGTGGGATTCAAAGC
The DNA here is from genome assembly GCF_907164565.1 of Psammomys obesus. Lineage (NCBI taxonomy): Eukaryota > Metazoa > Chordata > Mammalia > Rodentia > Muridae > Psammomys > Psammomys obesus. The sequence goes on from NW_026585644.1 coordinate 15,466,371, forward strand.
AGCAGGTGTTCTCTGTGTTTATTGGATAAACGAGTGACATAGTGACAACTGTCACATCAGCTACCCTTTGAAGTGTTTTGAAAAATTTGTCTTTGAGTAGTTTTCACAGGCCTTGCACATAGTGTTGGGATTAATTTTTAAAAAGACTATAGGAATGTAGCATTCATGCCACCATGGTCTAATGGTGAGCCAGTGAGATCAGGGCATTGGATGCAAGCCTGCATGTCTGCACAACCATGCAGCTCTACTCTAGCATGGTCTAGGACCGCTGGCAACAGCTGCTGGGTCCTCAGGGCTCTTTGCTAAGGGTACATCTTTGCTTCTTGTCAGTTCTTTACCATTTTAGCTTAGGTACGCTGTGTGTTCTGCTTTCCCCTGGCAATGGGGGTGGCTCTAGGCTGAAGCCTTGACTCAGTGTCCAATTTGCCATTCCTCCTTTGGGATCAGGACAGCATAGAGGATCTTCCCCGGTTAGGTGTCCTGCGTGATGCTGATGAATGAGCAGGGTTGTGGTTAGCCCTCTGAGGACATGAGGTACACACATGTGGTTTGCTGCAGTCCAGGCAGCCTGTCTCAGCAGATGCAGGACTAAATGCAAGTGGCCCAGTGACAGACCTGCTCAACTGAGAGTGGGGAGAGGATTCAGGACACTGATACAGTTGGCCCCCTGTCTCTTCCTGACACATCCCTGAGACTTGGAAAGGACAAGAAAGCCACATGAGAGTACAGTGCTCTGAGGGGCTGAGAGTAACCAGGTTGCAGAGGGTATGTACAGAATGGGACGCAGCCCTTTGGCTGAGGTCCCCTGGGGTATACTAAGAATTAAGAAGGCACCTGGTATACTAAGAATTAAGAAGGCACTGGAGGCACCTGGCATGGCCATGGCATTTTAAATTAAAGAATCAATTAGTTGTAAATATTTATTGATGTATTTGTTTATGTGTGAGGGTGTGTGCTCGCCACAGCACAAGTGCAGAGGTCCCGACAACCTTGGGTGTCAGTCATTGTCCTTCACACTGTTTATATAGCATCCCTTCTGTACTGCAGGTGAGTTCACTCAGGGGATTCTCCTGCCTCTGTTTCCTGTATCACACATCAGTGTCTAGCAGTTTTTACATGGGTTTTGGGGATCTAAACTTAGGTCTTCAGACTTAGGCAGCAAGTGCTTTTTACCACTGCGCCACTTCCTGAATCCTTACTCATTTATTTTTGAGACAGGGACTTGCTCTATAGTCTAGGCTGGCCTTGAATTTGCTGTGTAGTCCAGACTATCCTCAAACTCATAATTTTCCTGTCTCACCCTCTTAAGTTCTGGAATTACAGGCGTGTTACCACTGTGCCCAGCGCCTAGCATTCCTGTTTACATGAAAAGAATTTATAGAGACTTTCTCTAAAGATTTCTCCATTTCCTTGGTGGAACTACTGGTAAAAACAGAGCAGGCAATCCTGTATTTGGAAAAGCTGCATTTTCCTCCTTCCAGTTCTGTCTGTGGAACTGGCCTGGGATGGCACAGTAGTTCACATGCTCTCTGTTTTTTTCAGAGGAGTTTGGCACTGACTGTGGCTCAGCCCCACCATGTATTTTCTCCTCAGGTACCAGCTGAAATGGTGAAAGAAATTGATGGGATAGGTGAAAGCAACTCTGGCATCCTGGTGAGTGAATTTTTTTTACTTTTGATGGGAGGGGTCCAAACCAACTTCTTGTGATAGTCTGGGCAGAGTGTATGGTTGATGGTAAATGATCAAAGATCACAGGCTGGTCCCAGGTCTGTTGAATGATTATTAATATTTAATATTGATTTATATTTTAGTAAAGCAGTGGTTATTCCTTTGCCAGCTATATACCCAAATCACCACACAGTGAGACTAGGATTTATTTAATTAGCCTAGAGCACAGTGCTGCGCAAGAATTACTCCATTTTAAACCTCCAAGCCAGCATAGCTTCCTCCCATTCAGATTTCCCACACTATACTTGCTTTTCAGTCAGATCCTAGGTCCAGTTCATTTCTCCTGATGTCTCCTGGTCCTCTCCTCATGGATCTCCCCTGCACTCTGCCTTTCTCTTCTCCTCACTGGACCAGCATTGTTCACCCTATTCTCTTCATTGCTCAGCCTTGGCTGGTTGGTTTTATGGACAATACAGAGAACAAATGTAACATATTTACACAATCTTGAGACAGGAGATGCTTAGAATAAACACCACAACGAAATGTCCAGATGGAAACCAGATAGTGCGGTAGAGAAATCAGCATTTGAATGAACAAGAGTAAACTACATACAGTCCACAAGAACATTATGTCAACACAGATGAATGCATATCAGAGTGGAGTGGAAGAACAGTATATTTCAGGAAGTCACATGAGCGATTCTAATCACCTCTGTACCTGTCTTAGTTTTTCTTCACCGAGGTTCCCATCACAACTGTGTAAGCATTCCTCCAACAGGATTTGGGGTACAGGAAGGTTGGGTGGTGAGGTACAGTAGCCTCTGTGAGGGTAGCTTCCTGTAATGATATAGCCATCCACACTTAGTGCTGGGTGCTGTGTCCTCAGCCCCTGGCTGGGATGTCAGGCTGTTTGTGGCTGCCCAAGGACGGCAGCTCAGGTTTGTGCAGTGCACAGGGCTGTGGCTCTCTGCTTGTTCTTCCTGTCTCTTCCAGGGTCTCTTGAGCCCAGGTTGTGACTAGTCTACCTAAGATGTGCACACTGGGGAAACAAAATACATCTTACATATGATATGATCATGATTTTGTTGCCAAGAAATGGATGTCTCAGTCTGTTTTCAACGTTCTGTCTCCAGGTGTTTTTCAAAATAGTTTACATTTCAGACGTTTGTCCAGGTAGATGGACAGTGAGAGGGGGACCCTGTCTGACTGCGCTGACATGGTGCTCTCTATAGCTGCAAAGAAACTTTGCAAGGAACTTCAGGGACGATGAGTGGGTGCCAGAGATGTCCCAGGGTCCCTGTTCTTTCTTTCTTTCTCTCTCTTCTTTCTTTCTTTCTTTCTTTCTTTCTTTCTTTCTTTCTTTCTTTCTTTCTTTCTTTCTCTCTCTCTCTCTTCTTTCTTTCTTTCTTTCTTTCTTTCTTTCTTTCTTTCTTTCTTTCTTTCTTTCTTTCTTTTTCTTTCTTTCTTTTCTTTTTCCAACTTGGCAAGTAGCCTTTGAAAGAAGGTGAAGGAGCCATAGGACATTTGTTAGGAGCTTGGGAATCACAAGGAGCTGGCACCTTTGCAGAATCCTTCCTCCTTCTATATCCATGAAGGACTTGGATTTGGGGGTGGTTTGTAGCAAAAGGGGTTCCTGTGTGTGCCTAGTGGAATAGGAATACTTTCTAATGAAGAACAACAATTAACTTCTCAGATGTCACAGAGTAAGGCTGTCCTGGGGACAGGAATATTAATGAAGGAGGTTACCCCAGAGCATCAAAGGTTGGGGCGGAAGGACAATTGTTCCCACAGGGATCATAAGGAGACGGGAGGTGGTGCTCTTGGGTTCCTGCAGGGATGCACACACATTTCTAAGCTCTCTGCACAGGTTCTTTGCACTTAATCTACCCTATCACCCTAATTCACCAGGGAGATCAATACAGGCCGCCTAGCAGGGCTTTCATGTATTAGTAACCTGGTACTAGCCTATGGCAGATTTAATTTTATAGAATGATTCAAAATATCTCCAGTGTGAACGTCACTGCAGAGAGCTGGACCAAGATCTAAGTGTTGGGGTGGAGGGGGCAGAGAACAGCCACTCTTTTTCCTGTTGACAAGCATTAGGATGTTTTATGTGGGTCAGGTCAGAGCAGGGCAGGGCAGGAGGGGACATTCTGGGACACCGTGAGGACATGTGAGTGCCCTGTGGGCCATACACTAGTGCCGACCCTCCTCAGGCTTGCATCGACCCTTTACGGTAGATATAAAAAAAGAGGGAAAACTCAGTAGAAAACAGCTTGTCACCATTTCAGTCTGAAGTTAGTGCATGGGACTCTGGATTTCAACCACACCGAAGTCTGAGTATTTATTGCTCGAAGTGAGCCAAGACAGTTACTGGCTTTTCTTCTTAGAATAGATGTTTACTGTCAGCGTTCACTGCCCATTTCTCCTAGATGGGGGAGAACCAGCTGCCTGGTGCTATGTCTGAGAGCGTTCGGTTCTTCCAAGTCCACACTCTCTCTCTTTGCTTCCTGGCATGCCCAGCCCAAGTGTGGCTGGCATGCTTTTTCCATATTGGTGTGAAACACCCCATGAATTTGAAAGCATCTGGCTGTGCCTTGAAAGGTTCTGAATGATATAGCATTTGTGTGCATTATAATAGCAAACAGTGCTACTAAGAGAGAAGCCACAGTCCACTGGCTTTCCTGACCAGCAGGCTACTGAACTCCATGCTCACTCTTAATGAGTCATTTGTACATTAATCAAATCAATCAGTTTGTTTTTAGGGTATTTTAGGGTATTAAGTTTCTTAGACATGATACCTGATATTTGATCACAGAATTTCCATTGTCATTTTTTTGGGGGGGGGGTTGGTATGAAAATATGTACTTACTTTGCTATTTCAATAGTTTTTAAGCACAAAATTCAGCGGCATTACTTGCTTTCAGGCTTCTAGACAAAATCTATTCCAAAGACAGTTTTCATCTGTTTTTGAAAGCAGACTCCCTCTCCTCTGGCTCCTCCAGCTCTAAGGATCAGCACTGAAACCTTGACAGCCTCAGCCTGAAGGAACTTTTAAAATGCATTTTTAGGACGAGGCCTTCCTTAGGCCTCTGCCCAAGAGTTGTGGGAAAGTGTGTTCATTACACACACACACACACACACACACACACACACACACACACACACACA